>NC_132908.1:86378633-86717800 GCF_047675955.1 Chlorocebus sabaeus | reverse complement strand
GAACATCAGTAATCTGGAAAGCCGGGCTCGGGTGCCCCCTGCTTGCAGCCGCGCACTGCAGGGTCCTCTTACTCATGGTGCTGTGCTACTGCGCCCCCTGCTGGCGACTAGAGCAACTGCAAGGCCTTCTTTCTTACAGTGGTGGCCAGCGCCCCCTGCTGGCGCCGGGGCACTGCACGGCCCTCTTGCTCGCAGTATAGTGAGGGCACGCCGCCTGCTGGCAGTTGGGGACATTGCGGGGCTCTCTGGGTCACAGTGTAGTAGCAGTACTCCCGATGCTGGCAGCTGGGGACACTGCACGGCCCTCTTGCTCCAAATGAAGTGGCGGCTGGCTCCCCAGCTGGCAGCTGGGGACACTGCCAGGCCCTCTTGGTTACCTTGTAGTGGGGGCACGCCCCCTTCTGGCCGCTGGGGGCACTACAGGATCCTCTTGTTCACAGTGGGGTAGCAGCACGCCCCCTGCTGCCAACAAGGACACTGCAGGGTCCTCTTGCTCATGGTGTGGTGCCCGTACGCCACCTGCTGGCAGCTAAGGACACTGCCGGATCCTCTTGCTTACAGTATACTCGTCGTACGCCCCCTGCTGGAAGCTGGGGACACTGCCGGGCCCTCTTGCTGGCAGTGTCCTCGCAGCACAATACTTGCAGGCAGATGGGGAGTGTGCAGGGCCCTCTTGCTCCAGGTGTGACGGCTGGCGCCCCCTAAAGGCCGCCTCCTGCACCGCTTAAAGTCAGAGCGCCAGTTATTAAGTGCCATTGGTTCTGGAAATTGATGTCCCGGTTCTTGTCTAACTTGGAAGAAAGATTTTCACCAAGAGGCAATACAAAGATGGCAGATAACTTCATTGAAAAAAATACGGTGTGAAGAACTTATTGTAGGCCGGGCGCAGTGGCTCACGCCTGTAATCCCAGCACTTTGGGAGGCCGAGGTGGGCGGATCACAAGGTCAGGAGATCGAGACCACGGTGAAACCCCATCTCTACTAAAAATACAAAAAATGAGCCGGGCGCGGTGGCAGGCGCTTGTAGTCCCAGCTACTCGGGAGGCTGGGGAAGGAGAATGGTGTGAACCCAGGAGGCGGAGCTTGCAGTGAGCCAGGATCGCACCACTGCACTCCAGCTTGGGCGACAGAGCAAGAAGACTCCGTCTCAAAAAAAAAAAAAAAAAAAAGAACTTATTGTAGAAAAATAGGAGTAGGATGATCGTGCAGGAAAGCAGCCTGAGAGTCCTGTGCAGGGAATTTTATTTTGGACTTCTTCACATTCCTGCCTCTGTCTCAAGTCTCCCCCTGTTTTCTTTGTCTGGTTTTCCTGCTACTGCCTTAGGTCCCCGACTTGCCCCACTTAGGCTTGTGGGACCTCCTCACTGTTAGATGAGGCACGTGTGTGGGGATCAATCCGAATCCACTCTGGCTCCGGGCTCCTTCCCACCATCCCAGGCAGACTGACAGTGGTCACATTTGGACCTACTGCGTCTATCTCTTTTCAATGTGCTTCTCTGCCCTAATCTGTACTTATGGTGCCAGGTTTCTTTTAATAATGTCCCCTTTGTCCTTATCAGCATGTAGCTACCAATATTGTGATATTATTACTGCAGACTGAATGATGACTGGGGCATCTTAAGAGGATTTCTAGGGTGTTTCTTTCTGCATAGGTACCTCTTCTCCCTCCTACCCACAATTGACAAGTGCCCATCCACTCCAGCATTACAGATGCCACTAAATGTGAATTTTTGGTGGTCCCTCTGGGTGAGCCTTCCCAGACTTTCCCTTTTTCAGGAGCTGCCCCTCCTGTTCATGTCTAGCCATCTATCTGCTGTAACAGCGCCCACTACCCTGTGTCTTTCCCAAAAATAGTGATTATTGGATTATTGGAAACCATAGGAAATGATATGCATGTAGATGAAAACTTTACAACTTACACAAATAATCACTCAAAATCATCCTTACACTAAAAATGCAAAACTGTACAATTTCTAGAAGAAACTATGAAAGAAAAGCTATGTGCCTTTGGGTTTGGTAATGAATTTTAACAAATGACACACAAGGTTGATATACACAGAAGAAATGACAATGTGGATTTCTTAATATTTACAGTTTATACTCTGGAAAAGACCTTGTTAAAGGAACAAAAAGACAAGCCACATATTGAAAAAAAAATTTGCAAAATACAGATCTGAGAATTTGTATTCAAAATATATACAAAATTCTTGAAACTAAACAATAAGTTAAACAGCTCAATTAGAAATGCACACAGTTCTCAACAGACACCTCACCAAAGACAATCTGCAGATGGCAAGTAAACATACAAAAAGATGCTCAACGTACTAGAGAACTCAAAACTACAGTGAGATACCACAGCTGGTCTATATCTATTAGAACTGCTAAACTCTAAAAAAATGACAAATTGCTGGAGGAAAAACAAGAACTCTTTTCATTGCTGGTGGAAGACAGTGTGTAAGACCAGAATATGCCACCCCAAAATATGATGCTAGAAAACCAGAATATGCCACCCCAAAATATGTCCTTTGGCATAAGAATTACTCTGAGCTGATTACTTTCAAAAAATGCTAAAAAAGGAAGTTCTCAAAACAGAGTAGAAGTTACCCTTGTGTAAGGAAAATTTACATCTATGAAAGAAATCCCCATTTAAAAGATCTCTCTCTCTCTCTCTCTCTCTCTCTCTCTCTCTCTCTCGGCACCAACCAAGAAGAGAAGGATGACTAAATCACTAAAGAGTCTTACCAACAGAGAACGCATGGAGTTAAGTGTGTATAAGAAAACTTACCCTCGTCTACTGTGCTTTTGCTTGTTACCTCCCCACTACTGAGCCTCAAATCTTTCTTTAAGTTGAAGATAGCATTTACGCTTCAATTGAGAGTCACCTGTTGGGGATTTACTCATTTTTCCCTGAGTATCTCCCATGCATCCATAAGCTATACATATTTTTAAACTTGTTTACTTTTTCCTCATTTTAATCTGTAATTTGTTACAGAGGGTCCCATCTAAGAATTCCGCAAAGGTAGAGAGAAAATTATTTTTCCTCCCCTATTACAAGTTGGGCAGTTTTTCCCAAAGTTAAACAAGTCTCACCTTACAATCCAAAAATCACATTCATAAGTATTTTGACAGCTACTTTGATATTATTTCCAAACAAAAGCTACCACGCAATTATGTACAGAAGCCCTATTCATAATGACCAAAGGAAAAAAAGGAAGGAGAAACTCTTACAACAGATGACAGTGTGGGAACCCACTCAGACATCAAGAGTTGTCATATGGACCAGGCACAGTAGCTCATGCCTGTAATCCCAGCACTTTGGGAGGCCGAGGCAGGTGGATCACGAGGTCAGGAGATCGAGACCATACTGGCTAACATGGTGAAACCTCATCTCTACTAAAAAAAAATACAAAAAAAATTAGCCGGGTACGGTGGTGAGCACCTGTAGTCCCAGCTACTCAGGAGGCTGAGGCAGGAGAATGGCATAAACCTGGGAGGTGGAGCTTGCAGTGAGCCAAGATTGTGCCACTGCACTCCAGCCTGGGCAACAGAGCAAGACTCTGTCTCAAAAAAAAAGAGTTGTTATAAAGATTATTTAAATGAAAACATTTGAGATACTGAAGATAAAGAAAGAAATCTTACCAGAACTTACTTAATCTAATTATAGCAGAGCTCCCAGAAAATACAGCTGTCATTAACCCCGTCCAAGGAGTTTCTTTCAAATTCAGCTGCCAGAAAGACAGCTTACTCATTCCCATTAGCACTGATAAATGAAAATGAAATCGTAAGCTCCCAAATGACTGAACAGACCCACTCTTGGCTGAGGGGATCCCAGAGTGACTTTCAAAACTCAGTTCTCGGATTTAAGAGGGTCCCACCTTAGAATTCCATAAAGGTACAGAGAAAATTATTTTTCCTCCCCTATTACAAGTTGGGCAGGATGGGATGACAGAGATCAGATACACCTCGTTATACCCCCTCCTTTGCTAACCATGATGAGGCTTTCTTCCCTAAGGCTTTAACAGAAACAAGCCTTTCAAAAGACTCCACCACTGATTTCAACCAACTGCCTGAAGCTGCCTCTCCTCTCTTGCCTGATAAGAGACCACCCATGATGGAGAGGTTCTGGACAGCGTACACAGGATGCACAGAGCGAATTTTCATATCCTGTGTTTCACCTTTTAATGTCAGAGGGCTGCAAACTCCACCCTGGGATCATGCTAACACTGCCATTTTTTTGTACATTGGACCCATGAAGGAGCAAGAAAATCAATTGTGCATGCATGCATTTCTCCTTTCAGAAATATGCATGACTCCTCCTAGAGCTTATTAAATATGTGTATTTGGCCACGCCACTCAGTATAAATTACTATTTCCTTTACCTCTCCCTTGAAGTGTCTGTTTCTGACTTCTGGCTGGAGGTTATGCTTCCTAGCCTGTCAGGACTATCCTGCAGACTGCAACCCTTTATAGGAAATAAATCTCTCACTGGGTGCAGTGGCTCATGCCTGTAATCAAAGCACTTTGGGAAGCCGAGGTGGGTGGATCACCTGAGACCAAGAGATCGAGACCATCCTGGCCAACATGGTGAAACCCCGTCTCTACTAAAAATACAAAAATTAGCTGGGCATGGTGGCGCATGCCTGTAGTCCCAGCTACTTGGGAGGATGAGGCAGGATAATCGCTTGAACCTAGGAGGTGCAGCCTGCAGTGAGCCAAGATCACTCCACTGCACTCCAGTTTGGCAACGAGAGTGAAACTCCAACTCAAAAAAACAAAAACATAATGAAATCTCTCCTTTCCGAATTTATGAAGCTCATCATTCTTCATTTGACAACTTTAAAAAGTTCAAAAAGACCTTCCATACTCTCCCACAGAAGCCCTAGAAATCTCCATTTTGTTAATCATTTGGGATGCCTGAGAACTTGTAATTCAATGAGTAGAAATGTAGCATTGCAAAATTCATTTATAAAATCCTCTAAAAGTGTTCTATTCTAACTTAGCTTGGAAAAAAATAATCATTTATAAATAAATATTCCCCAAACTCCTAGAAATATAGGAACTGATCCAAATGTTTTTCAAGTTAACGCAATTTGGATACAATTTAGTTACATAAGATAAATTTAATATTTTTTGTGTAATAAAACAACTATGTCTTCAGAGTTATCACTATTAAATAAAAAACAAACAAGTTTCTTTTCTTTTCTTTTTTTTTTTTTTTTTTTGAGATGTAGTCTCTCTCTGTCACCCAGGCTGGGGTGCAGTGGTGCGATCTCAGCTCACTGAAGGCTCCACCTCCTGGGTTCACGCCATTCTCCTGCCTCAGCCTCCCAAGTAACTGGGACTACAGGCGCCTGCCACCACGCCCAGTTAATTTTTTTTGTATTTTTAGTAGAGACAGGGTTCCACAGTGTTAGCCAGGATGGTCTTGATCTCCTGACCTCATGATCCGCCCACCTCGGCCTCCCAAAGTGCTGGGATTACAGGTGTGAACCACCGTGCCTGGCCAACAAACAAGTTTCTATTCTGCTTGAGTGCTTACAAGAAGCTAATATTATACTTACTAGATAATTAGAATCAAATCTATAAGCTTTAAGATTTTAAATCGTCATTTTTATGAAAAACGTATTTCCTCTTTTTTATGGTGAAAAGATATACATCTATTTAGAATCAGCCAGCAGGACTCAGTTTAGATGATCCCAAGTTTGTTGGCAACATCCAAAGCATCGTAATCAGGAGCCAGTCAAACATATGCCTTCTTCTCTCCATCAGGCTGAATCAGGATGTTGACCGTGGCCACATCCATGTCCCAGAGCTTCTTCACAGTCTGTTTGATCTGGTGCTTGTTGGCTTTAACATCAACAGTGAACACAAGCGTGTTATTGTCTTCTATCTTCTTCATGGCTGACTCAGTGGTCAGTGGAAACTTGATGATAGCATGGTGGTCAAGCTTGTTTCTCCGGGGGGCGCTCTTCCCAGGATATCTGGGCTGCCTCCGGAGTTGCAGTGTCTTGGGACGCTGGAAGGTGAGTGAGGTGCAAATCTTCTTTTTTTGGGAGTCTGTGGACACATTTCAACACTGCCTTCTTGGCCTTTAAAGCCTTTGGTTTGGCTTGGGCTTTAGGAGGGGCAGGAGCTTCCTTCTTCGCTTTTGGTGCCATGTTGTGAAAAGTGAAAACCATTATTTCAATAATAAGTTTTTTACAGTAAATCTGCCTAATAGTAGTTTCCAAAATACTTTTGGTAATTTTTAACCTTAAAGTTAAGCTAAGTAAAATATTTCCATTAAATATCTAGATCATTTATAAATAAGATACAATACTAAAACATTAATTACTGGACATAAGTAATTCAAGTTTATATACTTTTCGCTTCTTATTTTTACAGAGAAACTAGATATTTTGGCCTCTTAATAAACATGTTTTTGCCTACCACACTGTACTACGTACTATGAGAAACAACGACACTGTACTGTGTACTATGAGAAACATATGTACTATGAGAAAACACATCCTGATGTTGGGAGATGGTATACTCATACATTTTCTAATCTACTACAGAATGCTAACATATGACAGTTTAAAACGGTCTATGTCTTAGTTTTCTCTGGAAAATAAAAGTATTAAAATTATAATCAATATACGTAAATAAAACTACTAGAAACAAGCCAGGCACAGTGGTTCATGCCTACAATCCCAGCACTTTGGGAGGCCAAGATGGGTGGATCATGACTTCAGGAGATCGAGACCATCCTGGCTAACACGGTGAAACCATGTCTCCACTAAAAATACAAAAAATTAGCTGGGCACGGTGGCAGGCGAGTGTACTCCCAGCTACTCAGGAGACTTAGGCAGGAGAATGGCATGAACCCAGGAGGTAGAGCCTTCAGTGAGCTGAGATCATGCCACCACACTCCAGCCTGGGGGACAGAGCGAGACTCTGTCTCAAAAAACAAACAAAAAACACTACTAGAAATAATAGAATAACTAGAAACAACTGTATGCAAAGTATGTAAGAAAAGTAGGGCATGTTTTGCAAGAAAAATAGGATGTAATATTTTATAAGGAAAACCATACAAAATATACAAATAAAAAGAGATACCTAACCTTCCCTGTGTTATATTTGTATGGGTAAAATGTTATGTTTTCAGAAATTATATAAAATTCCTGGAAATTTGTCAATGTCCTCCTTACTCATGTTATGTTCTGGTATAGAGTTATGAGTCATAATTGCAGTTATTATTTTAAAGGTTGTATGCCACAGAAAAAAAATCAGATATCTTTGTCAGTTGTGGTATAATGAACTCTCATCAGATCTTTCATCACAGCCATTTCATACCTTTTGTCATTTAGATATTATTTCCCACTGATGCTTTCCTGAAAGCTCCTGCAATCAGCTACAGGTCAGAATGCTTGTCTCCAACACAGGACTCCCGCTGAGAGTCACCCGTCTGCTCACCGAGAGAAATGCGTATGTGAGTGCCTCATCAGGAGAGGGTAACCGGCAACTCAAAAGAATGAAAGCATTTGTCTCCGACGTACCTATGACCTGGAAGCTCCCGGTCTGGCCTTCTCTTCAAGTTGTCTCACCTTTCTGGACTGAACCAAGGTACATCTTTCACACATTGATCGATGTCTCATGTCTCCCTAAAGTGTGCTGGGCCCCGACCACCTTGGGCCCGTGTTGTCAGGACCTCCTGGGGAGGCATCATGGGCGCATCCTCAAACTTGGCAAAATAAACTTTCTAAAAAATCTGAGACCTGTCTCAGATTTTCAGGGTTCACACATGTAATGTAGGATGTCAATGTTTATAAAACAGACATTATTCTATCTACTATTTAAAATATGCTGCCAATTAACCTTTGACTTTCTCAACAAAATAAAAAACGTTGATGAGGTACAAATAATATATTGAAACTTAAATAATGTTGCAAGTTTTAATATGCCTACTTTTCAATTTTTCAATACTATTTTTACTAATTTAACACTGTAAGGAAAATGAGTAATGAAAACATGAATAAAAGTGTTTACAGGGGGTGCACATGTTTCCTCCAGCCTCTGCCCATCTCCAGCTTTCATCCCAACTGTCCTGACAGTGGCTCTAAGCATTTCTCCTTTCTCTATACCAAGATCTCCTGCTGAAGCAAACCCATATCTTACCACATGTTATGACACGCTGTGATGATGAGCAACCAAAGCCTCGAGGAAGGGATGCTTTCGTAAAACAAGACTTGCAGAATATAAAGTGTGAAGTAAAGCCCATGGTAGAGCTCCCTTTAGCACCCAGGAAGCAGACAGGAAGCTTTTGCCTCACCTTCCTCACTGGCCCGCAGCCACATCTCCCCAGGTCAGTCTTGAGGACAATGAAACTCTGGTCTTCACTGTGGACACACTGCCAGGTGCTCCAAAGCCATGGCCTCTTCTCAGGTGGGTCCTGAGGAGAACAAAGCTCTGGTTCTACTCCTAACCCCAATCCTGTCTCTAGAATTTGACCCTGACCCTAAACCCTACCCTGGTCCCTAATTCTGACCCTGACTTTGACCTTGACTCTGATCTTGACCCTGACCATGACCCCACCTCTAACCATACTTCCGGCCCTGACTCTGACGCAGACCCTAATCCTAACCCAAACCCTACTATCATCTTTACAATCTATCTCTAATCTTACCCCCTACTGCTAAATAGCCGTACCCAAAAGCACTTTTTAAATTATTTAACTTCGGCCGGGCGCGGTGGCTCAAGCCTGTAATCCCAGCACTTTGGGAGGCGGAGACGGGTGGATCACGAGGTCAGGAGATCGAGACCATCCTGGCTAACACGGTGAAACCCCGTCTCTACTAAATATTACAAAAAACTAGCCGGGCGAGGTGGCGGGTGCCTGTAGTCCCAGCTACTCGGGAGGCTGAGGCAGGAGAATGGCGTGAACCCGGGAGGCGGAGCTTGCAGTGAGCCGAGATCTGGCCACTGCACTCCAGCCTGGGCAACAGAGCAAGACTCCGTCTCAAAAAAAAAATAAATAAAATAAATAAAAAAAAAATAAATTATTTAACTTCTTTTCCTTGAATTCTCTAAGGACATCCTAAAAGAGATGTCATTATGTATTTTGCAGTCCCTCTGAGTGGTATGGCTTCAGATAGGAAGTTCTAATACTTTGCAAGACATAAAAAGTTTGGAGAGTAACAGCACGGGGTTGTTAGGGATGCATGTTGGCATTCACGATAGTCACTGGTGCTGTTCTCCAAATATTTTCAGTTCAGTTTTTATGAATGCATTCTGACTATTCCAACCCACCTGCTTAAATTTTTGTATGACCACATAGCCTTTTTTTTTTTTTTTTTTTGCCAATGGAGGTGAGAAGAAATAACATGTGACTTTTTCAGGAGAAATCTCTAAGAACAGAGTTCTATTCAGCATGCTTTTTTCTCTTTTCTATAGCAATAATTTTAGCAATATTAATGGCTTCAAAAACTAACTTAGCTATTAGGTTTTTTAAAATGTCTTTTGTCTTCCAGTTTGTAAGCCACACTGATCAGGACTACAGAGTTGAATTATTAGAAGTGATAAAGGAAAGATAATGCTTATCTTTTGAAAACATGAATTGCCTGTTTAATGGGCACAATCAAGTTTTGTTCTATTCATCAGGTGACAAACAAAACTCTACACAAAAAGTGAGGGTCAGGGAATGCAGAGAACATAAGAAAACAGAAATTACTCACTCCGTTGCATTCTAGGAAAGCAGCAGCAAACAGACTACGCTACCCGCCAACAATGAGCAAGTGTCCTAATTGTTGTCACCCAGGCTGGAGTGCAGTGGCATGATCTCGGCTCACTGCAACCTCTGCCTCCCAGATTCAAGTGATTCTCCTGCCTCAGTCTCCCGAGTAGCTGGGACTACAGGCTCCTGCCACCACGCCCAGCTAATGAATCTTTATAGTTTTCTGCATGTAAGATCATGTCATCTGCAAACAGAGATGATTTTACTTCTTCCTTTCAATTTGGATGCCTTTTATTTATTTTACTGGCCTAATTGTTCAGGCTATGACTTCCAGGACTATATTGAATAGCAGTAGCAAGACTGAAAATCCTTACCTTGTTTATGATCTTAGAAGAAAGGCTTTCAGTTTTTCATCGACTGTGAAGTTAAAAACAGGCTTTTCAGCCGGGCGCGGTGGCTCAGGCCTGTAATCCCAGCACTTTGGGAGGCCGAGGTGAGCGGATCACGAGGTCAGGAGATCAAGACCATCCTGGCTAACATGGTGAAACCCCATCTCTACTAAAAATACAAAAAATTAGCCAGGCGTGGTGGCAGGTGCCTGTAGTCCCAGCTACTCAGGAGACTGAGGCAGGAGAAGGGAGTGAACCCAGGAGGCGGAGCTTGCAGCAAGACGAGATTACGCCACCGCACTCCAGCCTGGCCGACAGAGAGAGACTCCATCTCAGGAAAAAAAAAAAAAAAAGGGCTTGTCTTATACAACCTTTTTATGTTGAGGTGATTTCCTTCTATTCCTAGTTTGTTCAGTGTGTTTGTCAGGAAAGATCAATTTACATTTAAAAACTTAATGTAATAGATACCTTATTAGGTATATCTTAATAGATATGATGAAACAAAGATGAAGTTTTATCTATTTTTTTAAATCTTAAGAAAATTAGCAATGCCCCTAATAGAAGCGTAGGCCTTAATGACACTTCAGAAAACATTTCCAAATAGCCCTTGGATAATACTTGGAATCATCACTCTCTGATCCAGAATTCTGTCTCTAATGAAAAACTCCAGAGTTAGACCGAGCGAGGTGGCTCACACCTCTAATCTCAGCACTTTGGAAGTCTGAGGCAGGTGGATCACCTGAGGTCAGGAGTTTGAGACCAGCATCGCCAACGTGGAGAAACTCTGTCTCTACTAAAAATACAAAAATTAGCCAGGTGTGGTGGTGCACACCCATAGTTCCCAACAACTCGCAAGGCTGAGCCAGGAGAATCGCTTGAGTCCAGGGGGTGGAGGTTGCAGAGAGCGGAGATTGTGCCACTGCACTCCAGCCTGGGCAACAGAGGGAGACTCCGTATCAAAAAAAAAAAAAAAAAAAGAGAATCTCTAGAGTTTGGAAATATTTACCAAGCAAACCACTGATTTCTCATCACCTTTTAGTCAAATCTCCTTGGATGGCCTTCAGAGTGGAACAGAGTAAACACCAGAAGGTAAGTATTTCCCAAATCCTATTGACAAGAAACTTTCCTCATAGATGCAAATACAGGTAAGAGAAGGAGAATGTACAGACTATCCTAGGAACTACTGCCTTCCTTTCCTGATCTCTTTAGCACAGTGTCTGATGTCATCATTATTTTAAGAGCTAATAAGAACAGCAACGACAATCGCTACCATGATGTTATTTTCTCAGTATTTTCAGACTTTATTTTCAGCATTTTACATGAATAAACTTTATGTATAGTACCTATTCAACTTTACATATAGGACCTATTAAGTAGATGCTATAACTATAGCCATTTTACAGATGAGAAAACTGAGGTATAAAAATGTTCAATTATATCCCTGGGCTCACATTAAGTGTTGGTGCAGTCTAATACAAAAATCCTTCTCCAAAGCACTTACAAGATCATTAAAAGTTTCATAGTTTTTTAAAGTTTATGCTCTCTTACCCACATGTCTTTACATCATTCGTCCAACTGATTTTTCAACCTCAGTTTGTCTCTGTTATGGTAAAGTGAGATTTGTACTAAAACACTCTGATTAAGGGAAGCTTCCAAGTAAATAGACAATTCATACTGTGGATGGTCCCAGAAGGAGATAGGGTCCCTACCCTCATAAGGGACCCATTCTGATCAGAAGAAGCAGCTTCCAGCCCTGAGGAGTTTCAGGTTTGAAGATTGAGAAACAACAAATAAGAAAATGGTTTAGGACTTCATATAGGTTATACCCTATTAAGTAAAAATATATTCTTCTGGAATCGATTTCAAATGCTCATTCCTGTAGAAGGCAGTAACAGCTCCTTCCTCTGGGCTCCAGTTAGGGAACTGCCATGTTGTTTGGAATTATTTGTTTAGCCTGCCTGCTGCTTCTTCATTGTGAGCTCTTCAGGAGTCTAGTCCATACCTGATTCTTCTCAGAACTCCCAAGCCCAGCTCAGGGCCTCTGACAGCCTCCTGAGTGTTTTCTGAATGACTGATTCCAAGTTTATGAATTAAACTATAAGTAACAGGGTCAAGAGATGCCGAAAATATCTTTGAGTTAGATTTCAACTGTAGAGATCATATCAGGACTATGAGATAATTTTCGTTTGTTATTTTTCTGTGGGAGCGGGCGATGGTTTGAGACAGGGTTTGGCTCTTTCGCCCAGGTTGGAGTGCAATGGCTCAATCTTGGCTTACTGCAGCCTCCATCTCCTAGGTTAGTGTGATCCTCCTGCCTCAGCCTCCTGAGTAGCTGGGACCACAGGCATGCACCACCATGCCCGGCTAATTTTTATGTGTTTTGTACAGACAGGGTTTTGCCATGTAGCTCAGGCTGGTCTTGAACTCCTGGGCTCAAGCCATCCTTCCACCTCGGCCTCCCAAAGTGCTGGGATTACAGATGTGAGCCACCACACCCAGTCTGTGAGAAAAATTTTTTATTTATTTTATTTTATTTTTGAGACAGAGTTTCACTCTTGTCACCCAGGCTGGAGTGCAGTGGCGCGATCTTGGCTCACTGCAGCCTCCACCTCCTGAGTTCAAGTTGTTCTCCTGCCTCAGCCCCCCAAGTAGCTGGGATTACAGGGGCCTGCCACCACACCCAGCTAGTTTTTTGTATTTTCTGTAGAGATGGGGTTGGCCAGACTGGTCTAAAACTCCTGACCTCAGGTGATCTGCCTTCCTCGGCCTCCCAAAGTGCTGGGATTACAGGTGTGAACCACTACACCCGGCTAGGAAAATTATTAATCTCACATTCATACTGTATTAAGTAGCTCAAAAAACACTTAGTGAACATTATTATCTTTCATGTTCACTACAATATTAAGAATTAGTGCCAGGGGTAGTGGCTCACACCTGTAATCCTAGCACTTTGAGAAGCGGAGGTGGGCAGATCACCTGAGGTCAGGAGTTTGAGACCACCCTGGCCAACATGGTAAAACCCCATCTCTACTAAAACTACAAAAATCAGTTGGGCATGGTAGTGGACACCTGTAATCCCAACTACTCAGGAGGCTGAAGCAGGAGAATCACCTGAACCTGGGAGATGGAGGCTGCAGTGACCTGAGATCGTGCCACTGCACTCCAGCTTAGGCAACAGTGAGACTCCCTCTCACACACAAAAAAAAAAAAATTAAAAAATTAGCATGGGCTGGGTGTGGGGGCTCTTGCCTATAATGCCAGCACTTTGGGATGCTGAGGTGGGTGGATCACTTGAGGTGAGGAGTTCGAGACCAGCCTGACCAACCTAGCGAAACCCTGTCTCTAATAAATACACAAAAATTAGCTGGGTATGGTGGTGCCTATAATCCTAGCTTCTCGGGAGGCTGAGGTAGGAGAATCTCTTGAATCTGGGAGGTGGAGGCTACAGTGAGCTGAAATCGTGCCACTGCATTCCAGCTTAGGCAACAGAGCAAGACTCCAAAAAAAAAAACAAGCATGCATGCCAATTTCTGGATCAGGAAACTAAAGAGAATTAGCTAACAATATACCCTTATTCAAGCAGACAAGCAGAATTGGTACAGGAATTAACTACTCTAATTCCAAAGCCAAATATTCTTTCCAGGATATGGCAACATGCAACTTTGACATCATTTTCTTAGTTGTCTAGATATATTTTTGCCAATCATCTCTTTGTTCTGTTCCCAACCTTACTGCCCTATTACCTCATTTTCTGGATGTGCTTTGTCCCTCTGCTTTTCTACATTTCCCTTTCCATCAAAAGTCTACTACTTTATGGAAGATTCCCTCCTTCTCTCTATAAGCCCTTATCCCCTTCTTTCACAGATCTCGTTGATTCTCCAGCTAGTCTTCCCAAGTATTCTTCCTCCTTCCCTTTAACTTATACAGAACATTTTGAGAGACAGTTGAAGGAAAGAGCCTTAAGACATGGGTTAGAGTCCCAGATTCACTACCCACTTAGACCTTTTCTTTTCCCTCTAGTATTTAGACACTCTAGGTATTTCCAAGGTTTGAACATTAACTAGAGTCATGCATATGAAAACATGTTGCAAGCCATAAAGAACTAAAGAAATGCATGTTATCTTTTAATATGTGACTCTCACATTAAAGGAAATGCCCAAGACATCATTCAATAATGAATCTAGTTGGAAAGAATTGTCAGGAACGCCAAATTTACTGAGTACAAGTGGCTCAGAGCAGGCTCAGAAACCAGCGTCCCCTCCTGGAGAAGCAAGTACCTCTGGACAGCACTCTAGACTAAAACTGGGTAAGAAAAAGCATGGGGGGACTTTAGTCCCTCTATGTCCTCTAGAAAGGTTGATGAGTATGGTCTACCTATATGGGGTGGACTTTGGATAGGCCTGGGTTTAAGCTGGACTCAACTGTGAGAGCAGAAGTTAGATGCAGTATTTTGTTAAAATTATTTATTTGTTCACTGAGACAGTCTTACTCTGTCACCCAGGCTGGAGTGCAGTGGCGTGATCTCGGTTTACTGCAACCTCTGCCTCCATGAAAATAGCGATTTTCATGCCTCAGTCACCCAAGTAGCTAGCATTATAGGCGTGCACCACCATGCCCAGCTGATTTTTGTATTTTTAATAGAGACAGGGTTTCACCATATTGACCAGGCTGGTCTCAAACTCCTGGCCTCAAGTGATCTGCTTACCTCAGCCTCCCAAAATTCTGGTATTACAGGCTTGAGCCACCATGCCCAGCCTTGGATACACTATTGAATAGCATGTAAGAACATTAACTTTGGTCACTCACTTGAGTTATAATCCACATAGAAGCACTGGGGCCCTGGGCAAATCTTATAAATTATCTGAGCTCCTGAATGTAATCTGTAAAATGAGACCAAGTATATACAGCTCATATATTGCTTGAAATCATTAAATTAAATATAAATGAATTGATACATGCAAGGCGTCCAATAAATACCTCTGATAATAGATCTTCTTTTGTGCAGTTCTACATTTCCTCTCCCATCACACGTCAACTAGTTTATAGAAGATCTCTGATAGAGATTATACTTTCTTGGTGTTATATGCCCAGGCCTTTTTTCAAGACCTAAGATGAAATGTGCCCTCAAGAAATATTTTATAAATGAATAAATGCATGAATGAACCATTTTGTAAGTAGAAAGGTTGGGAGGTTAATGGGATAATGAGAACAGCCAGAAACTAAAATTGAATAGGCATCTATAGTCAGTGTAGGTGTGGGGTCTAAGTCTCTCTGAAGCTGTAAAGAAGGGGAGACTAGAGTATGTAGAAAGGTAGATGCTAATTTGATGGTAGGAGATTTCACATTTTCTTATGAAACAAGGACGAACACTCCAGACTCCCAATTTTACCCATCTACTCTTCTCCAACCTAGAGCTCAGGAGGAAGGAGACTGAAGGAAAGATGTATAGCCTGAGAGAAAGAAAGGGTCATGCATACAAAGAGGTCAGCGAGCTGCAGGATGATGACTACCTCTGTCGGCCCTTTCGGCCACTCTCACAGCTTGCTGTTATGTCCTGGTACAATAATTTCATCATTTGGCCCACAAATCATTCCTTCACTCTAACGAATTAGAGTACAAGATTGGGGCTAAATAATGTGAGCACCGAACTCTTTCTGAAGCTCTTATATCGAGGAACATGCATTATAACTTTCCTAATCACTGCTTCCCTCACTTCCAGATTGTGAGACGTGTCAGAACTTCTTCATTGACAGCTGTGCTGCTCATGGGCCCCCTACATTTGTAAAGGACAATGCAGTGAACAAAGGGCATCCCAACCGTTCAGCCCTCAGTCTGCCCCCGGGGCTGAGAATTGGGCCATCAGGCATCCCTCAGGCTGGGCTTGGAGTATGGAACGAGGCATCTGATCTGCCGCTGGGTCTGCACTTTGGCCCCTATGAGGGCCGAATTACAGAAGACGAAGAGGCAGCCAACAATGGATACTCCTGGCTGGTAAGAAGAGCCTACTGTTTCCCTGTTCTGTCTTCCTACATCCCTTCTGTGCCTTTGGTGACACATCACCTTCTACATGTTAGGATATAGGTATGGATAACATGGTTAGCTCTGTGTACTCAAGGGTCCTTGCATGAACATGGAACTCCTATTTAGAGATCAGAGGGTACCTGGGAACAAAGTGGTACAAAGACAAAGAAGTGCATCCTCCCTTGTGGAGCTTCTGCGCTGACTAGACAAACCAACTGAGATGTGCAGATGATGACTAAGGTGCAGGCCATGTGGTCTCAGTTGGCATTTGAAGCTCTGCAGGCCCAAAGGCCATTGATGACAGTGGAGTAAAACAATTCTTCTGATTTTTACCCTCTAAAAAGCTTTACCTTATTTTTCTGAAACTCAGATCACCAAGGGGAGAAACTGCTATGAGTATGTGGATGGAAAAGATTTATTCTGGGCCAACTGGATGAGGTAAGGCCAGTAGCTCTCTGAGTTTCAGACAGAACCTTCATCTCTCACAAACCTGGATCTCCTTCTTTCTCATTATGCCTCCTTCAATGATTTTCACATCCCCTATTTCTATTTTTCTCCATACAATGCTGTTTTATGCTGTCAACATTTAGAAATAAATAACAAAAATATAGATATTATGATTTATTGATATCAAAACATAAATATGTATGTTAGACAAAATTGAGGCACCAAGATAAACCTTGAGAAGCCTAGATTCACGGGGGACACTGAATTCATGCTTTAATATATGTAATCCACATTTATTAAGCACTTAGTATATTCCAGGTTAGGAAGTGAAGTTCACTACTTGAACAGAAGCGAGCTTCAGGATGACCCAGCCCCTTTCCACAATGGGCTCTCGTTCTATCAGAGAATAGAGAAACGAATCAACTATTACTGTTCTATGTTATTGGGCCAAGAGAAGAAGACTTCTAAGTTTCCCTGGGAATCTGGCGAAGTCAGGTGAATGGCACCTGAGTGAACTGTAGGGTGATTAGAGGAACGCCTATCCAAGAAAGATGGACTTGGGCTGAGTGTAGAATGATGTGTGCTAATCTAGAAACAGAGCACATGATCCAGCACCAAGCTCTGTGTATAAAACAGAATTAATTTAGAGTTTAGAGAAGCTAGAGGTCAATGTGTTTTATGGCCAGTCAAGGTGGAGGTAGGTCTGGAGTTGGGCTTTGAAAAAATGGCTAATTAGGCACAGCAGAGAAGCATTCTAGGCAGGATGAGCAGTGTAGTCAGAAGTGCAAGTTCATATGACATTGTGGAAGAGATTTAGGAATGAGCAGAAGGTTCCCAGAGGAGTGGTGGGGGAGTGGTCAGCACTAGACCATGGAGGCCTAGACCAGCAGGTGATGGGTCAGACCTGGATCTGACAGATACTGGGAACTCACTGCCTCTTTTCTTTCCCTTTGCCTGTCTTGACCCCAGGTATGTGAACTGTGCCCGGGATGATGAAGAGCAGAACCTGGTGGCCTTCCAGTACCACAGGCAGATCTTCTATAGAACCTGCCGAGTCACTAATCCAGGCTGTGAACTGCTGGTCTGCTATGGGGATGAGTACGGCCAGGAACTGGGCATCAAGTGGGGCAGCAAGTGGAAGAAAGAGCTCATGGCCGGGAGAGGTAGGCATCACTACTACTCTTTTAAAAGAACAGGAAAGAAAGAATTATCCTAGAGAATTTTCATGGTTTAACTCTTAAGGAGAGTAAAATACCATCTAGAGTCAGTAAAATTTCACATCAGTGGCTTCCAAAATTAAATATTCATGTTATATGCCTTTGCCTCTTTGGAACAATTTTTATTGTTTTAAATCTTTGTTTTGATTTTATATTCTAAGTACTTCACGCACAAAGTATTTAACAGCATATAGTACTGAAAGACTTAAAGACAAAAATCAAGTTCTCAAACACCTACCAGCTCTCCCAATAAGGTAGTTTCTTCTGGCATTTCTGTGATGTTTATTAATGATATACATGTGCTGTTATTCATTCATTCATTATCTCAATTAGCTGTCATGTGAATTCCTACTCTCTGCCAGATGATGTTTCAGGAAGTGTAAATACAGATTGATCAAGACAATTGGAAAAACTGCTCTTGAACAGATGACATGTGAATTAGGGAACCATATGATGACATACAGACATATGTGTAATATCAGACAGTGATTACTGCTTTGAAGAAAATGAATCCAGAAAGAATAATTGGGGATCAGCATGAGACCTGGAGTCAGTGTGAGACCTGGGGCCAATGTGAGACCTGGGGTCAGTGTGAGACCTGGGGTCAGTGTGAGACCTGGGGGTCAGTGTGAGACCTGGGGTCAATGTGAGACCTGGGGTCAGTGTGAGACCTGGGGGTCAGTGTGTGACCTGGGGTCAGTGTGAGACCTGGGGGTCAGTGTGAGACCTGGGGTCAGTGTGAGGTGACAGTAGAGTGTTGCAGGGGATTGTCAGGGAAGGTTTCTCTTAGGAGACAGCATTTGAGAAGTGCAAGTGCCTGTGGGCCAAGAGTTCCAGGCACAGGGCGCAGCTAGTGCAATGGTCCTGAGGCCAGAAATAGTTCAGCTTTGGTTCATTCTTGGAAAACAGGCTGCGGTGGGTCATCCCCTCAGAGCTGCTCCAGTTTCTAGGTGAGAGAGAATGGTGGGCAGGATGAAGGTGGGGAGCACGGAGGTAAGCCTGAGCAGGGATATATTTTGAAACAAGACTTCCTATTGTTTTTGAAATGGGCTCAGACTGAATGAAATAACTCAAACATGAATACTTGATGTGCAGCCTGAGAAAGAGCATATTCTCATTTTATGATTTGTGGAATCTGAAATAGAAGCAGTTCATGCACCTAGTTGGGGCAGCAGGACCGAGTCTTTTAGTCAGTGGGACCTGGACCACTCTGTGTTGGCCAACCTGAATCCCACCTCGTGATGGACAACCAGGCACATAACAGTCCTCAATTAAATATGTCCTTTTGAATGAGGAGACTCAAATTCAGATTTGCTCACACATCTTCTCTTTAACCACATTTGTGGATCTCCAGGCTGAGTGCTCCTAATAGATCCTTTTCCCCTCTTAGGAAGTCACTAAGGACAATCTCACCTAAGTCACCAAGAGTGTTATTTCTCAGTAGAATAAAATAACTGAAGACCTCGTGTCAGCAAAAGTGCCCAGGGACCAGGGAGGGAGGATGTAGCAGAGGGTGATCAGGGAAGACTATAGGACTTGTGGGGAAGGTCACTGCAGTTCCATCTATGTAAGAAATGACGCTGCCCCTGGTGCTGCTTGAGGTTTTACCTCGTCTGGCTGATGTGTAGAAAAGGCCCAAGATGTGGGATTTCTGAATTTTTTAAGATGTAGTGAATAAAAGTAGAATGGAAAAATGGACTGTAAAGGTCCATCCAGCACTTGCTAGGAGAGAGTTTGCATTGTTAACATATGAAGAATGACTGGTTTTCATTTGATCTTCATACCTTTGTATGTGGTAAGGCCTGAACAAAACGTCTGCCCTGACCAAAAACTTCCTCTTTCAGAACCAAAGCCAGAGATCTATCCATGTCCCTCATGCTGTCTGGCCTTTTCAAGTCAGAAATTTCTGTCAACATGTGGAACGCAATCACTCCTCTCAGAACTTCCCAGGACCATCTGCAAGAAAACTCCTCCAATCAGAGAATCCCTGCCCAGGGGATCAGAATCAGGAGCAGCAATATTCTGATCCATCCAGCTGTAATGACAAAACCAAAGGTCAAGAGATCAAAGAAAGGTCCAAACTCTTGAATAAAAGGACATGGCAGAGGGAGATTCTAAGGGCTTTTACTAGCCCACCCAAAGGACAAATGGGGAGCTCTAGAGTGGGAGAAAGAATGATGGAAGAAGAGTCCAGAACAGGCCAGAAAGCGAATCCAGGGAACACAGGCAAATTATTTGTGGGGTAGAAATCTCAAGAATTGAAAAAGTCAAGTATGGGGAGTGTGGGCAAGGTTTCAGTGATAAGTCAGATGTTATTACACACCAGAGGACACACACAGAGGGGAAGCCCTACGTCTGCAGGGGGTGTGAGCGGTGCTTCAGCCGGAAGTCAAGCCTCCTCAGACACCAGAGGACACACACAGGGGAGAAGCCCTACGTCTGCCGGGGGTGTGGGCGGTGCTTTAGCCGGAAGTCAAGCCTCCTCAGACACCAGAGGACACACACAGGGGAGAAGTCCTACATCTGCCGGGGGTGTGGGCGGGGCTTTAGCCGGAAGTCAAGCCTCCTCAGACACCAGAGGACACACACAGGGGAGAAGTCCTACGTCTGCCGGGGGTGTGGGCGGGGCTTTAGCCGGAAGTCAAGCCTCCTCAGACACCAGAGGACACACACAGGGGAGAAGTCCTACGTCTGCGGGGGGTGTGGGCGGGGCTTTAGCATTAAGTCAAACCTCCTCAGACACCAGAGGACACACACAGGGGAGAAGCCCTACGTCTGCCGGGGGTGTGGGTGGTGCTTTAGCCGGAAGTCAAGCCTCCTCAGACACCAGAGGACACACACAGGGGAGAAGTCCTACATCTGCCGGGGGTGTGGGCGGGGCTTTAGCCGGAAGTCAAGCCTCCTCAGACACCAGAGGACACACACAGGGGAGAAGTCCTACGTCTGCCGGGGGTGTGGGCGGGGCTTTAGCCGGAAGTCAAGCCTCCTCAGACACCAGAGGACACACACAGGGGAGAAGTCCTACGTCTGCGGGGGGTGTGGGCGGGGCTTTAGCATTAAGTCAAACCTCCTCAGACACCAGAGGACACACACAGGGGAGAAGCCCTACGTCTGCCGGGGGTGTGGGCGGGGCTTTAGCCGGAAGTCAAGCCTCCTCAGACACCAGAGGACACACACAGGGGAGAAGTCCTACGTCTGCCGGGGGTGTGGGCGGGGCTTTAGCCGGAAGTCAAGCCTCCTCAGACACCAGAGGACACACACAGGGGAGAAGTCCTACGTCTGCAGGGGGTGTGGGCGGTGCTTTAGCTGGAAGTCAAGCCTCCTCAGACACCAGAGGACACACACAGGGGAGAAGCCCTACGTCTGCCGGGGGTGTGGGCGGGGCTTTAGCATTAAGTCAAACCTCCTCAGACACCAGAGGACACACACAGGGGAGAAGCCCTAGTCTGCAAGAAGAATGAGTAAGTCTTTAGTAATAAAACTTTATCTCAATAGCCACAAGAAGACAAATGTGGTCACCACACATTTGCACACCCCAGCTCTGAGGTGGCTTCAGCGGAAATCTGCTGACCCCTTACATTCTCCGAGAGTGTAAGGAGATCACAAATAACTAATTAAACAAACCCACCAGTTTCATGACTATAGATGAGGAAGAACAGGGGATAGTTCTGTAAGTGTTCGGGGGACGTCAACATGTATGGTTCTTTCCTGCACTGATCCCCTCCATTTTTTGTTTTTTGCCTCCCATTCTAATAAATTTCGTCTCCATACAAATCTGAACCCCGAGTGTATACCTCATTCTTCCCTTATTACTGAAGGCAAGAAGAGTCCAGAAGGGCCACAGAGAACTCATATGTTCAGCTCAAGTCTTCACAGGAATCCAACCCCCAGAAAGATCCATCTGAAACCAGAGACCATCTGGTTTCACTACTGGAGAATCGATTCCCAAGTCCAAGAAGATAAACATAGGATTTTAGAGAGTCGCAGCAGGAAAGGGAGCTCCCTGGTCTCCTGGGAAGTGTGGCCTCTTCTCCTAACGGACCCCTCTCCTCTGCTCGATACTCTCCTTTGGCTCCCCCTGTCTCCTCTCCTGATTTCCTCCAATCTCTGTAGCCCCAGAGGTGAAAGCCAGACAGGAACACACATGTGTATATATGTGTTCACATGTGCTACATGCCTGCATGCATGGGTGCCCTCCGTGTGTGTATCTGTGTGAGTGTAGGGGGTTTCAAGGGTGTGTGAGGAATAAAACTCAAAATCCTAAGGAAATTGAACACTCTGAGAGAAGAGAGACAGACCCTCTCATATTGTTTTATATTCAGAAAAGGAAAGAGAAGCAAAACTAAAGGCAGGTAGCCCGGCACCTACGAACCAGATCTGAAAGCAAGCAACCAGACCTGAAACCAGGCCTGGGCCTGCCTGACCTAAGCCTGGTAGTTAAAATTCGACCCCTGACCTAGCAACTGATGTTATCTGTAGATTATAGAAAGACATTGTGAAACTTCCCAGTCTGTTCTGTTTCATTCTGACCACCAGTCCATGCAGCCCCCAGTCACATACCCCCTGCTTGCTCAATCGATCACAACCCTCTCACATGGACCCCCTTAAAGCTGTGAGCCCTTAAAAGGGACAGGAATTGCTCACTTGGGGAGCTTGGCTCTTAAGACAGGAGTCTTGCCAATGCTGCTGGCCGAATAAACCTCTCCTTCTTTAACTCAGTGTCTGAGGAGTTTTGTCTGAGGCTTGTCTTGCTACAACTCGAACAACAGATTCTTAGCAAAGCAATTTTATTTCTGCACAGAACAGTGCCTCATTGGCCAGTCACCATGAGAGCACACCTGAACAAAGGGGCACGAGAGCCTTTATTCCTGACGCAAGTCCTGCCCCTGTACCTTTTCCCATTGGCCGGGGTCAGGTCATACAATCTAAACTAATCCCACTTGGCTAAACATTTGATTTTTTTAGATAAGGTGGGCAAGTAAAAGAAAGTGGAGGCTGGGCACGGTGGCTCACACCTGTAATCCCAGCACTTTGGGAGGCCGAGGCGGGCGGATGATGAGGTCAGGAGATCGAGACCATCCTGGCTAACACAGTGAAACCCCATCTCTACTAAAAATACGAAAAAATGGCCGGGCGTGGTGGCAGGCGCCTGTAGTCCCAGCTACTCGGGAGGCTGAGGCAGGAGAATGGCGTGAACCCGGGAGGCAGAGCTTGCAGTGAGCCGAGATTGCGCCACTGCACTCCAGCCTGGGCGACAGAGTGAGACTCTGTCTCAAAAAAAAAAAAAAAAAAAAAAAGAAAGTGGAGAGGAAGGGGAAGGGGTGTCTGTAATGAACTAGAAAGTTAGTCCTCTTTCCAAATAAGAAAAGGAATGTGAGCTGGTACTGATAACGCCTAGTACTGTGGCATGCCTGGGCATCTAACAAAGGCAAAAAGGAAAAAAGGAGAAAGGGGGTGTCAGGCCTCTGAGCCCAAGCTAAGCCATCATCTTCCCTGTGACATGCACTTACACATCCAGATGGCCTGAGGCAACTGAAGAATCACAAAAGAAGTGAAAATGGCCTGTTCCTGCCTTAACTGATGATGTTACCTTGTGAAATTCCTTTATCCTGGCTCAAAAAGTTCTCCCACTGAGCACCTTGTGACCCCCACCCCGGCCAGCCAGAGAACAATCCCCTTTCACTGTAATTTTCCACTGCCTACCCAAATCTTATAAAATGGCACCACCCCATCTCCCTTCACTGATGCTCTTTTCGGACTCAGCCCACCTGCACCCAGGTGAAATAAACAGCCTTGTTGCTCACACAAAAGCCTGTTTGGTGGTCTCTTCACACAGATGTGGGTTGGGTACTATGATTTAAAGAATAAAATATTGATCAGATTATTTGAAGAGAAACCTCATCATATCCCACAGGTGTGTGTGCATGTGTGTATCCACACACTTATGTGCATATACTCGTGTGTGCATGTGTCTGCACACATATGTGCATGTACTTGTGTGTGCATGTGTGTGTATCTGCACACATATGTGCATGTACTTGTGTGTGTGTATCTACACACATATTTGCATGTACTTTGTGTGTGTGTCTGCACATGTATGTGCATGTACTTGTGTGTATATGTGTGTGTCCACTTGAGGGCACCAATCATAGAAGGAATGCCCCTGCTTCCTCCAGGGGAATCCTAGATCCTCAGTCTCCTACAGAGAAACAAAAATTTAAAAACAAACACCTTACTCTTTTTTAAAAAAAGATTATGAAAAGGGATAGTTTTTTGTTTTTTTTTTAAATTAAGATCCACACTCTCTGTCAAGACCCAGCCAAGCTCGTGGAGGGCAGAGAGACCATCCCTGCAGGCCTAGGAAGAAGCCTTCCTGTCCTCCTGGAAGGGCTCAGAAATCAAGCCTCCTTGTACCTCCCAGCAGACACATGACTGAAATGTTCTGAAGTTTCCCCCAGAAGAAAGTTGAACAGGGGTGGTGTGGAGAAGAAGGAAGTGCCCCAGATGCATGGGCCATCAGCCTTGCTGCCACAAACAAGCTCAGTCTTTGGTTCTGAATCTGATTCTTGAAGTGAGAGAAGGGCTCTCAGACCAAAATGTCCCCAGGGCATGGAGAGTCAAGAGGGGAAATGGAGTGCTCAAAATCGAGTCAGTTCCCTGCTTTGAACAATCTAAGTCCCTTTTCTCATTCAGTTAAAGCCAGTGGAATCCCCAGTTGGGACTTGGTAGTAGAGGGTGTCTGCTAGATGGTACTAGCCATCAGGCATTTAATGAGGGGAATTTTCTATGAAAATAAACAAAAACGAAGGCTAATAGTTGGAAACTCAGTTTCTGAGTCCACAGGGCAGTTGGTGGAAAGGATTTCTAGATGCCTTTAAACGACTGCCCCCAGGCATAGGTGTAGAGAGCATGATTGAAGTCCCACACTTGTGTCACTGGGGGCCTGATAAAATTTGCACACCTCACATGGCTCAGACTGCTCTGAGCTATTTTTCTTTTATTATCTTCTTTTACAATCTAGAACATGTAAAGGATTGTCCTACATATCAGCCAGTTCAGAGACATTTCAAGTAAAGCAGCTTCAGATCTATATATAACTATCATTATAGTTAGCCTTTTCTGTTCCACTGCAGTGATCTAAGCCATGACTATGCTCCCAGACCAAAACGAGGGTCGGGCTGCTTGTTCTCATCACCTATAACAAGATGCGGACGAACTGGGAGAGGAAAGAATTTTTATTTTTGTAACCAGTTACAGGGAGAAGACCTGGAAATTATCACCAGACCAACTCAAAATTACAAGGTTTTCCAAAGCTTATATACCTTCTAAGCTCTATGTCTATGTGTAAGTGTGCATTCATGTAAAGACGTAAGTGGTTAACTTCTAATCTATTAACTAAGATCTGAGTCCTGAAAATCTTCTCTGGAGCCTCAGAAATGTATTTAAACTAAATGGGTCCAGGTGCTGGGGTGATTACCCTTATCTCCTGCTAAATCATGGAGGCTTGGGGAGTTCCTTTAGACCCTCAATAAACTTACTTGTGGTAGTGTGAGGAGTTTCTTCAGACCCCCCAAAAAACTTGTTTAATCCTAAAAGGGTCCTGTTAAGAATTCCTTCATTATCTTGTCATGTTTCAAGGCCCAGGAAAGGCCTAGGAGAAACTCTTAGTGGGCTCTTTGTTACATTCCAGGCTTTGTATGAGGGTAAGGGAGGAGACCACCCTTCATATTGCCTTATGTCCAATTTCTGCCTCCAAAGAAAGAAGAAGTAAAAACTAAAAGGCAGAAATGAAATCCACAAGCAGACAGCCCAGCGCCACACCCTGGGCCTGGTAGTTAAAGATCGACCCCTGACCTAATTGGTTCTGTTATCTATAGATTACAGACATCGTATGGAAAAGCACCGTGAAAATCCCTGTCCTGTTTTGTTCCAATCTAATCACCGGTGCGCGAAGCCCCCAGTCACGTACCTGCTGCTTGCTCAGTCAATCACGACCCTCTCATGCGCATCCCCTTAGAGTTGTGAGCCCTTAAAAGGGACAGGAATTGCTCACTCAGGGAGCTCGGCTCTTGAGACAGGATTCTTGCTGACGCTCCCGGCTGAATAAACCGCTTTCTTCTTTAACTCAGTGTCTGAGGGGTTTTGTCTGTGGCTTGTCCCACTACAAGGGCACTGGCTCAATTAGCTTTTAATATTTAACCTAACTACTCAGTCAGGGCTGAGACAGTTGTAACAGAAGCCTGTGTTAGTGAGACCTGGCCTGCCACAGCTACACTTAGCTCTTTTCTATTTTTTTTTCTTTTTCTGTGACGGGAGTCTCACTCTGTTGCCCAGGTTTGGAGTGCAGTGGTGTGATCTCAGCTCACTGCAACCTCTGTCTCCCATGCTCAAGCGATTCTCCTGCCTTAGCCTCCTGAGTAGCTGGGATTACAGGCACACGCCACCATGCCCTACTAATTTTTTGTATTTTTAGTAGAGATGGCATTTCACCATGTTGGCCAGGCTGGTCTCAAACTCCTTATCTTGTGATTCACCCATCTCAGCCTCCCAAAGTGCTGGCATTACAGGTGTGAGCCACCGCACTCGGCTCACTTAGCTCTTTTCTTCTACTAAAACATAATCTGAGAAGTAAATATAAAATCATAAGCCCTCTGTATTATTCCATTTTCACATTGTTATAGAGAAACACCTGAGACTGGGTAATTTATAAAGAAAAGAGGTTTAGTTGGCTCATGGTTTTGCAGGCTGTATAGGAAGCATAGTGGTTTCTGCCTGTAGGAAGGCCTTGGCAAGCTTCCAGTGATGGCATAAGGCAAAGGGCAGTGAGACATCTCACATGGTGGAAGCAGGAGCAAGAGAGAGGGAAGAGGGCTATGTCTCACCCTTCTGAATGACCAGGTCTCATGAAAACTCACTCACTGTCATGAAAGCACTACCAAGTGGGGATGGTGCTAAACTCTACGTAAGAAATCCACCCCCATGATCCAGTCACCTCCCACCACACCTCACCTCCAACACCAGGGATTACAATTCAACATGAGACTTGATGGGGACACAGATGTAAACTGTATCATTCCAACCCTTGCCCCCCAGATCTCATGTTCTTCTCCCATTGCAAAATACAGTCATGCCTTCCCAACAGTCCCTCAAAGTCTTAACGCATTTCAGTATTAACTCAAAAGTTGCATCTGACACAGGCAAATCCCTTCCACCTATGAGCCTGTAAAATCAAAAACAAGTTATGTACTTCCAAGACACAATGGGAGTACAAGCATTGGGTAAATATTCCCATTTCAAAATGGAGAAATCACCCAAAAGAAGGGAGCTACAGGCCTCATGCAAGCCCAAAAGCCAGCAGGGAAGTCACTAAATCTTTTTTTTTTTTTTTTTTTTTTTTTGATGGAGTCTCGCTCTGTCGCCCAGGCTGGAGTGCAGTGGCCGGATCTCAGCTCACTGCAAGCTCCGCCTCCCGGGTTTACGCCATTCTCCTGCCTCAGCCTCCCGAGTAGCTGGGACTACAGGCGCCCGCCACCTCGCCCGGCTAATTTTTTGTATTTTTTAGTAGAGACGGGGTTTCACCATGTTTGCCAGGTTGGTCTTGATCTCCTGACCTCGTGATCCGCCCGTCTTGGCCTCCCAAAGTGCTAGGATTACAGGCTTGAGCCACCGCGCCCAGCCAAACACTAAATCTTAAAGTTCCAAAATAATCTCCTTTGATTCCATGTCCCACATCCAAGCATGCTAGGGGTGGGCTCCCAAGGCCTTGGTCAGCTATGACCCTGTGGTTTTGCAGGGTTCAGCACCCCCATAGCCACTCTCATGGGCTGGCATTGAGAGCCTGAGGCTTTTCCAGGCACAGGGTGCAAGTTATTGGTGGGTCTGGAGGATGGTGGCCCCTTTCGCATAGCTCCAATAGGCAGTGTCCCAGTGGGGACTGTGTTGGGGCTCCAATCCCACATTTCCCCTCCTCTCCACTGCTGTAGTAGAGCTTCTCCATGAGGGCACTGCCCCTGCAGCAGGCTCCTTCCTGGATATCCAGGCTTTCCCATAGATCCTCTGAAATCTAGCCAGAGGTTCCCAAGACTCAACTCTTGCACTCTGCGCACCCACAGGCTTAACACCACATGGAAGCTGCCAAAGTTTATGGCTTGCACGCTCTGAAGCAGCCACCAGAGCTGTACTTGGGCCCCTTTGAGCCATGGCTGAAGCTGGAGTGGCAAGGATGCAGGGAGCAGCATCTCGAGGCTGCCAGGGGTCTGGGGCTGGCCCAAACCATTCAACCCTCCTAGGCCTCCAGGCCTGTAATGGGAAGAGCTGCCTTGAAGGTCTTTGAAATTACTTCAAGGCCTTCTCCCCATTGTTTTGGTTATTAGCACCTGACTCCTTTTAACTTATGCAAATGTATGCAGCTTGCTTGAATCCCTCCCCTAAAAATGGGCTTTTCTTATCTACCACATGGCCTAGCTGCAAACATTCTAAACTTTTACCCTCTGTGTACCCTTTAAATATACATTACAATTTTAAATCATTTATTTGCTCACACATATGGGCATAGGTTGTTAGAAGCAGCCAGGCTACATCTTGAATGCTTTGCTGCTTAGAAATTTATTCCACCAGTTACCCTAAATCATCATTCTCAAGTTCAAAATTTCACAGATCCCTAGAGCAGGAGCACAGTGCTGCCAAGTTCTTCGCTGAGGCATAACAAAAATGCCCTCTGCTCCAGTCCCAATAACTTCCTCATTTCCATCTGAGACCTTGTCAGCCTGCGTCACTACACACACCACTATCAGCATTTTGGTCACAATGATTTATCCAGTCTCTAGGAAGTTCCAAACATTCTCTCATCTTCCTGTCTTCTTCTGAGCCCTCCAAAGTCTTCCAACCTCTGCCTGTTACCCAGTTCCAAACTCACTTCCACATTTTCAGGTCTCTTTATAGCAATGCCCCACTCCTGGTACCAATTTTCTGTATTACTCTGTTCTCACATTGTTACAAAGAAATACTTGAGGCCAGGCGCAGTGGCTCATGCCTGTAGTCTCAGCACTTTGGGAGGGAGGCCGAGGTGAGTAGATCACTAGGTCAGGAGATCAAGACCATCCTGGATAACATGGTGAAACCCCATATCTAGTAAATATACAAAAAAAAAAAAAAAAATTAGCTGGGTGTGATGGTGGGCGCCTGTAGTCCCAGCTATTCGGGAGGCTGAGGCAGGAGAATGGCGTGAATCCAGGAGGCGGAGCTTGCAGTGAGCCGAGATTGCGCCACTGCCCTCTAGCCTGGGTAACAGAGCAAGACACCATCTCGAAAAAAAAAAAAGAAAAGAAAAGAAAAAATAAATACTTGAGGCTGGGTAATTTATAAAGAAAAGAAGCTTAATTGGCTCATGGTTCTGCAGGTTGTACAGAAAGCATTGCAGTCTCTGCTTGGCTTCTGCAGAGGCCTCAGAAAACTTATAATTATGGTAGAAGACAAAGAGGGAGCAGACATATCACATGGCCAGAGCAGGAGGAAGAGAGAGAGCGAGGCTGAAGGTGATACACCTTTTTTTTTTTAGATGGAGTCTCACTCTGCCACCAGGCTGGAGTGCAGTGGTGCAATCTCGGCTCCCTGCAATCTCCACCTCCTGGGTTCAAGCGATTCTCCTGCCTCAGCCTCCTGAGTAGCTGGGACTACAGGTGCATGCCACCACGCCAGCTAGTAGTGTTTCACCATGTTGGCAAGGGTGGTCTCGATCTCTTGACTTCATGATCTGCCTGCCTCGGGCTCCCAAAGTGCTGGGATTACAGGTGTGAGCCATTGCACCCAGCCAATACACACTTAAACAACCCCACAATTGATTGTGGCCAAGGGTACTCCAGAGAAAGCCTGAAAACTGAGTTCCCAGCCATGATTGGACAGGAGTTCAGACATACCTTGTTATACCCCCTTCCTCACTAACCACCATTAGGCTTTCTTCCCAAAGGGCTAAACAGCAATCGGCCCTTTGGGGAGACTCCACCACTGATATCAATCAAGTGCCAAACTATGGTCCTTCCATTTTTGCAGTTTCGACACAACTAACCAGCATTCCTCCCTGCTGAAAGACCATTGACCAGGCAGTGGTTCTGGCCGGACGACAGAGAATGACCAGGCAGTGGTTCCAGCCGGACGACAGACAATGACCAGGCAGTGGTTCCGGCCGGACGACAGAGAATGACCAGGCAGTGGTTCCGGCCGGACGACAGACAATGACCAGGCAGTGGTTCCGGCCGGACGACAGACAATGACCAGGCAGTGGTTCCGGACGGATGACAGACAATGACCAGGCAGTGGTTCCGGCCGGACGACAGACAATGACCAGGCAGTGGTTCCGGCCGGACGACAGACAATGACCAGGCAGTGGTTCCGGCCGGACGACAGACAATGACCAGGCAGTGGTTCTAGCCCGTCTACAGATAATGCATAGTGAGGGTCATTGAGTCTTCTACTTCACCTTGGAGGTCAGAGGCCCAAAAACTCCACCCTCAGGTCATGCTAACAGTGCCATTTTCTGAACACTGGACCCAGGGAGAGGCAGGAAGCTCAATCACGAATGCACACATTTCTCCTCTCATACATATTCATGACTTCTCGTATAGCTTATGGGGGTATGTATATTTGGCCAAGCCATTCAGTGAAATCCCCGTCTTAGTCTTCTGCTCCTTGAAGTGCCTATTTCTGGCTTCTGGCCGGAGGCTATGCTTTCCAGCCTGTCCAAATGACCAGGCTGCAACTCTTTACGAGAAATAAACCTTTTCTTTCCAAATTGGGAAACCTCATCATTCTTCAGTTGACAAAGCTAAAGAAGATATGTAGAAGTGCCCTTAGTGATTTTTCCTATGAGAATAAAAGGGATTACCTGAGATTGATTCAGTCAAGCTGTAACTTCCCAAAATACACGAGGCAGTAGAGAAAAATGGCTAAGCGAGGCAGTAGAGAAAAACGGCTAGAGGCAGTATGTGTGAAATGAAGCTAAAATTTAGTTTCCGCACTCAGAAACAATTATTAGGGACCAATGAAGTGGACAGGGACCCACGGAGAACTGCTGAACCCTCAGCATATGACAACTCATCCAAACCCTCACACTAGGAGACTTGACAGAAGTATCCAGCATGGCTTCCAGCAGCGTAAGACAGCACCCCCAGGATGGCCCAGCAGCACTTGCACCCTTGCTGCTTCCACTAAAACATTCGCCTGCAAAAGCTCAGTGCAGTGAGGAAATCTCACCATGCTCCAGCCCAGGTGTCCCCAAACTTTTTGGCATCAGGGACTGGATTCACAGAAGACAATTTTTCCACAGATGGGTTGAGGTGAGGGTTGGGATGATTCAAATGAACATTTACAGTGCATTTTGTTTCTGTTATTATCGCACTGCAATATATCATGAAATAATTGCACAACTCACCATAATGCAGAATCGGTGGGAGCCCTGAGCTCGTTTTCCTGCAATGAGACGGTCCCATCTGGGAGACAGTGACAGACCATCAGGCATTAGAGTCTCAAGGCGCACACAACCGCGATCCCTCACAGGCGCACTTCACAATAGGGTTCGTGCTCCTATCAGAATCGACGCTGCTGCTGATCTGACTGGAGGCTCAGGAGGCCTAATGCCACTGATGGGGAGCAGCTGGAAATAGAGATGAAGCTTCATTTGCTCGCTTGCCCATGCGCTCACCTCCTACTATGTGGCCCGTTTGGGGACCTCTGCTCTAGCCAACTTCTGATGATAGGCCCCGACCTCCCTTTCTTGGAGCGTTTACTAAAAAGCTTTCAGTTTGTAAGCATGTCTTGCGACTCAGAAGGGCCTCTCTCAAAGCCTGAGAGCCCTCCCTTTGAAAGGTGATCATCAGCAAGGGTGAGGCCTCTTGTCTCCCAGTCTCTGCAGGAGAACAGAAACCTGTCTGAAGACAAAACTACAACAAACTCAGTTTAAAGATCTCAATTGACCTCATTTGCAATTCTAGAATCAGGCAACACTTCATTCCACAAAATAAAATAAGTGTTCCAACGAGTCAGAGGGAGGAGGTTGGCTCTACAGACAGAAAAATGTGTTCAGGATGTACAGTGTGTCATTATTCCGTATCTCAGACATTATTCCATCACTGCAGACATCTTTATAATTTTGAAATGTTTTTGTATTTTATTATAACTTATTTAAAAACCAAAGATAGGCTACTTGGATATTTATTATGACAATTTTCTGGAAGATAAGAGTCTTGAAGATGACGCTTCTTTTTCAAATTTGCCTGAAGGTGCCATAAAGGCCCCAGGGTGTTCAGCCGGGCACGGTGGTTCACACCTGTAATCCCAGCACTTTGGGAGGACAAGGCAGGCAGATTACCTGAGGTCAGGAGTTCAAGACCATCCTGGCCAACATGGTGAAACTCTGTCTCTACTAAAAATACAAAAAGTAGCCGGGCGTGGTGACACACACCTGTAATCCCAGCTACTCAGGAGGCTGAGGCAGGAAAATTGCTTGAGCCCAGGAGGCAGAGGTTGCAGTGAGCTGAAATCGTGCCACTACACTCCAGCCTAGCTGACAGAGTGAGACACTGTCTCAAAAAAAAAAAAAAAAAAAAAGGCCTTGGGGTGTGGAGCCTGGTCATCTCATTAAGGAAGTTTCCAGAGCACAGCACATGACATCCCAGTGGTGACCCTGGTTTTCAGAGAGGGGCAGATGCCAGGAGGTCAGGCATAGCCGAGGGTCTCAGTTTCCCTGGGAAAGGGGACCCTGCAGTCCCTCTTGGTCTAGGTGGGTGCAAGATGGGGGATTTACCCTGGAGAGGCCAGGAGAGGAATTCTGACAACTCCTTGGTCTGCCATTCTCCCTCCTCAGGCCACTAGCTTCTCCTTCCCTGCAGGGAGAGTCTCAGGAGAGGGGGAAGGTTACATGGTAACCCCCAAAAGGACTGATCATTGTTTTGTCACTTTATTTATAACATTTGAGACTTCTGAAAAAGTGATACAAGCCCACTAGAATTTCTCAGAGTACAAAAGGTTAAACAGTAAAAATAAATATACTCCATCTGCAACTGCCTATCTCGAGAGGTGGTCACTGGGATGACTTTTGTGTCTCCTTTTATGAAATATTCCAATACATGGCCTCCCTGTGCCTCAGTTCCTGCTTTGTAAGGTAGGGACAACAATACAGCATGAGGTTGTTATGAGGATTAAATTAGCTAATCCTTGCAAGTCAGTGAAAGCGAGATACGAATTTACAAGCTTCCCCCCTTTTATACACTGTTTTGTCCTTTGTCACTAGTTGTTTTGCAGGAGAATTCTCATCTTACACACAACTGGGCCTCATGCTTTTTAAAGGGCTGCAGAGTACCCTGGTGTTTAGGTAATTTTTCCCCACTGGGGCCAGTCTGGTTGTCTCTGGTCTCTGGCACCCATGGGCATTTGCCATAACAGGTGTGAGCCTCTCTTTGGGATTATCTCCTATAAACAGAATCCACAACAAATGTCATGTGTGTTTGAATCCCAAATAAATGTTTCCTAACTAGTCCCAAAGTAGTTGTAAGCCAGAATACTCCGAACCTTTGCTGAGAGGGGTCTCCTCCCTTGACTTTGAGTGGCCTAATTTTTCATCTACAACTAACCCACGCTGACCACCCAAGAACTGGAAACGCAGTTTGACAAGAAGAAAGACGTTCCCGGCCAGGCGCGGTGGCTCACGCTTGTAATCCTCGCACTTTGGGAGGCCGAGGCAAGCCGATCACGAGGTTAGGAGTTCGAGACCAACCTGGCCAACACAGTGTAACCCCATCCCAACTAAAACCACAAAAATTATCTGGGCGTAGTGGCAGGCGCTTGTAATCCCAGCTACTCAGGAGGCTGAGGCAAGGAGGCGGAGGTTGCAGTGAGCCGAGATCGCGCCATTGTACTCCAGCCTAGACGACAGAGCAAGACTCCGTCTCAAAAAAAAAAAGTTCCCAGGTCCCAGAGCAGGACAGCACCGTCTCCCCGCCCCGCCCCCTCCCATTGCCCCGCCCCGGTCCCCGCCCCCTCTCGCCGCGGCCCCGCCCCCCGCCCCCTCTCACCGCGGCCCCGCCCCCGCCCCCTCTCACCGCGGCCCCGCCCCCCGCCCCCTCTCACCGCGGCCCCGCCCCCCGCCCCCTCTCACCGCGGCCCCGCCCCCCGCCCCCTCTCACCGCGGCCCCGCCTCCGCCCCCTCTCACCGCGGCCCCGCCCCCGCCCCCTCTCACCGCGGCCCCGCCCCCGGCCCCCATCCACCCCCGAGCAGGTCCTCGCGACCCCGCTTTCGGGCCCCAGGTCTGTTCGCTCTGATTCCCCACCAGCGCCCCCTTCCTGGGCAAAGCCCCGCCGGGGCCCTCCTGGTGGGCACAAGGTGGTCCGGGACAGGGTGACCGGCCCCGCCCTTCCCTTTGCCCGCGGGCGTCGCAGTCCGGCAGGGCAGGATGAGCTCCCGGGCCGCCCCGCGGCTGCTGAGGCTCCAGCGACACCTAGGTCCCCAGGAGGTTAGGGGGCCAGGCCTGGACCTGCAGGGCTCCTGTCCCCTCAGCTGCTTGCGGGGGGCTGAGCGTCGAGGGCCCAGGAATCGGGGCGCGGAGGAGAGCCCAGTTCCGGGAGAACCACCCCAGGGGCTGGAACTGAGGGCATGGGGGGAGATGGCCATTTCGTGGGGGCGTGGGTGGGAGAGTGGGTGTCCCCAGTGGGGCAGGGGAGCCAGAGGGATTGGTGGGGGAGGGTCGGGAGGCACAGATCGCGCTGTTTACGTTTGGTGCCTTATCAGCTGACTAGGCAGTTCCAGTCACCCTTGCCCCCTGTCCCCTGGGCAGCTGGGAGAACTTGTCCAGAGGGCTGTTTATGCCCCACAGCTGGTGTGGACGCAGGATTGGAGTGGCTGGGCGGGCACAGGGCTCCAGAGGCTCACCCTGGTCTCCTTCTCCTGGCCCAGGACAGCAGCATGGAGCCTACGGACAGCCCACTGACCACCCATGTGCTGGACACCGCCTCGGGGCTCCCAGCCAGAGGCCTCTGTCTCCGCTTGTCCTGGCTGGAGGACCACAGCCAGCAGTGGATGGAGCTGAGGACAAGGTAGGAGAGAGGCCCTGGGAGGGCGAGTCCCGCCCTGAGACAGATGACGGGGACTAAGGAGCCAGGCAGTGAGGCTGAGGGCGGAGCTCACCCGGCTGACTCTCCTCTCAGCCCGGGTTGGGGGTTAGGTTGGGAGCTCTCCCTTCTACTTCTCTCAGCCTCAGGAAATACAGGGATGAGGAGAGGAGCTGTTTCCTCCCTCCCTCCAGCCTCAGGCCCCTGTGACCCTCATGGGGCGGGAGTGAGTTTCTGCCTCGTCCTGGCAGCTGTGCCAGGGCGAGGGCGGGGGGTAGTGGTTAGGTGACGCCTGAGGTGGAATCAAAGACCTCACTGTCACTGAGATCACGGGTAACCTTGTGACAGGCGGTAGGCTGGACACTATTTCCACTCTTCATTCTCCATACACCCCGTGGGCCAGCACCATACTTACCCCTTCTTCACACATGGGAAGACTGAGGCAGCAAGCCCAGGTACATGCTGGGATTCCCAGCCAGGCTGAGGGGCAGTGTGTCCCTCAGCCTCCATGGGGTCTTGCCCACTGCCCCAGGCACAGGCTCTTCGGGGCACTTCCAGAGGCAGATGTCACCTACCCAGGCCTTATGGCCCCTGCATGAGAGGCAGGCCCCTCCCTTCCAGCCAGAAGGGCAGGGCTGGGCCCATAGGATCAGAGTGTGACCGTGCCGGTCCTCATTTGGTCCTTCACAAAAGCTGAGACATGAGGGGTCCAGGTCTCACGTGAGAAATTAGGACGGCACTGTGTGGGCTGGGTGTCCGTGGTGGGTCACAGAGACCCATTCCCCCCATGCACACACGCTATGTTTTGTTTTGTTTTTGAGACAGTTTCTCTTGTTGTCCAGGCTAGAGTGAAATGGTGTGATATCGGCTCACTGCAACCTCCACCTCCCGGGGTCAAGAGATTCTCCTGTCTCAGCCTCCCAAGTAGCTGGGATTACAGGCACCCGCCACCACCCCCGGCTAATTTTTATATTTTTAGTACAGACGGGGTTTCACCATCTTGGCCAGACTTACCTTGAACTCCTGACCTCGTGATCCACCCGCCTTGGCCTCCCAAAGTGCTGGGATTACAGGTGTGAGCCACCTTGTTTGGGCCTGCTCCTTCTAATCACAGTAGAGGCGCACACTTTAAACATCGGCTGGCAAGAACGATGTGAGGTTTTCCGGAGGTGACTATGGGCAAAGCCACAGTTGTTCAGAACCCTGATAAGGGACCAGGGCATGCAACACAAACGCTCCGTGGAGCTGGACAGGCCCATTCTGTGGGTGAGGGTTTGGCAGAAAGCCACACATTTTTCTTTTCCTTTTTTTTTCTTGAGACGGAGTCTCGCTCTGTCACCCAGGCTGGAGTGCAGTGGGGCGATCTCAGCTCACTGCAAGCTCCACCTCCCGGATTCCTGCCATTCTCCTGCCTCAGCCTCCCGAGTAGCTGGGACTACAGGAGCCCGCCGCCTCGCCCAGCTAATTTTTTGTATTTTTGGTAGAGACAGGGTTTCACGGTGTTAGCCAGGATGGTCTCGATCTCCTGACCTCGTGATCTGCCCGCCTCAGCCTCCCGAAGTGCTGGGATTACAGGCGTGAGCCACCGCGCCCAGCCACACACAATATTTTAAGTGAAAACCACAGGTTATAAAACAATACAAATAGTATAATCCACTTTGAGTTAAGTTTGTAAACAAATATACTTATGCATAGAGAAAATCTGGAAACATACGTGCCAGCTATAAAGTGGTTATTGCTCACGGGATAAACTGTGGGAGACTTTTTCCCTTTTTGCTTCTCTGTGTTGTGATTTCCTAGACACGGCAGTGGTGTCCCTGGACTGCTCTGCAACTGCAGGCCCTAACAGCCCCACTGTGTCTGCTCGCCTGAGTCTGACAGGTGGCAGGGCAGTGTCCGAGGCCCGCTGGGGTACAGATGCAGGAAAGCTGGGATGGGGGCTTCTCACCCCATCTCTGCAGCCTCATCCTCTCCCCAGCTACACAGACCCAGATGGCCGCTGCCCTGGACTCCTGATGCCGGACCAGATGAAGGCAGGCACCTACAAGCTCACCTTCGACACCGAGGGCTACTGGAGGAAGAGGGGGCAGGAAAGCTTCTACCCATACGTGGAGGTGAGAGGCCCGGTGGGCTGGAGGGCCTGAGGCCCATGACTCACTGGGATCTGCAGGCCAGGTCCTGCTGGTCGGGCATCATTTAGACAGTGGGCAGACTGGTCCTGGGCGGGGGCAGGTAGGTGAGCTCACTTGCTTTGAGCTCCCAAAAGAAAGGTGCCCAGGCAGCAATAGACTCTATGAGGACACACCCATCGCTGACCTGCTCAGGGTCAGGCTTTGTGGGGAGGCTGGGCCACTCATCCCCTCTTTGTTGACAGGTTTTCATCTGAGCCAACTCCAGCTCTCTGGGCCTAACCTCACTGCCTCACCCCACACCAGAGCCGCCACAGAAGCACCTGACTTATTAGGCTGCAGCTTCTGTGGAGTGTCCCTCTGGTGCAGAGGGTTCACCCCCTCCCAGACCCTCAGTCTGGGCTGCTGAATTCTCCCAGGTGTGTTGGGGCCAGACAGGTGGTTTGCTGCCATCCCCTTATGCTCTCTCCTGGCCCTCTCTCCGTCGCAGGTTGTGTTCACCATCACCAGCAATGCCCAGAAGTTCCACGTGCCCCTGCTGCTGAGCCCCTGGTCCTACACCACCTATCGAGGGAGCTAGAGCGAAGACTGGCAGCAGGAGGCTGCCTGCCCTTTCCCGCACGCTGGCTGCACCCACCCAGCCCTCAACAGAGTGGGCTTCGTGCTCAGCGGGGAGCACTGGTGTCACCAATTCCTGGGGAAGTCCTGGCCCCCTGGAGAATCCCACTGGGCGGCTGTGACTCAGGTGTCAATAAAGTCAGTGCCAGCACCTGCAAAGCTGTCCACTTGATGGGACGACAGTGGCATGAAGACAGGCAGCACAGTGCAGCACTGCCCCAGCCCCCAGGTGAGTGCGGGGCACTCTGAGAAGGTGCTGCTGACTGTGGTCAGAGGTGAGACCGGGGAGTAGGCCTGGACACAGCCTGGACATGCACCCAGGGAAGAAAGCGACAGGGATACCACGGGGGAGGGTCCTGCAGGTGGTTCTCCTCCACAGAGCGAGGAATGAGGATGGCAAGAACACGTGAAAAGCTTTCATTTGCTGATGATAAAATCTAAAAATCTTGCTGTCCTTGGTGTGAAAGGGGTTGTCATCCAGAGTGTTCCTAGGCTGGCTCTCTGGGCTGTGGCCCCCGAGTGGGGCGGCTACGTGGGGGTGCCAACTAGTCCCGCGGGGCCCTGGCCCAGTGTCTGCCCGATCACAGCTGTTTCCAAGGGCTTGAAGCCCACGTTGTCCAGAGGGATCCCGAAGGCCAGCAGCTTTGCCTCGTACGTGCGCAGCAGGTCGTTATGGGCCTGTGGAGACAGGGCGGTGTGAGGGAGCTGAGGATCCCCAGGCTCAGGACCACCAGAGCTGAGTGCAGCTCCGTGGAGGGGCAACGTGATCATCACGGTGTAGAAGGATAAAGCCAAAGGCTTATCAGTCATTTCCTGTGTGGGACACAGCACCAAGCACCTCCACTGCATTGGCTCAGGTAGCACGACAGGGAGAGGCTGTTCCTATTCCTGTTCCACAAATGAGGAGACAGAGGCAGAGGGCAGGGACACTCAGGGCAGAGCTGTGGTCTGGGAGGGCTCTGGGCCTTGGTTGGGTGTTTCCCACTCAGGTTCTTCACGCCCTCCCTGCCCCTGTTGAATGACGTCTGTTACCTTCCCTGGTGGGCACAGCACCTTCTGACTCCCTGCCCAGTGGAAGGGGCTGACCAGGGAAGGGTCCAGGTCCCCCCCTACACCCATCCCAGCAGAGATGTGGCCTAGACAACAGTGCTGTGCCCCACACCACACAGAATTCAGATGCTCTCAGCTGGGGACAGTGACAGCTGCCTTGTCAAACGAGGTACAATGTGGGAATGGGTGCGGTCCTCTGAGACCATCTGCATTTAGAACAGGCTGGGCACCGAGGGGGTGGCCCTGAGGGAGGGCAGGGCACATCCGTACCTTACAGACCCGGGCCAGCTCATACTGCAGGTCCTTGATGGTGCTGTTCTTCGATTCCAGAACATCCTGAGGAGAGAGAGGTGATGGAGTTTGAGACTCATCTTTTGGCCGAGGCAGTGGGGGTGGTCTGCGGGTTCCAGTGGGGGTCCTCAGAGATCCAGGGAACAGCAGCCCGGTTTGATGGATGCATCCATCCACACAAGGTCGTCAGCAGAAAAAGGTCTCCAAGGGTGGAGAGAAAACAACAAGAAACAAGAGAACTGGGAGCCTGTGCTCACACAACCTGCATCTCCATCAACAGTCCGAGCCGGGCACAGCCGCTCACGCCTGTGATCCCAGCAGTTTGGGAGGCCAAGGAAGGCAGATGACTTGAGGTCAGGAGTTTGAGACCAGCCTGGCCAACATTGCGAAACCCCATCTCTACTAAAAATACAAAAAGTAGCCGGGCACAGTGGCTTGCACCTATGTAATCCCAGCTACTCAGGAGGCTGAGGCACGAGAATCGCTTGAACCTGGGAAACAGAGGTCACAGTGAGCTGAGATTGAGCCACTGCACTCTAGTCTGGATGACAGAGCAAGACACCACCTCAAAAAAACCCCAAAAACGGTCCAGACACAAAAGAAATGCAGATGAGGCAAGGGCAGGCAGCGTGCAGCCACACCGTGGAGACGGGCCACTAAACACCACTCGCATATTGCTTACATTACATTTCTTAAGGCCTGTAAATGTACTGTCTCACTTTTTTTTTTTTGAGATGGAGTCTCGCCCTGTTGCCCAGGCTGGAGTGCAGTGGTGCAATCTAGGCTCACTGCAACCTCCGCCTCCCAGGTTCAAGGAATTCTCTGCCTCAGCCTCCCAAATAGCTGGGATTACAGGCACCTGCCACCACACCCAGCTAATTTTTGCATTTTTAGTAGAGACGGTTTCACCATCTTGGCCAGGCTGGTCTTGAACTCCTGACCTTGTGATCTGCCCGCCTTGGCCTCCCAAAGTGCTGGGATTACAGGCGTGAGCCACCGCGCCCGGCCATCCCACTTTTTTGTAACAGAAACAAATAGTCTATAGCAGCGTTGGCCCCACCCAGATGTGGGCAAGGGTTTCACCACGTGGTGAGGCAGGGGACTTCTTGGGCTCCTGCCTGTGGGGCACTGCTGGGCCCAGCCTGGCTTTTGAGCCGTCTCTGCTGCCCACTGACACAGCAGCCCCCTCACACCCCAACCTGCCCAGTCTGCAAACAGTGTCCCTGCGGGGGCCTCTGTCATTTCCCCAGAAGATTCCTCACTTAGAAGTCAAGGTAACAATGACCAGGAAAGAAGGAATTGACCCACATTTAGCTCCATCCTCACCCTGGTGCATGGGCGCAGCTGCAACAACTCTCACAGGCCACAACTGCTCTCTTCACCCTCATTGCGGTGGCTTAGCAGCAGGCCGGGTGCAGCCCTCAGCCAGGAGCTGGAAACACACCTCCCCCGCCTCCCAGCAGTGACCCCTCACCTGCCTGTGCTCACAGGGCCCAGTGCTGAGCAGACCAGCAAAGATGAGTCTTCAGTCTGGGGGCCACAGTGCCTCTGGCCCAGGTGAGGCCCCTCCTGTCCAGCCTTACTACCTCAGGCCCTGAGAGACAGGCCATCCCAGATGACCAGGGTCCCACAGGCACCACCCCCACTGGGCCAGGACCCACAGTTCCCCCATGTGCGAACACCAAGTCACCTCGGCCCCTCCCAGCCCCACCTGTGGACTCAGCCTCCTGGCAGTTCTTAAACCCTCTGCCTGTCCCCACTGTGTGCTGGCCCCACCCGGCCCCACCAGCCCTGTGCTCCCCATCAGCAGCAGAGCGGGCTCTGATCTGGTTCCCCCTGCCCAGCCCTTCCATAGTTCCCAACTGGCCCGAAACTCAAAGGCACAGCTGACGGGCCTTTCAGAACCAGCCTTTTCAGCCCAGTCCTGCATCTGTCCAACACCTGGGTGCCCCCAGGGCGGCTCAGCGAGGGGCTCACTACTATGACTGTGCCACTGCACTCCAGCCTGGGCGACACAGCGACTCGCAGAAAAAAAAAAAGATTAGGTGACTTGAATGAGGTTAACCCTTGGCCTGGTGTCAGCGATGAGCACATGGATTTGTGTTCAGCTGAACTGCATGTGGACCAATCACCTTAAAAACGCCATCTGTGGCCTTGCGGCTGGAACCACCATCTTCCAGTAATTCGCCCAAATGACAAACACAAAGGGAAAGAGGAGAGGCACCTGATACACATTCTCCGGCTTTTTAGAAAACACAGTTGTTCCTCTGGCCATGTATATGCAAATCTGTAAGAAAGCTGATACTGCAGACATCAAGGGAATGGGTACTGTTCAAAAAGGAAGCCCCACAAGTGCTGCCATGGCTGAACTGTGGAGTCTGCAGTGTTCCCCAGCACGCTGCTGGCGTTGTTGTAAACAAACAAGGGCAAGATTCTTGCTGAGAGAATTAAGGTGTGTACTGAGCACACTGAGCACTCTAAGAGCTGAGACAGCTTCCTGAAACGCGTGAAGGAAAATGATCAGAAGAAGAAAAAAGCTGAAGAGAAAGGTACGTGGGTTCAGCTGAAGCGCCAGCCTGCTCCACCCAGAGAAGCAGCTTTGTGAGAATCAACGGGAAGGAGCCCAAGCTGCTGGAACCTCTTCCCGATGAATTCATGGCATCATAGGTGTTAAAAAACACAAGACCTCTGGACTATAAAATGTTTCTCTTCATTGAGTAGAAGTGTGGCATCCTCTCCCCCAAAGAAATATTTAAAGCAAATTTTAATTGTGTCCTCATTCATTATGTAATGTCTTTACTACTCAAATGTAATGTATTTCTTGCTGAAAGACGTGAGGTAGCTTATTGTGCAACAAATTATTCAACTGGTTAGAAAATGGCCAGGTATCCAGGTGTGGTGGCTCACGCCTGTAATCCCAGCACTCTAGGAGGCCAAAGAGGGTGGATCACGAGGTGAGGAGTCCGAGATCCACCTGGCCAACATGGTGAAACCCCATCTCTACTAAAAAAAATACAAAAATTGCCAGGCGCAGTGGCTCACACCTGTAATTCTAGCACTTTGGGAGGCTGAGGTGGGCAGGTCATGAGGTCAGGAGTTTGAGACCAGCATGACCAACATGGTAAAACCCCGTCTCTACTAAAAACACAAAATTTGCCAGGCGTGGTGGTGCACGCCTGTAATCCCAGCTACTCAGGAGGCTGAGGCAGGAGAACTGCTTGAACCCAGAAGGCAGAGGTTGCAGTGAGCCAAGATCACGCCACTGCACTCCAGACTGGGTGACAGAGCAAGACTCCTGTCTCGGAAAAAAAAAAACAGAGAGAGAGAGAGATTTCGGAAGAAAATGGCCAGGTATTATGTATGAACTATTTGTACTGGTTTAAAGACAGTCCCTCTAAATCATCAAGGAAGAAATAAAATAATTTACAAAAAAAAAAAAAAAACGCCATCTGTGGCTGGGTACGGTGGCTCATGCCTGTAATCCTAGCACTTTGGGAGGCCGAGGCGGGCGAATCACTTGAGGTCAGGAGTTCAAGACCAGCTTAACCAACATGGTGAAACTCCGTCTCTACTAAAAATACAAAAATTAGCCGAGCGTGGTGGCACATGCCTGTAATCCCAGGTACTCAGGAGGCTGAGGCACAAGAACCACTGGAACCTGGGAGGGAAAGGCTGCAGTGAGCTAAGATCACGCCACTGCACTCCAGCCTGGGCAACAGAGCAACACTTAGTCTTGAAAACAAACAAACAAAAATGCCATCTGTGATAGTTCTCAGGATAAAAGATGCTTCCCCAGACAGTGAGGAAGCCTCAAGCCTATGTCCCAGGCATCTGTTTCACTGAAGGACGAGTCCAGCACAAAGACAGACGGGTACCCTGTGGCCCCGAAGGCTGCATCTCTGTGACAACCCAGCCTCCCTGTGCTGGGGCTGTTGGTAGAGGCTTCAAGACCAGCTGTTTCCAGCTCAGGGGCAGCAACTGGGCCAGGGGCACATGTCATCCAACTTGGAGGGCCCCGAGGAAGCCACAGGCCTGGCCTCACCTGGCCAGGATTCCAGGGTCAAAGACCCTTTGCCCTGTATCCTGTTCCTTCTGTGACTTCTCCCAACGAGGTCCAGGGAACAGAGGCAAGGCCCAGGTCCAGAAGCTGGACACAGGTAAGAGACCACCTGTGAGGCAGTTGCAGGCTCCAGCCTCCTCCTGATCCTCCAGCTGATGCTGTTTCTCCCTGTGGGGGGCCCAGGCCTCATCTGCTTTCTTTACTGCCCTCGCCCATGCCCGGGACACCCTAGCAGAGCAGCACCATAAATAACTGTGACACAGAATGAGGGAATGTTCTGGGCTCTGCTTAGACTTCATGTCCCCAGTACCTGCAAAGGTGGGGTCAGGCTCCCCAGGCTCCCACGGCCCTGCACTTACCGTATCCGTAACTGTCCATGTCCTAAACCAGCCCATCTCAGGGCCTCCCGGTACCATCTCTGTCCCAGGATGCGGTGCCCTGGGCTGAGAGCTCAGGAAGTACCACCATCCTCCAGGCCTGTGTCTGGGTCTGTTACCACCAACAGACGAGCTCAGGCCCACAGAGATTCCAAGAGTGGCTTTTCCACTCCCAAGGCCATCCTCAGGCTACACGCAGATGACTAGAGCCTTACGTGCTCAGATGAGCCAGACCCGAGAATTGGAGTGGGCAGAGGCTCAGAGGTTAGGAGTCACCATGAGGTCACACAGGGGCAAGGGAAGATCCAAGAGAGACTTGAGCAGAACTGTGAGAAGAGGCTGCTGGTGTAGACAGTGAGAGGCATCCATGCCTACAGCACCCCGCTCTGTTCTCAGGTCACAGGAAACCCATGAATGCCCCCTCCCCAGTGGTTAACCGAGGGGTCTCTGTGCCCATCCGAGGGGGAACAGCACAGAACTGAAGACCCTTGCCACATGGAAGAGGCTGCCCACTGGGGCCAGGAGCCTGTCTAGGGCCTACCTCAAGCTTGCGGGACACCAGCGTCAGGGCTGCGGGGTCCAGGTTAGAGGCAGCCAGGACCTCGTTGAACTGCACCTCCTTCTTCTCCACAGCAGCGCTCAGAGCCTGTAGCTTGCGCTCTAGCACCAGGTTCTTGAAGCCTGTCTTCTGCTGCACCTCCTGGATGGCTGCAGTGAACTTCCGGTAGAGCTCGTCCCGCTCCTGCTGCACCTGCAGGGACAGTGCTGGGGTGGGCGATGAGGCCCCTCACCTGGGGACATCTCGCTGGCAAGACGCTGCCTCCCACCTCTGCACCTGCCTGGAACACGCTGCTTCTATGGGAGGTAGTTTCCAATAGCGCCCACTCCCACAGCACCGGGGTGTGGTCCACACTGCCTGCGCCCTGGCCCTCTATATAGCCGCCACACAGTGGAAGGCAGGAGGAAAACGTCGGCACGAGCCCTCCTCTCAGGAAGGTGTCTCTGGAAGCTGTGAGTGTCCCGGCGAGAGCTGGAGCAGCCCCACCCTGAAAGCTGCTCCATGGGTGGCCGAGGCCAGTCCTGCCCTGCCCGAGTGAGGGCTGTGGGCTCAGGTGAGATGTGAGATCCAGGGCATCCAGCAGGCAGAGCTTGCCGGTGGAACCCCTTGGAGGATGTGCTCCCTTGGCCCACCCCAGATCCTGGCATCACAGGACAGGTGCTGTCCACCCCACAAATGGCGGATCTGGAGCACGGCCTTGGAGTCAGCTGCCTGCTGGCCAGTAAGACTCTTCTTTTTTACCTCCTAATTCTTCTACTTATTAATTGCACATTCTAAAAAAAATCTAGACCTGGTTGAAGACTATAAAAAAGTGAACACTCTGAGCAGGGTGCGGTGGCTCATGCCTGCAATCCCAGCACTTCGGGAGGGTGAGGTGGGTGGATCACCTGAGGTCAGGAGTTGGAGACCAACCTGGCCAACATAGTAAAACCCCATCTCTATCAAAAATACCAAACATTAGCTGGGCATGGTGGCAAGCGCCTGTAATACCAGCTACTCGGGAGGCTGAGGCAGGAGAATCGCTTGAATCCAGGAGGTGGAGGTTGCAGTGAGCCAAGATCACGCCATTGTACTCCAGCCTGAGCAACAAGAGCGAAACTCCATCTCAAAAAAAAAAAAAGGGAACACCCTTAACCCCAGTTCCCAGAGGCCACCCACCATTGTGAACACTTGGTGTGACCCCTTCCAGAATGTTCTCTATACACGTAAAAACATTTATGACTGTTTGGAAGAAAACAGGATGCTAAAATACTGCAGCTTTTTTCAAAGCACGACCTGTGATACCTGGAGCACCTCCAAGACAGCACCTGGCCCTGTATCCCTTCTAACTGCTGTTAGTTAGAATTCCCCAGATTTGCTTAAATCCAATTCCCTGTCCGCAGGCACGTGGATTATAAGTGCCTTTGGGCCGGGCGCAGTGGCTCACGCCTGTAATCCCAGCACTTTAGGGGGCTGAGGCGGGCGGATCGCAAGGTCAAGATATCGAGACCATCCTGGCCAAGACGGTGAAACCCCGTCTCTACTAAAAATACAAAAAATTAGCCGGGCGTGGTGGTGGACACCTGTAGTCCCAGCTACCCAGGAGGCTGAGGCAGGAGAATCACTTGAACCCGGAAGGCGGAGGTTGCAGTGAGCCGAGATCGCGCCACGGCACTCCAGCCTGGCGATAGAGTGAGACTCCATCTCAAAAAATAAAAATAAATAAGTAAGTGCCTTTGGTCTCTAAATTTTGCTGACAAATTTAAGCTCTCAGTTCTCTAGGAAGAGACACTGACTTTGACACTGTCAGGAACCACATTCAAATGGAAGAAAATATGGCAGGGAACAAGACTCCAACCCAGGCACGTCTCTGCTCTCCTCTTCCCAGTAATGTCCACCTCAAAACTCACAGGGAGGAGGAAGGGCCCCTAACACAGCAGTCCTCAGAGTCTCACTGGGGCACCCTTCCCTTAGGTGCCAAGAGTTGGCACAGTCTAGCAATGCACATCATGTAGGACCTGAGGTGTCTCTGAAGGTGGGGCTAGATCTGACAGACAGATGGGATGTTTCCAAGGGGCGAATCCTACTACAACCGTTTGTGTTCATGAATTTCAATTAGGCCAGAGAACACAAACAGCACACGTAACTGCAGCTCAAGATAAGATGATCTGGCCACGCACACCACAGACAAAGCCTTGAGGGCCCCATGGTGCAAGGATTGGTCCTTGGCCAGAACTTTGAAACTCAACAGAGGCAAGGAGTCTCTTTGAGGGACAAAGACAAGACCAAGCACCCCTACCACTCACTGGCAATCTCGGAAGGGCACACGAAATGAAATGTTTTCCCCCAGTCACTTCTGCAAAGGTTTAAACCTGTCAGATCTGGTGCAGCTGAGGATGGAGACGGCCCCTCCGCACCCTGGCAGGTGTGTGACTCAGAGCAGCCCTCTGGACAGATCAGAACCCTCAACACAGACCCCTCAGACCCAACAATCCCACTGCCAGGAACTGGCTTTCCTAAGAAGCAATCTCACACAAGTGCACAGAGACAAATTTAAAAGGATTGAGGCAGCAATGCTTATAACAGCAGAGGATTAGAAACAGAGGGGAGTCAGCTAAATGATCACACATTCATGAAATGCAGCACCACGTGGCTGTGAACAGGATGAAACGGCTTCCTGTGTGCAGCCTGATACATTGTGAGATTAAAAAGCAAGTTGTGCTTATGGCCTGATCCCGGGTTCAAAACACAGAAAGTCACATCCACACTAGAGCATGCAGGAAACCTGGAAGGGAGCTCATAAAACTCACCAGCGTGAGGAGCTGGAGGCTCATTTTCACTCACACTTAAGACCCCATGACTTCTTTACAGTGAGAAGGTTAGGGTTAGCACTTAGAAACATAAACCCATGGAAGAGAAGAGGTGCTGCAGGGGCCAGGCATCCCTCATGGGCTTTGAGAGGTGAGCGCTTAAGGGGCCGAAAGTCATGTGTGATCTGCTCCCCATGAGACCTCAGGCCTTCCGCAGGATATGCATGCGGAATAGGCCAAAGGCTTTCGCCTCTTAGAAGCTGTGGAATGAGTTACAGGGAATAGGGCCCCCAACTTCAGAACCTAAAAACCTGGCCAAGGTATCTGAAGCTGGTCCAGGGGCCAGGGCCACAAGGAGAGCCCCGTCCCTGGCTAGCAGGGGTGCCAAACCCCGCTGCAGGGCCAGCCTGGTGCCCACTCACCTTGGTGAACCGCTGCTCTAACACTTCATGCTCCCACTGCAGGTCTTTCAGCTCTTTCTCCGTGACTTTCAAACGGGCTTTTGTGCACTGGAGGAAAAACGGAGTAGGGGACAGAAAGTATTCAAGATTCACAGTCATCCAAGTAACACAGGCTCCTGGGAGATGGCAAGGCCAAAAATAATCGCCAGAAAGACATGGTTCCAGGACACAAGCAGCTGAGCCCCTTCAAGGCAGGTCAGTAGCACACGGTGGAAGATGAGGGCCTTGTCTCCAAAACACCCCCAGACTTTACTTTCCCCAGGAGAACACAAGGCAGAAAAAGGAGAAATGCAGGCCTCCCCCGTCTCCCTTCCTGCCCCTGTGATGCTCCTTCCTCCTGAGTCTAGGCTAACTCGTGCCAAGGAGGGAGAGGAATCCAGCAGGAAACTCACAAGCAGGATCTGCTTGTCCCTCTGGTAGTTGGCGAGCTGCTTCTGCATCTCGCTCATCTCCTCCCGAGCCTTCTGGAGAGGGTCTGCCAGGCGCTTGTTCTGCACAGACACCTCTGCCATCTCCCTCTCCAGGTGGTCCTCCTTCTTCCGCATGTCCTCCATCTGCTCCTGCAGGCACAAGCACAGGCCCAGCAGGGGCTCAGCAGGCAGAACCAAAGGGGCTGTGGCCTGCAGGGTGAGAGCTGGGTGCTCTCCTGCCCATCACCAGATCCTGCCAGCCTCAGGCATGCTAGCACCTAGACCTGTTCTATGTATAAACAGTATTTCTGCAGCTTCAACTTAATTCTGAGTTTTCTGGGAATGCAGCTTCCATGCACACTGAGGGACTACACTTTGTTCAAGATTCCACCAAGGGCCGTTGTCTACTGTAGAAAATCCTGTCACTGCCAGCATGTAGGGACAATGACACCTATCCACTCCAGCCACATCATGTCACTCACTGCAGTTCCACCCGAGCTTTTACAAATCAGAATACACTTGATTACTTCCCCCTCTGCACTAGGGTGAGGGCAATATCCTGACTGCTTTGAACAATAGGTAGCGATAGGTTACATTATTTAGGAATTTCAGTTAAGGATATGAGAAGGGCATTGTCAAATAATCCTATAAAAAGTATTGGGGGTGTTGGGGTGGACTGGGGTCCGGATCCCCAGGACTCTGCAGCCCACATTCTAGGACAGGCAGAGTGTGTCTCCCCAGCCCACCCCACGCACAGCACCTTGAGGGAGTTGATGAGGGCCAGGTTGTTGAGGGTGATGTCATTGTAGTAGTTCTTAATGTCGGTGAAGGCCTCCTCGTGGCGCTGCATCAGCGTGTTGATCTGGCTGTTCTTCCTCTCCTCCACTTCGTGGAGCTCAGTCTTTCTCCGCAGGTCGAGCTCGTCCCTCAGCATCTTCATCTTCTTATCATACTTGGCCTCAATTTCTGAAAGGCAGCAGGAAACAGCAGCTTGGCAGAGGAAGAAGTGGTGCCCCTATGGCTACAGAACATGCAGCCTGTAAACAGGGGCCCAAAATGCCCATTGTGGTCAGAACAGCTTTGCAAGCAAGCTCTGCAAGAGAACAGAGGGGTTTACACTGAGTGTTTTCTGCTGATGCTCGTACTCAGCACACACACCACTGTCGGCCTGCCTTTGCCAGCGACAGGCATTGCTAATCGCTCCCTGCACTGGGGGTGCCAACAGCTGCATGTCAGCTGACCCCAGTGAGCAGTAAGCAAGGCCTGTGTGGCCGTCCAGCTGGACTATCAGCCTTTGTGAGTAAAACAGCTGAAATTGGAGCCTTCTCAGACCAGGAGCCATGGAGAAGACTATTTTAAAAATGCTGCCCATGGCACTGAATAGCTACCACCTGCTGATAGCTACTGATTTTAGCTAGGAGTGGGAAAGTGTGTGGTAATCACAGCCTCCCAAACTCACATGGAAATAGGTTGTTCTGGGATTCTGAGTGGGTCTACTGGCCTTGGAAACTTCCACATTCTTTCTCTTGCATGCCTGGGCTGTTTTAATCTAGTTTTTGTTCCCTGAGTTAACAAGCTCTGGAGGTAAATCCTTTCGGATGGAGGAGGGCGGGGAGGGTGTCACAATGAGCACATGGGAAACTGACCTCGAACTTGCCTCTCAAAATCATTCCGCATCTTGGTGATCTCCTCGGTGTGTTTCTGCACAGGTGAAAAGAGGCTGTTACTGGACAGCCAGACATAGAGGCAAGCCCGCTCCCTTCAGGCTGACCCTGTTCCTCACCTCCATGAAAAACCCAGCCCAACAAACCCCATTTTGCTGCTGGCTACTGGGTTCCCCTCACCTCCAGGTTCATGAAATATGCCCAGAGTAACACGGTTTTGTTCACCTGCACATTTCCTAACTCACCTCCCTCAACGAAAGTCGCCTCTAAGTTTGAGAGAACATGAACAGACGTCATGAGCACTGAACCCAGCTTGGTTCCCTTACCAAACCATCCCACAGCCTGGAGAGCAGCAGCCACATCCACACAGAGCCGTGGGATCTCTCCAGGTGCCGTGTGTAGTTTCCAACCTGCTGCACTGCTGCCTAAAGCAGCATTTTCAAAATATTCACACCTGTCATCCCAGCACTTTGGGAGGCCGAGGTGGGCCGACCACCTGAGGTCGGGAGTTCAAGACCAGCCGGACCAACATAGAGAAACCCCATCTCTACTAAAAATACAAAATTAGCCGGGCGTGGTGGCACACGCCTGTAATCCCAGCTACTCGGGAGGCTGAGGCAGGAGAATCGCTTGAATCCAGGAGGCGGAGGTTGTGGTGAACTCAGATTACACCACTGCACTCCAGCCTGGGCAACAAGAGCAAAACTCCATCTCAAAAAAAAAAAAAGATTAGGTGGGTGTGGTGGCTCATATCTATGGTCCCAGCTACCTGGGAGGCTAAGGCAGAAGGATCACTTGAGACTAGGAGTTCGACGCTGCAGTGAGCTATGACTGTACCATTGCACTGCAGCCTGGGAGACAGAGTGAGACTTCATCTCTAAAAATAAATATATATTTTTTAAAATAAGCAATTATTATATATATTTAAATAAACATTATATATTAAAATTTTGCATAAAAAATTAAATTTTTTTTTTTTTTGAGACGGAATCTCGCTCTGTCGCCCAGGCTGGAGTGCAGTGGCGCCATCTCGGCTCACTGCAAGCTCCGCCTCCCAGGTTCACGCCATTCTCCTGCATCAGCCTCCCGATTAGCTGGAACTACAGGTGCCCGCCACCACGCCAAGCTAATTTTTTTGTATTTTTAGTAGAGACGGGGTTTCACCGTGTTAGCCAGGGTGGTCTCGATCTCCTGACCTTGTGATCTGCCCACCTCGGCCTCCCAAAGTGCTGGGATTACAGGCGTGAGCCATCGCGCCCGGCCAATTATTTTTAAAGCAGCAATCTTTCTTTTTTTTTTGAGACAGATTCTCACTCTGTTGCCCAGGCTGGAGTGCAGTGGCACGATCTCGGCTCACCACAACGTCCGTCTCCCAGGTTCAAGCGATTCTTCTGCCTCAGCGTTCCAAGTAGCTTGGATTACAGGCGCGTGCCACCATGCCTGGCCAATTTTTGTATTTTTAGTAGAGACAGGGTTTCACCAAGTTGGTCAGGCTGGTCTCAAACTCCCAACCTCGTGATCCGCCCGCCTCGGCCTCCCAAAGTGCTGGGATTACAGGCGTGAGCCACCACACCTGGCCTAAAGCCGTATTTTTACCCAACAGGAAACTCTGATTCTGTAACAATACCATATCCAGGACCTGGGTTAAGACCAGATAATTCTGGAGGGTTCAAGACTTCAGCACTCTTATGCTTTGCTGCAAAGTCAGCAATGTCACCAAGTTTCTTCCAGATTCAGTTGAGGCTGGACTGCTTCCAGGCGTGAGGCAAATGTGTTAAGAAAGTCTCCTCAACCCAGCAGCCAGGAAGAACCTTAGTCAGACACGACTCTCCTCTGCCCAGGTTCTCAGAGGGCAATCGACTCCCCCAGGGTCAAAGTCCTACTCCTCACCACAGCTTTCAAGGCGGACAAGCTCTGACCCCTCTCCCCCAGTGTTCTCCTCCTTGTTACTCTGGGCCTTCCCACTGGCCCATCCCCTCGCCCAGCTGGTCACCTACTTGTATAAAACTGCACCCCACCTCTCCCCACTTTGCTCCTTCTATAGCACTCTTCCCCACCAGATACTCTGTTGTATCTGACACATTTATTTTGTCTTCCAGCTCACCTGTTGTCTCTCCTTTCTAGACCATCAGACCCAGTCGGGCAGGCATTTTGTCCGAGATCAGATCAGGACCTAGCAGCTAATGGACACTCAGCCAGTAAGTTCTTTCCTTTTTGTTTTGTCTCACTCTGTCACCTAGGCTGGAGTGCAAAGGCGCGATCCTAGCTCACTACAGCCTTGACTTTCTGAGCTCTAGAGACCCTCCACCTCAGCCTCCCAAGTAGCTGAAACTATCAGCATGAGCCGCCACACCAGTTAATGGTTTTTTAATTTTTAGACATGGGGTTCAACTATTTCACCCAAGCTAGTCTCAAACTATTGGCCTCAACCAATTCTCCCACCTAACCCTCTCAAGTGCTGGGATTACGGGTATGAGTCACTCAACCAGGTGCACAGATGAATTTAGTGCTGCCCTGGAAACCCCCCGCCTCAAAAGTAAAAATCAGACCAGCTTGTGTGACAAACTGTCACAGCTGCCCAGGAGTCAACACACTGGATATTTTAATGGTTGGTTTGCATTCTACTAAATGCATTTGACGCTATTCCCTAGGAAAAGTCTCTGGGTGTCAGGTGTCAGCAGCACATGAAAGATCCTAAGCTGGATTTTTTTCTTCAGGGACGTCAATTTTTTGCTCAGATCTGAAACAGAATTGTGTACTTGGTCCCAAAATGGAGTTTGTTTGGATGCATGCTTTAAAAAAAAATTTCAACAAATTGCAAAAATGCAGAAGGTCTTACACAAAAACATGAATTCCCAGTTGCTGTTGAATAAACAGGAGTTCATGCAGCACTAGGCTCGCCGTCCCAACCACCTGTCAGCCTCCACGTGCCCCCGCCACACCTACCAGCCGTAGGTTCTTCACCACCACCTCGTTGGCCAGCTCCTGCTCCTTGAGCTCCACCTTCAGTGCCCGCATGTCCTTGCGCAGCACACCCTCCTGTGTGAGGTGCTCCTTCTGTGCCAGCTTCATGACTACGGTGCCCTCGGCCTTCATCTCAGTCAGGTTGTTCTGGTGCTCATACAGCAGGTGCTTCACTTTCTGCTTGTACACCTGCAGGGCAAAGGGAGTACCACCTGCTCACCTGCACCACACCTATACCACACCTCCTCACCTGTCCATACCTGTACACACCAGTCACCTGTACCACATCTGTACACCTCCTCACCTGCACATTCCTGTACACACCTGGTCACCTGAACCACATCTGTACCACACCTCCCCACCTGTACATACCTGTACACTCCCACTCACCTGCACTGCACCTGTACCACACCTCCTCACCTGTCCGTACCTGTACACACCTGGTCACCTCTACCACACCTCCTCACCTGCACATTCTTGTACACACCTGGTCACCTGTATCACACCTCACCTGTACATACCTGTACACTCCCACTCACCTGCACTGCACCGGTACCACACCTCCTCACCTGTCCATACCTGTACACACCTGTTCACCTCTACCACATCTGTACACCTCCTCACCTGTCCGTACCTGTACACACCTGGTCACCTCTACCACACCTCCTCACCTGCACATTCTTGTACACACCTGGTCACCTGCACCACACCTGTACCACACCTCCTCACCTGTACATACCTGTACACACCTGGTCACCTGCACCACACCTGTACCACACCTCCTCACCTGTCCGTACCTGTACACACCTGGTCACCTCTACCACACCTCCTCACCTGCACATTCCTGTACACACCTGGTCACCTGCACCACACCTGTACCACACCTCCTCACCTGTACATACCTGTACACACCTGGTCACCTGCACCACACCTGTACCACACCTCCTCACCTGTCCGTACCTGTACACACCTGGTCACTTCTACCACACCTCCTCACCTGCACATTCCTGTACACACCTGGTCACCTGCACCACACCTGTACCACACCTCCTCACCTGTCCGTACCTGTACACACCTGGTCACCTGCACCACACCTCTTCACCTGCACATTCTTGTACACACCTGGTCACCTGTATCACACCTCACCTGTACATACCTGTACACTCCTGCTCACCTGCACCACACCTGTACCACACCTCCTCACCTGTCCGTACCTGTACACACCTGGTCACCTGTACACCTCACCTGTACCTTCCTGTACACACCTGGTCCCCTGCACCATACCTGTACTATACCTCCTCACCTGTCATACCTGTAGACACCTGCTCACCTACACACACCTCATCTGCACATATCTGCCCCACCTCCTCATCTGCCCACGCCTCACCTGCACACACCTCATCACTTGCATCCACCTGCTCACTTGCATGCCTCCTCACCTGTACACAGCTACACATGCCTGTTCACCTATACAAACCTGTACACTTGAGGCACAGAGTAGGACACCGAGGCTGGGAGGTGAGGTGCATCCCCAGCTCATGGGGTGTTCAGTGGCAGAGCTGAGTTGCAAACAGGCCAGTCTGCCCCCAGAGCCCATACTCCTTCCAGGTTGTGGAAACTACATTTTAAACCCTCAGGACCTGCAGGTTACCTCCCTCAGCCTTTTATAAAAAACACTTTTAGGGCTGTGACTCCTAAAGCCAAGAACAGAAAATGTCCCACCTGCACCCTCACTGGGTCCAGCTCCTCTGCAGCTGTGTGGTGACCACGTGGCCACAGGCAGGCCAGCCCCACTCACCTTGATCTCCACCTGGTGCCTCTCCTCAGCTTCTTCCATCTCCCGGTCTTTGTTCCGCAGCTCAGCCTTCTTCTCCTCCAGCTGCCTCCGTGTGATCTCCCAGAAGGTGTGGATCTTGTCCCGCTCCAGCTGGAAGTAGTTTCGCTCCTCCCGCTCACGGTCCAGCTCCTCCCGGATGCGGCTGACATGCTCCTCCACCTGGCCAGGTGCAGTGGGTCAGGTGAGGCACTGAGCAGGGGCCCATGCACGGCAAAGGGGCGTGTGGCCGAAGAAAGGCAAGGAAGAAACAGGGAGGACTCAATTTCACCTAAAAATAAACAGCTGAACGTAAAAAGTTAAAATATAAGGCTAGGAAGCTCCAGAGACAGAATACATTCAGCAAATGGAAGAATTCTCTTCAATTTGACCAATAATCATAAAATAACTATATCCTTTCATCCATTCCTGAGAATTTATGCCTAAGAAATTTCTCAAAAGAAATATAAGAACATCTTGCTCCAAGATATTACCCACACCATTATTACAACAGCAAAAATATCGAAAAGGAAATAATCTAAGACCAGTTTAAACAGGGAAATGAGTGAGGCACAGTGGCTCTCGCCTGTAACCCCAGCACTCTGGGAGGCCGAGGTGGAAGGATCCCTTGAGCCCAGGAGTCTAAGACCAGCTTGGGCAACATAGCAAGTCCTCATCTCTGCAAAATTTTTTTTGAATTCACCAGGCATGATGGCACCTATAGTCTCAGCTACTGGGAAAGCTGAGGTGGGAGAGTCACTTAAACTCAGGAGGCTGAGGCTGCAGTTAATTACGATCATGCCACTACACTCAAGCCTGGGTGACAGAGTGAGATTCTGTCTCAAAAAATACACAAACAGCCAGGCATGGTGGCTCCCGCCACTCTGGGAGGCCAAAGTGGGAGGATCTTTTGAGCCCCAGAGTTGACCAGCCCAGGCAACATGGCAAAACCCCGTCACTACAAAAAAAAAAAAAAAATTAGCCAGCAGTGGTGGCATGTGCCTATAGTCCCAGCTACTCAGAAGACTGAGATAGGAGGATTGCTTGAACCTGGGAGGTCGAGGCTGCAGTGAGCCATGATCACATCACTGCACTCCACCTGGGTGACAGAGCAGGACCCTGTCTCTAAAAAAATAAATAAATAAATATGGAAATGGTTGGCAAATTAGAACATATCAACTAGGAGAAATATCACATTAACACAAAACATATACAGGCAAATGATGTAGCAGCATTTAAACAAATTCATATGATAATGCTAAATGAAAAAAATTCACCTCTAAAGATATACTGTTAAGCAAAAAACACACAAAACCAGCAGACTCCTGACCCTCAAGAGGGTTCAACTGCGAATCTGCAAATAGAAAAAAAAAAAAAGTAGGACAGGCTTCCAGCTTTCTTGGGAGCTCATTTCCCTTAAGAATCAGTTTACTGCCAGGCACCGTGGCTCACGCCTATAATCCCAGCACTTTGGGAGGCCAAGGCGGGCAGATCACGAGGTCAGGAGATCGAGACCATCCTGGCTAACACGGTGAAACCCCGTCTCTACTAAAAATATAAAAAAATTAGCCGGGCGTGGTGGCGGGTGCCTGTAGTCCCAGCTACCGGGCAGGCCGAGGCAGCAGAATGGTGTGAACCCGGAAGGCAGGTTCGCGCAGTGAGCTGAGATCACGCCACTGCACTCCAGCCTGAGCGACACAGCAAGACTCCGTCAGAATCAGTTACTTTTTGGGCACAGCCCCGGGTCACTTACTGTAAGCCTTTTTCTTTCTCAACACCACACTCCCCACAGGGAAACCACACTTCTCACCTCAAAAGAAGACAAGACAACGACCAATCAAGAAGGAGCAGCAGGAGGGGTTCTGAGCTGAGGATGCCGGGCGGGGGGCTAGGTCCACATGAGGGAGGCACAGCGCCCCCGAATCCAAGCAGCGCCTCAGCACAGTGACAAACGTCTCCACGTCACCGGCCTGTAGTGTCTCCTGTGCGGAGCCTGAGCCAGGGTTTCTGGCCGGTCTGTTTGGCTCACACGGTGTTGAGATTTTGCCATCACTCAATATTCAGATTTCTTAGAAATATCTAGATTTCCACCTTCTCTTGGAAAACCAGAAAAAAGCAGCACTGAAGTCCTAGGCCCACAGGGCAATCTGCAGTGAACTGACGAAAACTGTCGTCTGCTGCGGGGCAGGAGTCTCCAGGCCACCCCCATCCCTCCCCACCTGCCTGGACCCCTGAAGAAGCCCTCTGAGTCTGTGGCTCCATGTGCAATGTACAGTGCAAGGGCCTGCCCAGCAGACTGCATGGCCACTGCCCCACAAGGCCTGTCTCCACAGGAATGGGAAGCAAACAGGGAGACGGGCAGCAGCTCACACGATGGGACAACACAGTGTTCAATCCGTTCTCCACCCAGCAGCTCCACACATCTTTCCAGAACACAAACCTGACCCCATCACCTCTCCGCTTAGCCACTGGCTTAAACTGCCAATGGTTTCCTGCATGTCAAATAAAGCCATTCTTGCCGGGCGCGGTGGCTCAAGCCTGTAATCCCAGCACTTTGGGAGGCCGAGGTGGGTGGATCACGAGGTCAGGAGATCGAGACCATCCTGGCTAACACGGTGAAACCCCATCTCTACTAAAAATACAAAAAAATTAGCCGGGCGAGGTGGCGGGCGCCTATAGTCCCAGCTACTCGGGAGGCTGAGGCAGGAGAATGGCGTGAACCCAGGAGGCGGAGCTTGCCGTGAGCCGAGATTGCGCCACTGCACTCCAGCCTGGGCGACAGAGCAAGACTCCGCCTCAAAAAAAAAAAAAAAAAAAAAAAAAAAAAGGAAAGCCATTCTTTACCATTGTTCAAGGACCTCTACCCAGCTCCCACTTCGGGTCATGTGACTCTTTCAGTCTCCTTCGTATTGATTTTTTATCTTACAACTATCTAAAGAAGGTAAGATTAACAATAACACCGAGCTGACACAGTCTTCATGTCCCATGTCAGGTGCCCACGGGCAGTCGTCCATCAGGGCAGAGGCCGGAGGGCGCACCGTGCTTGCCAGACACTGCCGTCTTCAGGAGCCTCTTAGGTAAAATTGTAATTATATAATTATGTTCCGTAGCCCTTAACTACATCCAAATGAAGAAGGGACTTAAACTAACTCCTACAAAGAAACTATAAAAACATCACCTCCTCCCCAAAATAAGCAACAAGAAAAAGGCAGCCCTGATGCTGTGACTCCTTGTTGGGACTTTTATCAAAAACAACGAATGATTAATCAGATTCAGATGTGATTTTAAGTAAATCATCTTTCCTTTAGAAACTTCCTTTTTTGAGATAATGTTTAATGGCAAATAAAATAAAGGAGAATGCTAAGTATGTGTACTATGATAAGTCCATACACATCAGGTGCAAAAAAGGGTAAGACTGAAGGAGAATACATGAAATTAAAAATAGCTTTTAGATCAGAAAAACATGTCCTTCCACATTCCTACCGCCCTATTACAAAGGTCTTTTTTTTTTTTGAGATGGAGTCTCGCTCTGTCGCCCGGGCTGGAGTGCAGCGGTGCGATCACGGCTCACTGCAAGCTCCACCTCCCAGGTTCACACCATTCTCCTGCCTCAGCCTCCCGAGTAGCTGGGACTACAGGCACCCGCCACCGCGCCCGGCTAATTTTTTTGTATTTTTAGTAGAGACGGGGTTTCACCGTGTTAGCCAGGATGGTCTCAATCTTCTGACCCTGTGATCTGCCCGTCTCGGCCTCCCAGAGTGCTGCGATAACAGGCGTGAGCCACCGCGCCCGGCCTATTACAAAGTTCTTTAACGGCCTCATTGCCTTTTTGAAAAGACACAGTGTACCCGAAAGCTCTGCCGCTGATGGGAATCACGGGCCACAGGGGGCGGGTGTTCTGGCTTGGACAGAACGGAGGATCCACATGGCGAGATGGACAAATGGTGCAGCCACGAGAGGTTCATGCAGGTGCCCTGCGTGACGCCCACCCACGCGACCCAGGGACTGGGCCACAGCCCGCTCTGCTCACCTGCTCCTTGCTCATGTCCTCTGGAGCAAGCCCATCCACAATCAGGGTGCCTTTGGCTTTGCCTTTCTTCCCTTTCTTTTTGGGCGCCTTGGGTGGAGATCGTAGAGTCAGTAAGAGAGACCCTAACAGCTTCCCCTTCCGGGCTCTGATGTGCTCCAGGGACATGTGGTAGAAAAGGCTCTGGAACCGCTTGCCCTTCTGCTCGCCTGGAGCACATCACTGCCCTGAGTGTTCCCGCCCTTAACCACACACACATCCTGCTGTTGCATTTGGAGGAGCACAAAGGAGAAACCTTCCTTTCGAGAAGGAGAACATTCCTTCTAGAAAAGAGAGGAAACCTAGCCGGGCGTGGTGGCAGGTGCCTGTAGTCCCAGTTACTCGGGAGGCTGAGGCAGAAGACTCGCTTGAACCCGGGAGGCAGAGGTTGCAGTCAGCCAAGATCACACCATTGCACTCCAGCCTGGGCGACAAAGCGAGACTCCGTCTCAAAAAGAAAAAAAAAAGAAAGAAAGAAAGAAAAGAAAATTGTACCTTAAAAAAAAAAAGTAAAGAGAGGGAACCCACTCCAAACCCACTCATTCCTTGGTATATGGTGACCAGGCACAGTGGCTCACATGTATCATCCCAGCACTTTGGGAGGCCAAGGCAGGAGGATCACTTGAGCCTAGAAGTTTAAGGCTGCAGTGAGCTATGGTGGCGCCACTGCACTCCAGCCTGGGCAGTAGAACGAGACCCTGTCTCCAAAAACTAAGAGACGGGGAACCCATTCCAAACCCACTCACTTCTTGGTAATAGTAAAGACCTCTGCTGTGCATGTAAAACGTCCTTGGGCTCCGAGGGAAGAGCCTCAATACCACACTGCCAAACACTACCATGCTGGCAGCAATACTTGGTAACCACCATGGAAAAGACCTGCAAGACACCACTCAGTAAGCGCAGGGAGAAAAGCCTCCATAACCGCAAGTGGTTGTGACAACCAGAAGTTTCCTTCCTTCCAAAGAGAAAATTGCTTCAGAGAAGCCTGGTCAAGAAAGCCTGGGCGGACAGCACCCACCACGAGAGCTCTGTAATGGGCTGCCAGACGGAACTGCGCATGGCGTCGTGCGTGCTTTTAGCAACTTTGACAAGGTTGGGAGAGAACCTTCCAACCCCACCTCCTTGTGGAAGTTGCTGAAACCAGCGTAACACCAGGAGCAGTTCTGTCTGGCCACCCATTTACAGAGCACTCAAGCAGATACCAAATTTCCATATTCTATCCTGCTGACTTTGCTACTCCCAATAGTCTTCAGCCCATGCTTTTCTGTGTCTACATGTCTCGGTCACCCTTTTTTTGTTGTTTGTTTGAGACGGAGTCTCGCTCTGTCGCCCAGGCTGGAGTGCAGCGGCCAGATCTCAGCTCACTGCAAGATCCGCCTCCGGGGTTCATGCCATTCTCCTGCCTCAGCCTCCTGAGTAGCTGGGATTACAGGCACGCACCACCACGTCTGGCAAATTTTTTGTATTTTTAGTAGAGACGGGGTTTCACTATGTTGGCCAGACTGGTCCCACGCTCCTGACCTCGTGATCTGCCTGCCTCGGCCTCCCAAAGTGCTGGGATCACAAGTGTGAGCCACTGCAACTGGCCTACTTATTTTCATTTATGTTTCATTTAGTCTTGAGTAAAAATATTAGGTGGAGCCAGATGCCGTGGCTCACACCTGTAATCCCAGCACTTTGGGAGGCCGAGGTGGGCAGATCACTTAAGGTCAGGAGTTCAAGACCAGCCTGGCCAACATGGTGAAACCCCGTCTCTACTAAAATCACAAAAAAATTAGCCAGGCATGGTGGAGGGCACCTGCAGTCCCATCTTCTCGTGAGGCCGAGGCAGGAGAATGGCGTGAACCCAGCAGGCAGAGCTTGCAGTGAGCCAAGATTGCATCACTGCACTCCAGCCTGGGCGACAGAGCGAGACAAGAAAGAAGGAAAGAAGGAAGGAAGGAAGGAACGAAGGAAGGAAGGAAGGAAGGAAGGAACAAAGGAAGGAAGGAAGGAATGAAGGAAGGAAGGAGGGAAGGAAGGAAGGAAAGGGAAGGAAGGAAGGAAGGAAAGAAAGAGAGAGAGAGAGAAAGAAAAAGAAAATATTATGTGGAAATTTTAGAAAACACTGATGAGAAGAAAACAGAAAAAGTATCATCCATATTCCTTGGTCCAAGGATCCAACAGACCGAGGCCCATATTCCCACAACCTAATAGAAATAGAAGTAGTTTGGTAGTGGGTTTCTTTGTTTGTTTGTTTGTTTGTTTTGAGATAGAGTCTTGCTCTGTCACCCAGGTTGGAGTGCAGTGGCACAATCCTGGCTCACTGCAACTGGAACAGGAATTAAAAGAAATTAAAAAGTGTGTAAGCAGAAACTCAGTTGTATGTAAGAAAACCCAACTCCCCCTGAAAGAGAAAGAGCTGGAGTGCTTTAAAAAGTAACTGCCTGTCGGCCGGGCGCGGTGGCTCAAACCTGTAATCCCAGCACTTTGGGAGGCCGAGACGGGCAGATCACGAGGTCAGGAGATCGAGACCATCCTGGCTAACACGGTGAAACCCCATCTCTACCAAAAGATACAAAAAAATAGCCGGGCGAGGTGGCGGGCGCCTGTAGTCCCAGCTACTCAGGAGGCTGAGGCAGGAGAATGGCGTAAACCCAGGAGGCGGAGCTTGCAGTAAGCTGAGATCTGGCCACTGCACTCCAGCCCGGGCAACAGAGCGAGACCCCGTCTCAAAAAATAAATAAATTAATTAATTAAAAAAAAAAAAAAAAAAAGTAACTGCCTGTTTTTTGGTGGTAGTGAGCCTGATCTCTCCTCCCTTCCCAGGCATTGTGAAGACCCTGTTTCTCTAGCGCAGCTGCAAGGTCACTAGGCAGATAAACTCAAGCCGCAAAACATGTTTTTCCTTAAAAAGTAAGAAATGATGTAACGTACGTTTCAACTGAACAACTGTCTTTGCTTCTTGCGTCTGTAGTATGCTTCCCCCTGCACAGATCTCCCGTCTGCCACACGAAATGCTTAAAAGGTAACTTGGCCGAGTGCAGTGGCTCGTGCCTGTAATCCCAGCACTTTGGGAGGCCGAGGCAGGCGGATCACAAGGTCACGAGATCGAGACCATCCTGGCTAACATGGTGAAACCCCATCTCTACTAAAAAAATACAAAATGTTAGCCAGGCGTGGTGGTGTACGCCTGTAGTCCCAGCTACTCGGGAGGCTGAGGCAGGAGAATGGCGTGTGAACCCGGGAGGCGGAGCTTGCAGTGAGCCGAGATCGTGCCACTGCACTTCAGCCTGGGCAACAGAGCGAGACTCTGTCTCAAAAAAAAAAAAAAAAGGTAACTTGACTCTTTGTTCAGGGCTCAGTCCTTTGGATGTTAATCTGACTGGGCCAGTGCACCTAAATAATTAACAAATATCCTCCTGAACTGCATCAGTCTGATTCCTTAAAAATCCCACTACAAGGCCGGGCGCAGTGGCTCAAGCCTGTAATCCCAGCACTTTGGGAGGCCGAGACGGGTGGATCACAAGGTCAGGAGATCGAGACCATCCTGGCTAACACGGTGAAACCCTGTCTCTACTAAAAAATACAAAAACCCGGCCACTGCACTCCAGTCTGGGTGACAAAGCAAGACTCTGTCTCAAAAAAAAAAAAAAAAAAAAAAAAAATCCCACTACACAACCTCTACCTTCCAGGTTCAAGCAATTCTCCTGCCTCAGCCTCCCAAGTAGCTGGGACTACAGGTGCACACCACCACACTCAGGAAACTTTTTTTTTTTTTTTTGTATTTTTAGTAGAGACAGGGTTTCACCATGTTGGCCAGGCTAGTCTCCACCTCCTGACCTCAAGTGATCCACCCACCTTGGCCTCCCAACGTGCTGGGTTTACGGGTGTCAGCTACCATGCCCCGCCTTTGTTTTTGTTTTTGTTTTGTTAGAGACATAGTCTTGCTCTGTCGCCCAGGCTGGAGTGCACTGGTGCCATCTCAGCTCACTGCAAGCTCCGCCTCCCAGGTTCACGCCATTCTCCTGCCTCAGCCTCCCGAGTAGCTGGAACTACAGGCGCACACTACCACGCCCAGCTAATTTTTGTATTTTTACTAGATACAGAATTTCACCATGTTGGCCAGGATGGTCTCGATCTCTTGACCTCAAGATCCGCCTGCCTCGGCCTAGCAAAGAGCTGGGATTACAGCTGTGAGTCACGGCGCCCAGATTCCTGGCCTAGTTTGGTAGTTTCTTTCACAGTCTGTTTTCAGAAGACCATTCCTGGGCCAAAAAACTCATCCACTTAAATCTTAATTCGTAATGTACTGCTCTCTTTCTAATCCCTCCACTCCAAGAAGGCTACCTCATCACAAAGCCCTAAAGGCCGCAGAGGAAGGTTCAGCATCACTTAGCATTTGGGACCTTCACAGCCAGCTGCAGGGACCTGGTGGGGCTCCCAGAGCTTTCCTCCCCCACCAGCTGAAACCCACCCTGCCACACCTGCCCAGAAATTGAGTTACTGACAATTCCTGTATCACAAAGGGAGAGCCCTTTACACGAGAAAGACAGAGATGGCGCTGATGAGGCCACGAGCTCCGCCTTCCTCTTCTCGGTCTGGGCCTGACTCCTGCCAGGCTTTCCAAGGGAACAGTGGTTCCTGCATCCCAAGGTTGTGCCCTGGGCACTCCAAGGGCACTGGACCTGTCCAGGCCTCCTTGGTGTAGAGGGATCTCTAGCCACTCTGGTGTGCCCCAGGCTCTCCATTCCGGAGACCAAAGGGCTTAGGGTAATCCCTGCCCCCGGCTCTATTCAATGGGCACCCTTGTGCGCTGCAAAGCCCCTGTGAGGTGAAACCCTAGGTCCCAGGGATCCAACAGACCGAGTCTCCCATTCCAGGATGGGAGTCCCCTTGACGCATTTTCACTCTTCTGGGGACCATGCGCTGCGGACCCTGGGTCCTGGGCTTTCTATGACCACCCCAGGGAGCACAGGGCTCTGGACAGCCCAGGTCTCAGCTCCGAGTGCGGGCAGGCCCCGGGGCCAGCAGCATCCTGAGTTTGCCCCACGGAGACCCTCACAAGAGCACCGAGCTCTCAATTCCAGGAACCCAGCGCTCCAGTCCTCCCATTCCCAGGGTCTCTGTGTACCGAGGCCTCCCTGCCCCGAGGTCTCCAGGCCCCTGCTGAGGACCTCAGCCCCGCTCCAGCCCCTGCTCACCATGACGCCAGCGGACAGGCCCAGCCGCGACTCCCGGACCAACGCGCCCGCCCCCCGGAAGCCACGCCGTTTCCCGGCAACCGCTGGGCGCTACCGCGAGAAGTCGCCAGGTCCTCGCGAGACTCCGCCGGGCCCCAGCCCTGCCACCCGCGGGAGTGCGTCCCTAGAGACGGGCGTCAGGAAGGAACCCGGTAGTGAAAGTTGGGAAGATCTCGCCGGCAGCCCAGAAGCCCAGAAGCCTTTCGCTGCAGGACATGTTTTGCTTATTGCTGGAACCTAAGCTCCATGAGGAGAGACCCGTTCACTTCTATCCTTCAGCGCCTAGCACAGCACAGGGCACGTGCTCAGTAAAGATGTGCTGAGTGGCTGGATGAGTGAATGAAGGACCGTTGAATAAATGGTCATCTGCCACCCAGGGCTCTGAAACATCACCCAAATGAGACTCAAATCTGGGCAAAGACTCTACCCGCTGGGATTCACTCACCCCACCCGCCCCGCTTTGAGGGGTCCTCCCAGCTGCTGCGCTGGTGGCTTTACACACACCTCAAAAACGTACCAATAGGAAAGAAAAATAGGTTCCAGTTTAGTTCCAAATGTTTGAAATCAGGAAGTATCCCTTTCACAAAAGTAAACTGCTCTTCCTGAAAAGGCCTCCTCCCCAGTCCTCAGGGATGAAGAGAAACCAGAGACTTTCCGACAGGCCCTGAGAAAACACACAGTTGTCACTTTCCTTTTCTAACTAATCTCTTGTTCTGAAGACTGCTAGGCATTTTACAATTTCTAAAGTGAATTTGCCATCCCTGAAACCACCCTGTTACCTACATACAACTATCTATGTCACCCAGAAGGCTGAGTTTGTCATAAACAGGTGCTTCTTTCTTTTTTTCTTTTTTGGAGACAGGGTCTCCTTCTGTCGCCTAGGCTGTGATCACAACTCACTGCAGCCTCGACCTCCTGGACTTAAGCAATCCTCCCACCTCAGTCTCCTGAGAAGCTGGGACTACAGGTGTGAGACACCACACCCAGCTTTTTTAAAGAAGTTTTTTATAGAGATGGGGTCATGCTTTATGGCCCAGAATGGTCTCAAACTCCTGGTCTCAAGCGATCCTCCTGCCTCAGCCTCCCAAAGTGCTGGGAGCACAACGTGAGCCCCACACCTGGCCGTAAGCTGTCATCTTCAACATCATCTTTTTTTTTTTTTTTTTTTGAGACGGAGTCTCGCTCTGTCGCCCAGGCTGGAGTGCAGTGGTCGGATCTCAGCTCACTGCAAGCTCCGCCTCCCGGGTTCATGCCATTCTCCTGCCTCAGCCTCCCGAGTAGCTGGGACTACAGGCGCCCGCCACCTCACCCGGCTAGCTTTTTTGTAGTTTTTTTAGTAGAGACAGGGTTTCACCGTGTTAGCCAGGATGGTCTCGATCTTCTGACCTTGTGATCCGCCCGTCTCGGCCTCCCAAAGTGCTGGGATTACAGGCTTGAGCCACCGCGCCCGGCCAACATCTTCTTAAAAAGTGGTCATCGGCTGGGCACGGTGGCTCAAGCCTGTAATCCCAGCACTTTGGGAGGCCAAGACAGGCGGATCACGAGGTCAGGAGATCGAGACCATCCTGGCTAACACAGTGAAACCCCGTCTCTACTAAAAAAACAAACAAACAAACAAACAAAAACCTAGCCGGGCGAGGTGGCAGGCGCCTGTAATCCCAGCTACTCGGGAGGCTGAGGCAGGAGAATGGCGTAAACCCGAGAGGCGGAGCTTGCAGTGAGCTGAGATCCAGCCACTGCACTCCAGCCTGAGCAACAGAGCGAGACTCCATCTCAAAAAAAAAAAAAAAAAAGTGGTCATCTACTTGGGAGGTTGAGGTGGGATGATCGTTTGAGCCCTGGAGGTGGAGGTTGCAGTGAGCCAAGATCACACCACTGCACTCCAGCCTAGGTAACAGAGTGAGACCTGAGACCATGTCTCGAAAAAAAAAAAAAAAGGTCTTGCAGCAGATCTTGTTCTCCTGTGTGTCTTGGGATGAAGATTCCAGAATCTATGGTCATAGAAAGTTGTGCTGGGGGCAAAGGGTGAGAAATGAAAGGCTTGGTGGACTTAGGTCTTCCCGTCCAGCTCATGCTGCCACATGAGCTAGGCTTGCTCAGGCCTCGGGCACCCACACAGTGGTGGGAATCTGAGAACCATCATGATGAGAGACTTCCTGCTTGCCCACCCAAGTCCTGATTGTTCTTGGAGAAGAGCAGACAGTTGGAAGAACTGCACTGGCTCAGCTTGTACAAAGCCGTGATTTATTTATAGTAAGCCCTGAGGCCTTGGTGAAGTCTGGCTGGTCACTGTGCCAGACTCCCTTGGCCTGAGGGGGCCTCCTCCCCCTGGGATAAGGTGGTCAGACAGTGACACTGGAGAGCACAGTGGGGGTAATTATTATTATTATTTAACACTTACTTCACAAAACCAATATGCTAGCAGCTTCATGCTGATTGGCTTTTTGCTTCAGAAGTCTGGATGAGAGTCCTGAATTAAATAGCTGTATTAACAATAATTCCTTTCAGCAAAAAGGGCAAGAATAGGAGGGTTAGCTCAGGATAGCCTAGACAGGGTATTCATTTTTCACAAGCGAAGAGCACAGCTTGGTCTGTCGGTGTGGACTGCAGAGATGAATGAATCATTTAGGGAGTCCTGAATTGCAGCTCCCTGGGCTCCCGACAGGGCCCACTGCAACTTGTTCTTTTCATATTGAATTTGAGTTCAGATTTTTGGAAAAGAGCCTTTTCTTCACATATATGGCTTAAGATACTTTCATTCAGTGTCAAGCTGTGCAGCTCTGAGTTTCCTGAAAAATCTCAGAGCAAATGTTAATACAAACAAACCAACTGCCCTCTGTCTGATGTCTGATGCTTCCTGCCGCCCACTATCCACCAGGTAAACTGCCTCAGGCCACTGCATCAACTCAGCGAAGGCCTGGATGTTGGGATAACAAGAGTGTTTATGAAGACTAGACTTTCTCTTTTGTTTTCTTTTTGAGACATACAGTCATAGCTCACTGCAGCCTTGGACTCCTGGGCTCAAGCGATCCTCCCACCTCAGCCTCCAAGCCACTGTACCTGGCTTATGTTCTTATTTTTATTTTTTGAAGATATAGTGTCTTGCTTTGTTCCCCAGACTGGTCTCAAACTCCTGGGCTCAAGCTATCCTCCCACCTCGGCCTCCCAAAGGGCTGGGATTATAGGCATGACTCAATTCTCCAGCAAATGGACTTTCTTTGAGAGATAAATATTGAAGTATTTACAAATGCAGTGATCTAATGTGTATATAATTTGCTTCAAAATAACCCAGCAGTGGAGGGAAGTGAATGAGGACAGAGAAGCAACAGCACAGGCCAGGAGTTAGTAATCACTGAATCTGGGTGGTAGGTACATGTGGGTCAGTTGTGCCATTCTCTCTACTTTCGTGTTTGCTAATGTTATTAATAAAAAGTTAAAGACAAATAGACACTGTCCTCTGGAGTCAGACTGCCTATTGATTACCAGCAGGACAATCTTCGACAAGACCCCTCTGTATCATTTATTCCTCTCTCAAATGGGAATCATTCACACACAATGATGACTGTTACAGTTACCACAGCTGCGTAACAAGCAGCCCTAAAACACAGCAGCTTAATCCAATGACATTTGTTCTGCTCGTGAATCTGCAACTTGGCCATGACAAAGTGGGGACAGCTGGCCTCATCCCCACTCATCACCCCTCCCCAGGACAGCTCAAAGGCTCACTCGCTTCGGCAGCTGAGGCCAGCTGCTGTCGGGGAGCTCAGTGGGACCGCCAGCAGTAACACACACAGGTGTCCTCCCATGTGGCATGGGCTTCCTCACAACATGGAGGAAGTTCTAGTTCCAGGAGGAACCTTTCCACAGAGCTGAATGCTTCTCAAGACCCAGCCTTGGGAGTCACATGACATTGCTTCTGCCACCCTCTACTGGCCAGAGCAGTCCCAAGCCCCAATAATGTTGACGGAGAAGCAGCATGGGTGGGGGTGTCTTCATGGGAATGGAAGGTTCTGGAAGACACAGGGGATCAGAACTACTGCTGTGGTCATTTTGAGAAAAAACAACCTGCCACCCCAAACAACTCTGGGTGGTCTACGCCCACGCACTGTTCCCACTTCCCAGGGCAGCCACTAGCTTGCTCCACTGCCTCCCCGAGAGGCAAGGCTCTGCACCCCTCAGGGTGGCGAGGAGGCCAGTGGGTCATGAAATCATTTCAGAGGCTTTTAAACAGCAGTTTTTGTTTGTTTTGTAAACTAAAGAAACACGGAAACTAAAAGCCTGCCCCACTGACTTCCAGACTCAAAGACATGCCCCCGTAACCGGAGTTGGGGCAGGAGTCAGGCTGGGCCGGGCAGCCAGGGCCTTGAGGTCTGACTGTGGTTAGTGGAAGCTGAACGGACCACTGGCCTCTGAAACAGCCTTTCCTGCAATCTGGGCCGCCCGAGTCCATCTGTCAAGTTCATTGCCTTTTTCACTCCCAGCTGGGAACAAATTCTTCCTACCTGACACTTTGGTTTGGTTTGTTTTGTTTCAAGTGCAAAGCACGGGCCTGGAGTCAGAGCTTCTCAGCACCCGACTGCATCGCTGGACAGGTTACCTAAGGTCTCTGTGCTTCTTCACCTGAAAGGATACCTTCTTCTTAGGATCAGTGGGAGAAGCAGGGAGACACTGCACGAGAGCTCTGTGGGCTGAGAGAGTCCGCCCCACGCGGCGGGGGTTTGAGCGCCTGCTGGGAGGTGGGATTTCATCGAAACTGCCTGGGCGCTCTCTGCAGCCCGGGCCCCGCCGCCCTCTCCTTGCCTCCCATCCCCCACCCCGCCCCTTCCAGCCTCCCAGGTACACGTCCTCGCCCCCACCCACCCCCCGCGTTAATTCACACCATCCAGTGCGCTCTGCGATTCTGTCATTACCCGCCCGAGTCAGGCCCCTCCTGTGCCCCTCGCCAGCCCCGAGGGGCGCCCGCACGCAGTCGGCGCACCACACGCACGCACCTGAAAGAGAACAAGAGGACGCAAGCGGGCGCGGCTGCCGAGTGAGTGCGCAGGAGCCCCGGACGCCCGGCCGGGGTCGGGAGGTCGCAGCGGGGTCCCGGGGCGGGGCGCGGCCCACGAGGGAAGGGTCGGCGGGGGAGGCGTCCGCGGGGCCGGGGGCCGGCAGGGGGCGCGCGCGGGCCGGGGCGGGGCCGCACCTGTCCTGCGGCTGGGGGGGCGCTGGGAGGGGGCCGGGGCCCGGGAGCAGCTGCGCGCCCCGCCCCGCGGGCTCCTCCCTGCCGCCGCGGCCCCCCGGTTGCTGCCCCGATGCGCTGCGCCTGGAGCCGGGGCCGAGTAGCTGCCGCAGCTGTTGGGGCGCCCGGGCCAGGCGACACCGCCGTCGCCCGTGCCCCTCCCAGACCCCGCCGGCCGCATGGAGCCCCCGGAGGGCGCCGGCCCCGGAGGTGAGTTCAGCCCCAGCCCCCGAGACCCCCGAGCAGCGCTTTCCCGCAGCGAGCCGCAGCCCCTCCCCCCAGGGCTCACCCTTCGCGGCTCCCGGGAGACCCCTTTGGCAACTCGGGGGCGTCCGGCGGGCCAGGGGCACCTCCTGGGCGCGGTCCCCGCGCGGGGCTGGGGGCACACAGACCGAGTCTCCGCCCCCTTGTTCTCTGCGTTCCCGGCCCGGGAAGCCGTGCCAGGCATGCTCCTTGGTGGGTGGCCCGGAGTTTCGTCCTGAGCCCCCTCCCAGCAGAGTCAGCCGGTGACCCGGGGAGCGGGGGAGGGGCGTTCCGAGGCTGGAGTTTGGGGTCCCTGTCGGTGGGGCGTGGGGGCGACGCTGGTCGCTTGCAAGCGCGTCCGCTTTGTTCGCCCAGCCGCGAGTCCCCGGGGCGAGGGCCGTAGACCGTGGCAGGGATCCTGCCAGGGGCGAGGGGCTGAGATGCGTCTTGGTGGGGGCGTGGGGCATGCACGGGTGCGGCCTGCCGGGGGCTCCAGAGCTGCAAGCGTGGCTGGTCCGGGCGCGGCCCAGGCGCACGCTCACCAGGGAGGGTAGGTGCCCGTGGAGCGCTCCCTGCCCTGATGGTGGAGGCCCTACCGCAGGACCTTGGAGTTGGTAACGGGAAGAAAGCTCTCAGACTCTCCCCGCTTCCCAGAGCCTTTTCCAAAAGGGCTTTCGGGGTTCCATTGGCCTAGGTAGGAACTTGGATGCAAACTGCAGACACCTCCACCTGCCCAGCCAAGCCCACCACCTCCTGGTTTCCTAGAGGTCCCACTCCAGGGAGCCAGCAGGTACCTGAGGGCACAGGCCAGCCTGCCACTCTGTAACTACGTGGGAACCTCTCAGTCCCCCAGCCACACACAGCGGCGTCCCCAGGAGGAGCAGGTCCACCCACCCTGTGTATCTGCAGTCCAAGGTGGAGGGACGAATGCCCCAGGGCTGGTGGATTTGGGTTTTGTTTTGTCATTTGTGGGAGGGATCAGATTTCTTTCTTAACACTGATAGTCCCAGTCCCCTGGGTCTTCCCAATAGCAGCTTTGTGGACATAGGAAGCCTGGAAGTTGAGAGTGAGGGCTTGGGGGTCTCAGACCTGTTTACAGCTGTGAACTGTGGGCAGTCAAGCCCCTCTGAGCCTCAATTTCCATGTCTGTCAGTGGAGACAGCTCTGCAAGCCCAAGGCATTTGGGAGTGGAGGTTAATCTCTTTTCCCTCCTCCTTTGGGAAAAAAGGACTTCCCAGCAGCTTAAAAGGCAGAGAAAGCAGGTTCAGTTTCTGAGCCCATCACTTACTGGCTGGGAGCTTCAGATACCTGACTCAATCAGTGCACAGGTATTTACCCTCCCTGGGGTGGGGACTTAGTGGGAAGATAGGGCCCTGTCCTCTGAGGGCTCACACTCTTGACACCAATGCCTGTTTCCTTGTCTGCAAAGTGGCCAGTGATGCCTACTTTGTGGAACCTCATGAGATCACACGTTGGTGACTCTAACTGTCATTACTTATCACTTACTTTTGAAAACCTTACAAAAGTAGAGAGAACAGCAGGACAAAGGCCCATGTGTGATATCCCAGCCCCTAGGCCCACAGCCTCCTCTCCAGACTACCACCAACCTCCCTTCATTAGTGGTTTGAACCAAATCTAGACATATTATTTCACTGATAAATAATTCAGAAATATCTGTAAACTACGATTTTTATAAAGCATTATTAAAACACTATTTTTGCACCTAAAGGAATTATTTCTTAATATGAAATGCAGAACACGGAGGTGCATGTGTGCGCAGGAATGTGACGTGTGCCCTCGCTGAGGGCCCCACCTGGAAGCCAGGGCTGTAACCCGCCCCAACTCAGTCTGCCCGAGGGACCACAGGGAGAGAGAGAGGGATCCTCAGGAGGCTGAGAGTCTAGACAGGGCTACCCCAGCATCCCTGAAATGCTTTGGGGGTCCAAATCCAGAGAGGAAGGTGCTGGGGGATGGGGGGCAGATGGCCCCTGCCTCTGCGACCATCTTGCCTTCCCTGCAGCCATTTAGTTTATGACATTCATTCATTCACTTCATTAGCTCATTCATCCATACAGTGGTGTGTGCCAAGTGCCTTCTCGATGCTCTGGGCAGGGCCCTGGGCACACAACGGGGAACAGGATTTGGGCCAAGTTTTCCAGTCGAGAATGTGCTGGAAAATAGGTCAGCAGCAGAGCACAGGGCATCAGCCCTCAGGGAAGCCTGGGGGCTGGGCTGAGGTACCCCAACTCCTGGTTCCCTCACTGGGGTGCTGCTTCAGTGCCCACTCATCAGCCAGGGCACCAGCAGCCCCTGCAGGGGGGTTGGGTCCCTCTTGATAGGGGCTGTGCTGGGGTAAGGACCAGAACATTGTTGTGACCCCACACTCCGGGGTCCTTCCTGGGGCATCAGAAACACCTGCTTGCCTCTGCCCTGGCCCTGGAGACCCTGGGGGCTGCCAGCACCTGCCCCCATGCCTGCCTGGCATTGAGCCTCTGGTTCCCACCCTGGGAAAAGCAGCAGGTCTTGCCCGTGAAATTTTCTCCCCACAAGCTTGTTGAGAGGGTGTCAGACAGGCCTGGGTGATTCCGAGCACAGCTCCTTACTAACCATGGGCTAGTGGGCTCCTTGATTCACCCTCATTTGTTCACTGCGCACCTACTGTGTGCTCGGTCCTAGGAATGCAGCCAGGAACTAGATACAAGCTGCTTGGAGCTGATGCTTCTCGCTCTACCCAGTCCCAGCCTGCTCTGGGGCTGAGCCTGGGGGTCTGGTGCGTGCTGACTCACAGTGTATGCGAGTATCAACTCCAGCCAAGATCAACCTTTGTTTCCATTGAGGATTGTTTTTAAATTGAGATATTATTCACATATACAGTTCACCCTTTTGAAGTGTGCAACTCACTGTTTTAGTATATTCACAAAATTGTGAGGTCACCACCACTATCTAATTTTATAATATCTTCATTACCCCCCCCCAAAAAAACCCATACCCATTCTCCCCTTCTCCACTGCCCCCACCCCCCCCACCGCCTCTGACAATCACTGATCAGATTTCTATGCACTTGCCTATTCTGGACACTTCGTAAGAACGGTGTCATGCAGTATTAGTCCTTCTGGGCCTGGCTTTCACTCAAATGAGGTGATCAGGCTCATCCACGTGGTATCCTGTGTCGGTGCCGCGGTCCTTCTTGGGCTGAATCACATTTTGTTTATCCATTGAGCTACTGACATGCATTTGATTGCTTCCACTTTGGGCTCCTGCAAATCACGCTGTGGACATGCGTGTATAGCTGACTCATCAACAACATAAGGGTTAGGGGCGCCAACCTCCCTCAAAGTCAGAAATCCACATAGAACCTTTGACTCCCCAAAAACTTAACTGCTAATAGCCTGCTGTTGACCACAGCTTTACTGATATGGTTACAGAACACGTATTTGTATGCTGTATTACACGGTAGGTTCAGTCACTAGAGGAATCACGAGCATGCCTTACAGCAGCTGCACGCTCTTCATGCCAAGATCAATCTTGCCCCTCCTGGGTGCTCAGGTCTTGTGTGTCCCTGGCATCACATTCTTCTGGCCAAAAAATTAGTGTCCTGATGGGAAAAGCTGCATCTTCCAAATTTTCCTTCCCCAAAGCCTCAACACAGGCCAAGGCACCAGAGTTTACAGAATAAAGACCAGGCCACTGACAAAGGGAGGTGGGGAAGGATCAGACTAGATACCTGGTGGCTTCAAATGCTTACAGGACTGAATCCCATCAACGCTGACACCATTAGCTATAGATGCGTTGCTCTCAGGAATGTAGAAATATGAAAAGATGCTTTTTTTCTTTTTTTTTTTTTTTTTTTTTTTTTTTGAGACAGAGTCTCGTTCTGTCACCCAGGCTGGAGTGCAGTGGCATGATCTCTGCTCACTGCAAACTCCTCCTCCTAGGTTCAAGCGAGTCTCCTGCCTCAGCCTCCTGAGTAGCTGGGACTACAGGCACGCACCACCACACCGGCTAATTTTTGTATTTTTAGTAGAGATGGGGTTTTGCCATGTTGACCCAGACTGGTCTCGAACTCCTGGCCTCAAGTGATCCGCCTGCCTTGGCCTCCCAAAGTGCTGGGATTACAGGCGTGAGTCACCGCGCCTGGCTGAAAAGATGCTTCAATTATGATATTCACTGTCAATTATGATATTCATTCCACACAGGGCTGCTGTGTAGCTCCACTGGGCTAGAGCTTTGTCCCAGAAGCTGTCTGTGGTCCCTTGGGACCCCAGGATCTATAATGAGGACTGCTGGCGTTCCCATGCCCCTTCTCCAGTGCAAGATGGGGGAGGGGATTGCTGTTTGGTTGAGGTCCTGCTTGGGGTCCCTGTCCCAGCACAAGCAGAGGGCACCCAGCATACATGGAGGATGGTGGGAGCAGTGCCTGCAGACTTACCTCCTGCTGGACTGTGCCTTGCTGGCCTCATCGTAAAAATGCAGGTATTGGCCGGGCACGGTGGCTCACCCCTGTAATCCCAGCACTTTGGGAGGCCAAGGCAGGTAGATCACGAGATCAAGAGATCAAGACCAGCCTGGCCAACAGGGTGAAACCCCGTCTCTACTAAAAATACAAAAATTAGCCAGGCATGGTGGTGCACACCTGTAATCCCAGCTACTCGGGAGGCTGAGGCAAGAAAATCGCTTGAACCCAGGAAGTGGAGTTTGCAGCGAGCAGAGATTGCGCCATTGCCCTCCAGCCTGGCACCAGAGACTCCACCTCAAAAAAAAAAAAAAAAAAAAAAATTCAGGTAGATGCTGTCCCACTCAGCTCAAACCCTTCAGCAGCTTCTTCCAGCTCACTCGGCGTAGAAACCGAAGTCCTGACAAGGTCCACACAACCTGCAAACACCCACCCTTGCCCCGCCTCACAGCCCCTAGCTGTCCTCAGATGCGCTCTGCTCAGGGCCCTTATGCACATTCCCCCCAGTATCACACGGCTCCCTCCCACCTCCAGGCTGCTCCTCCAAGTCTTGGTAGAGCACCCTCCCCAGATCCTCCCTAAAATGGGAGCACAGCCCCACACTGGTCCCTGCACTGACTGCCCCTCAGAAGGGCAGGAATCATCTATTTTGTCTAGGCCATGTCCCCAGAACGGAGGGCGATTCAGAAGTCTTGGTTGGGTGAATGAATGAGAGCCTTCGTCTGGATGAGGGGCCCCGCCCAGCGAGAGGGGGGCTACAAGGGGAGACTCCACCTCTGTCCCACCTTCCTTCAGAGATCCACTTCCCCTGGGGTCAGGACCCAGGGAACCTAAGCCAGCAAGTGAGGGACTTTCTGCTGCCTCTGCTGGGCCCTGAACCAGGATCCTGTCTCCCATCCCCACGCCATGATCAGGAACAGGCTGACAGGTGATGGCTGAGAGCTCCAGCTGCGTCTGTGGCCAGCCCTGTGCTGCATGCTGGGGACAGATGCTGAGCTACTCTGTGCCTCAGCTTCTTCCTCTCAAGTACAAATCTCAGAGTCTTCCCCGTGTAGCTGGGAGTTAGGGTGAGGTGAGAATGGAGTTAGTCAATAAACACAGAATGCTGGGACTGTCCTAGAAAACCATAAGCCACTGCCTTTTTTTTTTTTTTTTTTTTAAGGCAGGGTTTTGCTCTGTTGCTCAGGCTGGAATGCAGTGGCACGATCATAGCTCACTGCATTCTTGACCTCCTGGGTTTCAGGCGGGTCCTCCTGCCTCAGCCTCCCGAGGAGCCGCCACACAGGTGTGCACCACCACACCCAGCTGTCATTACTAACCCAGAACCACCTGCCCCACCCTGCTTCTGAGGGTGCTGTCCCCACAGAGATTCTCTGCAGAACTGCTCTTGCCCCAGGTTTCCTTGATGTCAGGGGGCTGCCAGAGAGGAGGGGATGGGAGGCCAGGGTGGATGATCGCTTGAACCCAGGAGTTCGAGATCAGCCTGGGCAATATGGCAAGACCCTGTCTCTACCAGAAAACATTTTAATTAGCCAGGAGTGATGGTCCCAGCTACTCAGAAGGCTGAGGTGGGAGGATCGCTTGAGCCGAAGAAGTTGAGACTGCAGTGAGCTATGGTTTTACCACTGCACTCCAGCCTGGGCAACAGGGAGACCTTGTCTCTTAAAAAAGAGAGAGAGAGAGGCCAGGCGCGGTGGCTCAAGCCTATAATGCCAGCACTTTGGGAGGCTGAGGCGGGCGGATCACCTGAGGTCAGGAGTTTGAGACCAGCCTGACATTGCAGCCTGACCTCCAACATGGAGAAATCCCATCTCTACTAAAAATACAGAATTCGCTGGGCATGGTGGTGCATGCCTATAATCCCAGCTTCTCGGGAGGCTGAGGCAGGAAAATCGCTTGAACCCAGGAGGCGGAGGTTTCGGTGAGCCGAGATCGCGCCATTGCACTCCAGCCTGGACAAGAACAAAAATTCATCTCAAAAAAAAGAAAGAAAGAAAGAAAAAATAGGAGGGGGTGCACCTCAGGGCAGAAGGAGGGGCAGGGAGGGACAGAGGTGGAGCTGAGGGCTATCCCCCAGAGTCCTGCTCTGGGGTGAGGGTGCCCATGGGGGACATGCCTGGCCTATAAACCTGGGGAGGTAAGAGCCCCTGTAGCCTCCTCAGCTGGGGATCCTGAGAGCAGGGCCTCCTGGCCAGTGACTTACCCTGCACCTTGGTTCCCCACTCGTACCTGCTCTCAGGGTCTGGATCAGCTGTGCCAGAGGGACAGCCCCTGCTCTGTCCTGGACCTGGCAGGTCTGAGGCCCCTGCCACACCCTCAGGGCCAGCTGCAGCACCCTCCTGAGACTCAAGGCTGGGACAGAGCTACGCCCTCTGTAGCCATGGCCACCACTCTGAGTTGTGTGGAAGCATTTTGGAACGGTGACCACAGCACCGTCCAGCAGGACATGAGCACACTGTGGGCAGGGACCTGGGGCTGTGGGCTACACTGTCTCTCCTTGAGGAAGGGCCCAAGGGCCAGGCTGGGTCTCCTGGGAGCGTCCCCTCCCCTGGGCGCCCCCTCAGCGCTACGGACAGTGGTCAAGCAGCCTTCTTCCTGCTGATGTCCGGGAGGTCCCCCTGCTCACAGCCTTAGAACAGAGTCTACATCTCATCCCCTGTCCCCTGTGCCCTCTGGGCGGGCAGGTATCCCTGCTGGACTTGGGGGTGGGCCAAGACACCAGTAACTTGACCCTTTAGGATGCTCAGAAACCTCATTCCAGATGCCAGTGGAGAGGCAGAAACCAGATTCTGCGGGCCCCGTCCAGCCGGCCCAACCCCCAGGCCTGAAATGGGCCATGCGATGACACAGCACTCGGCTCCTCAGACAGGAGGCAGGTGGGCCACTGTCAGGCCACAGGGCTGCTGCCCAGGCAGAGCCTAACACTCGGCTCGCTGCCAGGTCACCTGCCTACAGCCACACTGCCCAGTTCTTAAGCCAATGGGGACCTCCCAGCCCTGCACTGGTGCTCCTCACTCAGGAGGCCGGGCACCTGCGGGCCTGCAGCTCCATCGGCTCCGCTGGGGAGGGGTGGGGGTGCGCTAGGACGGACGCTGCTGACCCACCAGGCTCACCTGGCAGTATCTAGGCTGCCAGCTAGTGCCATGGGGGAGGACAGGCCCACCCCTCCCAGGCAGCTGTTGGCACCGAATCCCGGCTGCTCCCCTCAGCTTCAAGCACATCCAGCTACGATCAGTGCTCACCACTGGGGGCTGCCAAAAATACCTCACAGGGTCCTCAGGGTGCTCCTGGCAGAAGCGGGAGGGCACCTGTCCATCTGACAAGCGTGTGCTGAGCACCCACTCAGGGGGGAAGTGCTGGTGTCCCCAGAAGGCCCCTGCCACGCAGGGTCCAGGAAGCAGCTGAGGGAAGGAGGGCCATCTGGAAACAGGTTCCTGCAGGGGCAATGGGTGGGGGCAAAAAGCAAGTGCTTTGTCTCTTCCCTAAGAGAGGGACCTGCAGGGCCTAGGGCCACAGGGGAGCATGCCCCCAGGGACAGGCCTGACTCTAGCTAACAGGACTCTCTGGCTGCCTGTGGCAAGTGAGGTGGCTGCTAGAATGATGTGGCCCTGGATGAGAGGGTGAGCAGCTGGGGAGGGCTGAGGGGATCTGTGGAGGGATGGACGTAAGAGTTGCCAATGTCTCTAGCTTTGGGTCAGCAGCCAAGGGGCCTCCTGCTCTCGTCTGACAAAACAATTAAGTATAAAAAAGAAACAGTTGGGCCAGGCGCGGTGGCTCACGCCTGTAATCCCAGTACTTTGGGAGGCCAAGGTGGGTGGATCACGAGTAAAAATACTAAAAAAAAAAAAAAAAAAAAATAGCTGGGTATGGTGGCGCACACCTGTAGTCTCAGCTATTCAGGAGGCTGAGGCAGGAGAACTGCTTGAACCCATGAGGTGGAGATTGCAGTGAGCCGAGATCATGCCACTGCACTCCAGCCTGGTGACAGAGCAAGACTCTGTCTTAAAAAAAAAAAAAAGGAACAGTTACGTTTGTGAAAAAATGAGGCCAGGCTCCGTGGCTCACACCTTGTAATCCTAGCACTTCGGGAGGCCGAGGCAGATGGGTCACCTGAGGTCAGAAGTCCAGCCTGGCCAATATGGTGAAACCCCGTCTCTACTAAAAATGCAAAAATTAGCCGGGCATGGTGGTGCACGCCTGTAATCCCATCTACTCAGGGGGATGAGGCAGGAGAATCGCTCAAACCCAGGGGGCAGAGGTTGCAGTGAGCTGAGACTGAGCCACTGCACTCCAGCCTGGGTGACAGAGAGAGACTCCATCTCCAAAAAAAAAAAAAAAAGGGAAAAACCTGGAAGAATATTTGCTCGACTGTGAGGCGTGGTTGGTGGCTAAGTGATCACAGAATGGCAGGCCTGCCTATTCCTCCTGGTTTCTAACTTTCATTTAATGAGAATGTGTTATTCTGAACTCAAATACAACATTGGTTTTTAAAAGGAACAGTGGAGAGGGGCTGTTCTGGTTTGAAGGGGACCAAGAGGCTGGGCATGGAAACTCACGGATGATCCTTCAGGGGACCCTGGGCTGAGCCAGAACTCAGAGGCCAGGACAGCACTGGGACGAGCCACGCGGGCCCTGGTGGAACTTCCAGGCCTGCATGGTGCTGCTTTCACGGGTGCTTGAGTACCAAGGGTGATCTGGATCTCAGAGCCCTTGTTCACTAGGGGAGGCCAGGGCCCAAGGGGAAGGGGCAGCCTCCTTGAAGCCCCCCAACCCCTTGTCTGGGGTCCAGGCATGAGGTCACAAGCCCAGCCATCCCATCACCTGCTGGTCACTGCCCAGAGTTTCAAAGGACTGGATGTGCCAAGTCCTCACACCCAGCCCCGCGTCCTGGGGGGATGTGGGAGCCCTGTGGGTCTCAAGGTAACACCCTGTGTCTTTGGATGCAGAGATCGTTAAGGAGGCTGAGGTGCTGCAGGCTGCGCTGGGCGTCCCAGCCCACGGGACAGGGGACAATGGCCACACGCCTGTGGAGGAGGAGGTGGGGGGCATCCCAGTACCAGCACCAGGGCTCCTGCAGGTCACGGAGAGGAGGCGTAAGTACTGCCCCCTGCCCAGTGCACTCTATGAGGACCCCGTGAGCTCTCCCAGGGGACAAGGCAGCAGGGTCCACCTCCTGTCCAAACACTCCTGGGGGCTCTGGGTCCAGCGCTGTGCGCTAGACTCTTGCAGCTTTGGTTCTCTGGGCCTCAGCTGCACCACCTGTCAAGTGAAAGCCTTCTAGTCATGAGTATACGCAACACCCATCAGATCCTGATGGTGCTGGGCTTTGCAGGAAGCTGTGGTTCACCCACGGCCTTGTGGGAGGACACAGCGCACACTCTCCTAGACCCCCAGGGCTCTAAGCAGCCTTGTGGGAGGGCCTGAGGGCTGACCGTACCCCCTCTGCCCTCAGAGCCTCTGAGCAGTGTCTCCTCTCTGGAGGTCCACTTCGACCTCCTGGACCTCACGGAGCTGACCGACATGTCCGACCAGGAGCTGGCCGAGGTCTTTGCTGACTCGGACGACGAGAACCTCAACACTGAGTCCCCAGCAGGTGAGGCCGGCATCGGGGCTGGGAGGTGTGCGTGGTGGGCTGAGGCCCCCTGGGAAGTCCTGGGAGGTGTGCATGTGTTTTAGCAAGAATCCGTCACCACTTCATTTCACCACGCTGCTATTTGCCCAACTTGAAGCAATTTCCCCATCACAGCTGCTTAAAACTTCACTTTTCAAGTGAACAACAGAAGGCTAAAGCCACTGTCCCCTCAAAAGCAGAATTTAATGAACGTGAATTTTCATCATAAATTGGGCCAAGAATGAAAGGTGGGGGTGATCACCAGCCCGGGCCCCTCCTCAGCTCACTTAACTTCCTCTGATTCCCATGGAGTGTTGCCATTGGCCTGAAGGCAGCTCCAGTGTCCTCGCTCTGCCTGCAAGCAGGGCCCCCGGCACGGCCACGTGCTCAGCTCCGGTGTCCTCACTCTGCCTGCGAGCAGGGCCCCCGGCACGGCCACGTGCTCAGCTCCGGTGTCCTCACTCTGCCTGCGAGCAGGGCCCCCGGCACGGCCACGTGCTCAGCTCCGGTGTCCTCACTCTGCCTGCGAGCAGGGCCCCCGGCACGGCCACGTGCTCAGCTCCGGTGTCCTCACTCTGCCTGCGAGCAGGGCCCCCGGCACGGCCACGTGCTCAGCTCCGGTGTCCTCACTCTGCCTGCGAGCAGGGCCCCCGGCACGGCCACGTGCTCAGCATGACCAGAGCACAGGACTCACCACTGAGGCTGCGACAGCGTGTCCTTAGTCTCTTCTGACAATGACCAGTGAAGGTCACTGACGTGACCTGTGTGAACTTCAGTGATAACTGTGAGAGCATCAGGGCCGAGCCTTCCCTGCGTGGGACAGTTTGGCCCGGCCTCTGCTTCCCCACCCCCCAGGCCACTCAGGACCTCATTAAAAGGACAAGGACCAGCCCCACTGTGAATCCTGCCAGCGGCCAGCTGCTCCCCTGGTTCCTGGAGGTGTCAGGAAGGGGTGTCGGCCTGTGTGTCCTGGGCTGCTGCAGCCCCAGGTGTCTGGGAGGGAATGGGGCCTGGTGAGTCAGCCCCCAGCTCACCTCCAGGACACGGCCATTGCCTGACCCTGGCCAGTTCCCACCATCTCCATGTTGGTGGCAACTCTTCCCACCCAGCCCATGAGCCCAGGCATGTGCTACTGTGGCTGGGGAGGTGGAGTGAGGGGCTCAGACTCCAGGCCGCCGGAATCCCCAGCCCCACAGAGCCTGCACCGCGGAGACACAAGGCCCCTGATGGGGCCTCCAAGAGGCCTACAGGGCTCACGGGAGTGGTTGGCTGAGCTGGGACACCTGCCAGGGGGTGGTTTGGGGAGGCCCCACCAGGGTCACTTGACCACGCAGGAGAGGCTCAGCCTGGGCTGTAGTGACTCTGGGGAGCAGTGCCCAGGCCCCACCCAGACCACAATGTCCACCACTCCGGTGGGGCCAGTGTGTGGTGGGGGCCTCCTGTTAGAGGTAGATGTGTGCATGCCAGGTGCAGGGGCCGGTGCAGAGCATTGGCAGGAGTGGCCCAGGAGGCCCGCGGGACCTGAAACCCTGCTGCATTCACCCAGGCCTCTCGGCCACGCTGAGCTGCCCGCACCCCCCTAGGTTTGCACCCGCTGCCCCGGGCTGGCTGCCTGCGCTCCCCTTCCTGGACGAGGGCAAGGGCTGAGCAGAACCGCGAGAAGCAGCCCCTAGGTGACCCTGAGCGGCAGGCCACAGTCCTGGACACATTTCTCACTGTGGAGAGGCCCCAGGAGGACTAAGCCATCTCCGCCTGCCCTCCAGCTCCTGCAGGGCTGGAGTCAGAACATCACGATGGCAGATCTGGGCGGTCCTGACCCAGCAGACACACTTCGCACCCCCACGAGGCTCCAGCCGTCACCTCCTGACACACACCCTGGGGGCAGCTCCCTGCCAGCCCGAAGGCCTGCCTTGTCTGTTGGGCACGGGTCTTAGCCTCACGTGGAGACCAGCTGGCTTTCCTGGGGGACACATGGGGCCCCTGGATGCCTCTGGGAGACCCAGCACAAGCACAGCCCAGTGGCCTTACGTCCAGCTTGTTCCTGGGCCCTGAGTCAGGAAGACAACGCCACAGAGTCACTGCCGGAAACGTGGTGAGGAGTGGAGTGGCCCATGGCGGCCCTGGGGTGAGGGGGACCCAGGCCTGTGACAGCCACTCCAGGAACTCCGGGGGCTGCTCCAACCTCCGCGCTTACCTGTGCTACCAAGCTCAGAAGCCAGAGGCAGGTTTGGTAGTGGCTAATGGGACAATGTGCTGTCCAGCAAAGCACATGGAGGAGCGGCCCCAAAATTCCCACTTTGATTTCCATCCTGCCCCTTCTACTCCACGAGGCACTGTCTCACTAGGGTCCCCTCCCCAAGGCTCAGCTCTAAGACCTGCACCTGCTTCTCTTGGTCCCTGCGTGACAGGCAAGTCCATTCCCTCCTTAGCTCAGAACACCAAATATCACCAGACTGCCTCAGAAACTTGGTGACACCTCCTGGAATGCTCTCGGGGAGGGGTTCACCGTCTCCCTGTCCTGCACCCACTATGAGGCCACATCCTCGTTTCTGCTCACATCCCATTGCCCGGTTACACGGCCTGCCCACAGCCCTTAAACTTGCTGGGCAGGTTTGGGGCCCATGGGACCCGTGGGTCTGTGTCCGGCAGCAGCAGAGGCGGCTGACAGGCCCTGCTCCCTCTGCTCTGGGGTGTCTGGGGGCCCAGCTCATGCCCTCCCGATGCTTATATGCTGAAGCTCACAGAATGGGCTTCCCGCCTGACAGCAAGTCAAAGAATGAGTTTAATACGAAAGTGTAAGCTTACTTTCCATCCGCAAGCCAACCTGCCCCAGCCCCATTTCCCATGAGCACACTTCTGGGGAAGGAAAACAGGCTCCTGGCCTTCACTGTCAGTAGAGCTTTGGAGATGCCCCAGGCATGCCTTGAGCTCCTTCTGTGTACAGGACTTTAGAGGCAGCACCTGCTCCCACTTCTGAGCCACCCGCTGCCTCTCAGCACTGCTGGTAAACCCAGTTCCTGCCTCGGCCAGGTCTCCTTGCCTGGTTTCCAGTCACACAGAGCCAGGCAGCTTTCTCTTTCAGTCCCATAAAGGCAGCCTGTGTCCCTGGCCACACCTCCACCTGCCAGGGTCTTCCTCCCCATCTTCCATCCTTCCTGCTGAGCTTCCACAGAGCTCGTTTGCAAACAGTGGGATTAAAGCATCACTGCGCATTCAAAGGCCTGGTTGCAGTCTCTTCCTTTCCAACACCAGAGTGCATGAGGTGCCTGCTGAGGGGTGCGGACTGAGCTGACCTGGGCTCCATGCCCTGATCATTCTCCAGCTGCAGCAGCCCAGGGGCTCTGCTGTGCTCACTTGGGTCCCATCTGGGGGATGAGTGTCCTGGATTTCTAGTCCCAAAGTTACACAACAGAAGGAATCATTAAGGAAGTGAAAGTCCTGCCCCACGTGTTCGTAAAGGTGGCCCAGGCCAGGGGAGGGAGTCACTCCCCAGCAAAGGAGTCGCTCTCAACACATTCCTGTCCCAGAGGCCACTGGCACTGGTCATGGGGAGGTCATGATGAGGCCTAAGCTCCTGTCCACTGTCACTACTCATGAAATAAGATGGCCACGGAGCCTGGCCAGGGCTGACCTCCCTTCTGCCAGACCCATGGGTCTCTGTGTTTCCGTGCTGGGCTCTGAGAGGAGAAGCCTGGGCTTCCCATACATAAACATTCTCAGTCAGGTGTCCTACGACCATGGACCCAAAAAACGGCCTCCGTCAGTGAGGTACCTTCTGGAAAGGATGCACAGCTACCGGCAGGTACACGCGATCCACCCCATTCCACCTTCCCTTCTGGCAGAGGGAGGGAGGCAGGCAGGCTGAGAAATACAGGGGCTGAAGGCTCGTGTCCCCACAGGGTGCACAGACCACCACAGCACAGACAGCAGCACCCGCAGGTGTCACTCCAGCCGATGGAGCTTCTCAGCAAAGGTGCAGCTGAGCCACCATCGACAGGCTGATGAGGCAAACTGCGGGTCACGCCCAGGACAGGGGGGAAAAGGCCGTGGAAAATGGTGTCTGATTCAGGGGGTGAGACGACTCCTGACTGACATAAGGAACAGCCTGTGAAGGACACACGCAGGAAGGCTGAGGGGAAGGCGCGTGACAGCCCTGAAGAGGTGAGGGTGAAGGCAGGAGCCGAGGAGACAGGTCTGGAGGGAACAGCCCAGTAGGGGAGGCACAAGGATCCCACACCCAGATCATCATAAAGGACCCCAGGCGCGTGCAGCCGGCTGGGAGGTGACGAAACGGACACCCAGGCTCTCCCGGGGGTGTTGGAGGGAACCACAGTGGGGCCGGAGCCATGAGCCCATGATCACCCTGCATCCCGGAGGCCACCAGATGCCACAATGTCACCGGGGCAGGGTGGGGCTGAGGAAGCGCCCCCACCTCCATCTGAGGGACCTGAGACCAGCCCCCAACCGGACCCCAAGTGGCTCAGTTACTCTGGGTCTGGTGGAGGCCATGACGAAGGTTGAGTGCTGGAGAGTTGTTGAGTCCGATGATATGCATTTTACAAACGGCAAAAGTTGAACGTGTTCACCCCCAGTTGGAAATTATATTTTTGAGGCTCTAAGGCCAACGTAACAAGCAATTTATAAAATGTACTACAAAGCCCCAGTGTCTGATCTGGCCTAGGTTGAGAGAGAGGCTGAGAACAAATAGTGCCCAGGGCAGCAAGCAGGGCCTCCTCCTACGGCCGCTCACCCAGGACATCTGCAAATGGGCATCCCCCAGGTCCCATCCCAGGTGACCTAGACACGCATCCCCCCACCCCAAGGCATGGTTGAGGCTGACCCTGCTGCTGACCCCAGTGAGTCCTGGAGGTAGGTCATGTGCTGGAGACAGCACAAGGGGCATCCTCACCGAGTCCCACACACCCCAGGTAAGAAAAAGCAAAGCCTCCCTAGTTCAAGGCACCAAAGGGCCTGGAGCTCAGAGCCCAGAAGGGGCCTCCCTAATAAAAATTAGGAGCTACCCAACCCCAGGAAAAGTGTTCATGAACAGGCACCAGGGTCAGAGGCAGCCGCGTGCTGAGGCTTCAGGACCACGGCCTCTCCACAAACACCCCTGAGCCGGCTGGGGCCCTGCAGAGCTTCCCTCTCTAGGACTCCAACAAAAAGGGATCACAGGAACCGAACCGATGACCCAGATACATCCTGCAGTGAGACCACCTCCACCCAAGGACAGGGGCCAGGTTTTTTAAGCCACTCAAGTCCCTCACACTCAGAGCAGTGCTGCCACGGAGCCAAGGTGCAGGCGGGGGTGGGGGGTGCCCGGATGAGGAACCCAGGTGTGAGGCCCCACAGCTCCTCCTCCCCCCTCAGCCACGCACCTGTGGGTGGTGTGGACTTTCCTTTTTAATCCTTTTTAAGGACAGAGCAACAGATCAGCTTCCACCAATCCAAACAGCTGCTTTAGAAACCTGACTCACCCTTGATACCTGGCTGGCGCCCTCCTTTTCTGAATTCTACCAAACCGTGAGGGTTTCTGTGCTGGGCCCAGGCTCCTCTGAGTGACTTTATGGCCACATCAACACGCCTCCACGGAAGGTGCCCCACACAAGTCCCTCTTGAAGTTACACTCATGCCAGCCTCAGCACCACAGGGCCAGAGCCCTGGGGCCTCTCCCATCTAACCCTGGACCCAGGGACTCAGGGTACCCCTCTGTCCACTCCCACTCCCTACATGTGGGCTCAGAGCACCCTGATCTAAAACGCCCGTTCACAGTTGTCGCGTTCTAATTTGTTTTGGGTGAGAGCCCACAGCTGCTTTGCAAAGGCCCCAGGTAAGTGGCAGTCACCTGAATTCCACCCAGCAGCAGGTGCAGGCACCGCCACAGGCTACGCAGAGCTCCCCTGCACAGGCTGCTCCACGTCCTCCTCCTCCTGTCCCCGGTTCCAACCCTTCAGCCCCTCGGGTAGGGACGTGTCCTCCTCCAGGCTGCCCATGCCTTCCACAAACTCCTCATACGTAGACTTCTCCGCAAAGGGCCGAGGGCCAGCAGCTCCACCACGTCTGCCTTCTCCAGGAGCCGCTGGCCCACCTGGAAACAACGGCCCACCTGTCAGACAGCTCTGAGGACACGCTCACAGACCAAACCTAAGCAAGCTCGAGGACGGGTGTGGCCTGACCGTGACCCAACATGGGACCCACGACCGTCTGGGCAGAAGCCACACTCACCTTCTCCACATGCTCCCGGCACTGTGTCAGCAGGTCCAGGGTGCGCTTGTAGGCGACGCTGATGAGGCACCAGACCTCCTCGTCAATGAGCTGGGCGGTTGCCTCACGGTAGGGCTTCTCCACTGGGGCCTCGCCTTGTCGGGGAAAGTCAAAGGACACCTGGCCCAGCTTCTCACTCATCCCAAACTGCACAATCTGCAAGTGCGGAACCCAGGATGAGCCTGCGCCCAACATAGCCTCCTGCAGCCCGCGCTGGGGGACGCCCACCCTTACCTGGGCATACGCACTCTGGGTGACCTTCCTCAGGTCGTCCTGAGCCCCCGTAGTGATCTGCCCGAAGCACAGCTGCTCAGCCACCCGGCCCCCAAGCATCACGCACATGCGGTCGAAGAGCTGCTCCCGGGGCAGGTACTGTGCATAGCCGAGGCCCTTGCCCCGGGGGATGATGGACACCTGAGGCCAGGACACATGCCCTTGTCACCCCAAACACTGTCCCCGCTTCCTCCAGGAGCTACCCCGGAGCGGCCAGGCCACCTGACCCTAGCTCTGACCACAGGTCCTTCTACTGGAACGTGAGAGAAGAGAGCCTGAGCCAGGCCCCCCGTACACCATGGGGATGCCCCGAGAAGTGCACCCGCCTTTGGGGGCTTCACATGGAAACCACCTCTGCTCTGCCTGCCCTGCAGAGGCTCTGGAGGGGCCAATGGTCGAACCCAGAGCTCAGGAGTGACGTGGGTTTAACACTGAGGCTGCTCCCTGGAGTCACATGGCCAAGGCCCCATTTGGAACCCAGTGCTCTTCCTTCCCACCCCAAAGGGATCTTCTGACAAATTCTAGAGCAGTATATTCCTTAAAAAGTTAAAGGGCCAACCCTTGAATGTCCCATGCCCACGTGACCACAGGTTGGCGCAGACGTTCCAGGCCCCAGCCTGCCGGGCAGACTCACTCAGGGTGGGAAGACCAACCTTCAGCAGGGGGTCCACGTGCTCCAGGAACCAGCCCACCACCGCGTGTCCGGCCTCGTGGTAGGCCACAGTCGTCTTTTCACTAGGCTGCAGGACCTGGGTCTTCTTCTCAACACCTACACATCACATTCCCAGGGGAGTGAGGCAGGGCAGGAGTAGGTGGCTGGAAATGAGGTCCCTCCCTCTGCGCCCAGCCGTGTCTGCAGCTATACCTGATCCCCAGGCTTGTCTATACCAGACAGCAGAGGCCAAGCCCCAGCTCCATGCTGCCTTCTGCTCTGCAGTGAAACCCACATCCCACACACCTCACACGAAGCCTTAAAACAGGCCCGTTTGAAGCCAATGGGAACAGCTGCATGTGAAACACAGAAAGGCACCATATCCTCTGGTTTGACTAAAAATGACAGCACAGCATGACAGGACAGAGAGGGATGATTTCAGTGCCCTAACAGCACAGTGTACGGGCAGGTAACAGGTCAAAGGAAAAGCACAGATGGCACAGGCAACCCTCCTCAGACCCCTCTCATCACACCAGGACAGCCCTCAGGAGGCTTTGGCGGCAGGACACGGTGACCACACCTGGAATCCCAGAACTTTGGAGGCCAAGGTTGGAGAAACACTTGAACTCAGGAGACCGAGACCAGCCTGGGCTACATAGCAAGACCCCATCTCTATAAAAAATTTTTTTTAATTTTTTTTTTTTTTTTTTTTTTGAGATGGAGTCTCGCTCCATCACCCAGGCTGGAGTGCAGTGGCACGATCTCGGCTCACTGCAAGCTCCGCCTCCCGGGTTCAGGCCATTCTCCTGCCTCAGCCTCCGGAGTAGCTGGGACTACAGGCGCCGCCACCACACCCGGCTAGTTTTTTTGTATTTTTTAGTAGAGATGGGGTTTCACCTTGTTAGCCAGGATGGTCTCGATCTCCTGACCTCGTGATCCGCCCGTCTGGGCCTCCCAAAGTGCTGGGATTACAGGCTTGAGCCACGGCGCCCGGCCAATTTTTTTAAGTTAAATAAAAATAAGCAGCTTTGGGCCGGGCGTGGTGGCTCACGCCTGCAATCCCAACATTTTGAGAGGCCGAGGCAGGCAGATCACAAGGTCAGGAGTTTGAGACCATCTTGTCTAACACAGTGAAACCCCATCTCTACTAAAAATACAAAAAACTAGCTGGATGTGGTGGTGCGTGCCTGTAGTCCCAGCTACTTGGGGGGCTGAGGCAAGAGAACTGCTTGAGCCCAGGAGGCGGAGCTTGCGGTGAGTCGAGATCACACCACTGCACTCCAGCCTGGGAGACAGAGCAAGATCCCAACACTCCACTCAAAAAAAAGAAAAAAAAAAAAGGGCCGGGCGCAGTGGCTCAAGCCTGTAATCCCAGCACTTTGGGAGGCCGAGACGGGCGGATCACGAGGTCAGGAGATCCAGACCATCCTGACTAACCCGGTGAAACCCCGTCTCTACTAAAAAATACAAAAAACTAGCCGGGCGAGGTGGCAGGCGCCTGTAGTCCCAGCTACTCGGGAGGCTGAGGCAGGACAATGGCGTGAACCCGGGAGGCGGAGCTTGCAGTGAGCTGAGATCCGGCCACTGCATTCCAGCCTGGGCGACAGAGCCAGACTCCGTCTCAAAAAAAAAAAAAAAAGGCAGCAGCTTTAGTGTTTGCTTTGAGACACTCAGTATCATAAGTACTTTATGTACGTTATGCTTCGATAAATGGTTACATAAAGCAGCAGCTAGAACACTCTTCCACCTGACCAACGTCAGCTCTCACAGCTTGGGGTGGACCATGAAGGATGGCTACTGGCCACTTCCCTATTCTCCACCCTCAGAACTGCACCAGGGAGAGCCAGGCCAAGCAAGGCCGTGTTGGCACTGCCTGGTCTGGCAGCCTCCGGAGACCCTTCCTCACAGCTGACTCCAGTTCCCCACGCTGGCCTCGCTGCAGGAGGCTGTGACCCGGCCCACTGTACAGTCTGCTGAGCTGGAGAGAGAGATGGATACCGCTCCCCACCAAGCTGAAGAAAATGCACCGTACGCCTGGGCACAGTGGCTCACACCTATAATTCCAGCACTTTGGGAGGTCGATGCGGGCAGATCACCTGAGGTCAGGAGTTCCAGACGAGCCTGACCAAAATGGTGAAACCCCATCTCTACTAAAACTACAAAAATTAGCTGGGTGTGGTGCTACATGACTGTAATCCCAGCTACTCAGGATGAGGCAGGAGAATCACTTGAACCCGGGAGGCAGAGGTTGCGGTGAGCCGAGATCATGCCACTGCACTCCAGCCTGGGCAACAAGAGTTAAACTCTGTCTCAAAAAAAAAAAAAAAAGGAAATTCACTTTGTTCACTCCTTTCACAACAGTACTGTCCCGAGGCAGCTCAGGAAGGTCCCTACAGCTTCCAGGAGGCTTTTCCCAGGAAATCTCATCCATTCCCCTCAGGGAAGAAAGCTTCTCTGCCCTCCACAGTAGGCATTCAAACCGGGTTCTAATATGCTTCCTTGGGCCTCTGATGGCCTGGAAGGCCAATCCCTTTCAATTTCTAAATGTTGCTCCCAGAAGGGGCATGAAAGCTATTGGTAGATCCCAAGTCCCATATGTTGGTTTTGAAAATTGGTTCCTGCCTGCAGAATTGACTTCTTTTTTTTTTTTTTGTGAGACAGAGTCTTGCTCTGTCACCCAGATTGGAGTGCAGTGGCGCAATCTCGGCTCACCACAACCTCTGCCTCCCGAGTTCATGAGGTTCTCCTGCCTCAGCCTCCTGAGTAGCTGGGACTACAGGCATGTGCCACCATGCCCGGCTAATTTTTGTATTTAAAAATCAAGATAGGGTATCGCCATGCTGGCCAGACTGGCCTCAAACTCCTGACCTCAAGTGATCTGCCTCGGCCTCCCAAAGTGCTGGGATTACAGGTGTGAGCCACTGTGTCCGGCCTGCATGCAGAATTCAAACTGGGGCCAGAGGGTGAGCCTGCCAGGCCCAGAGCTGCAAACACCCCTCCCTCCCCAAGGGCTCCCAGCTCACCTCCGAGGACCCTCTCGATGGCCTGCTGAAAGTGTTTCTCCTCAACAGAAGGACTCAGATGCCGGGCAGCAATCAGGGCTGCTTCATTGCAAACATTCGAAATATCAGCACCTGACCCAGGAAGGGAGAAACAGCCAATAGTCAGTGCTGCTCCTGGCCGCTGGAGTTTGACCCAGATCAGTTTTGTTAAGGAAAATCTCCAGCAGAGAGAACAAGACTGAAATTCAGTAGAGAACTTAAAAGTAATGGGAGCTGTCCACCAGTCACCATTATTTAGCCACATTTTTTGTCAACCTTTATTAAGGTATAATTTATAAACCATAAAATCCACCCATTTTACACGTACACGTCAATGATTTTTTAATAAACTGATCGCGTAGTGCGACGATTGCCATAATCTAGTTTTAGGACATTTCCATCATCTCTGTAAGGTACCCTGTGCTATTTACAGTTAATTCCCATTTCCACCTCTGGCGACCACTACCTCACGTCTGTCCCTACAGATTTGCTATTCTATACATGTTTATTATCATTCTGCACATTTCACATAAATGGAACCATACGCTATGCGGCCTTTTGTGTCTGGCTTCTTGCATTTAGAACAGTATTTTCTAGGTTCACCCATGTTGTGGCATGCATTGATACTTTATTCCTTTTTATAGCTGAATTTGACTACAGTATATGCCACTTCAGCCATTCACCTGCTGATGGACAGACACTAGGGATGCTTCCATTGGAGCAAAACAGCTCATCCCTGCTGAGGGGCAGTCAGAGTCATCCCTGAGTTATCTCTGCTGAATCATCCCTGCTGAGGGACAGCGCTGTCATCTCTGCTGAGTCATCCTTGTTGGGGGCAGTGCTGAGTCATCCCTGCTAAGTCATCCCTGTTGGGCAGTGCTGAGTCATCCCTGCTGAGTCATCCCTGTTGAGGGGCAGTGCTGAGCCATCCCTGCTGAGTCATCCTTGCTGAGGGGCAGTGCTGAGCCATCCCTGCTGAGTCATCCTTGCTGAGGGGCAGTGCTGAGCCATCCCTGCTGAGTCATCCCTGTTGAGGGGCAGTGCTGAGCCATCCCTGCTGAGTCATCCTTGCTGAGGGGCAGTGCTGAGTCATCCCTGCTGAGTCATCCCTGTTGAGGGGCAGTGCTGAGCCATCCCTGCTGAGTCATCCTTGCTGAGGGGCAGTGCTGAGTCATCCCTGCTGAGTCATCCCTCCAGAGGGGCAGTCAGCATCATCCCCGAGTTCTCTGCTGAATCATCCCTGCTGAGTCATCCCTGTTGAGGGGCAATGCTAAGTCATCCTTGCTGAGTCATCCCTGCTGAGGGGCAATGCTGTCATCCTTGCTGAGTCATCCCTGTTGAGGAGCAGTGTCGAGTCATCCCTGCTGAGTCATCCGTGTTGAGGGGCAGTAATGAGCCATCCCTGCTGAGTCATCTCTGCTGAGTCATCCCTGTTGAGGGGCAGTGCTGAGTCATCCCTGCTGAGTCATCCGTGTTGAGGGGCAGTAATGAGCCATCCCTGCTGAGTCATCCCTGTTGAGTCATCTCTGCTGAGTCATCCCTGTTGAGGGGCAGTGCTGAGTCATCCCTGTGGAGTCATCCCTGCTGAGTCGCCTCTGTTAAGGGGTAGTGCTTAGTAATCCCTGCTGAGGGGCAGTCAGAGTCATCAGTCATCCCTGCTGAGGGGTCGTGCTGATTCATCCCTGCTGTGTCATCCCCTCTAGGGGCAGAAGAAAGCAGTCTTGGTAACATTCCAGCATTTTATCTTTGGTATGTAAACAGACATCTGAAGTCAGCCAGAGGAGAGAACAAAAGGAAAGAAGCACATTTTGTGTCTAAGACACATGACACCCTTCAGATGCCTGCCAGGCAAGACCTCACTCACCATTCTGCAGCAGACAAACGTACAGTCCTGTGTGAATACACCTGACCTGACACTAGGCAGGACACTGGGGAGCGTAGGGGATGGGTACCACTGGGGGTGCCAAGGCAGCTGGAGGTGATGAGATGCCACAGCAGAATGTTCCAGGGGTGGCGGGAGCAGATGGGCATAGGTCAGAGGCCGTGGCCAATGGCCGCATAACCATGAGGTATGGGTAAGGAGGACAGGAATCCCCGGAAAAGTCCCCACTCATTCCTGAGGGTGATCCAGCCTAGACAGGGAAATAGGTTTCCTAGGATAGACCAGGATTTCATTAAAAAGAAGAGAGAAAATCAAATGAGCTTCCTCAGCAGGGAGGGCAAGCCCCAGGCGAAAACGTGGAGGGAAGCATCAAGTTGCCAGATCCTCCCCTACCCCCCCCGCCCGATATTAGCTTACTGTCACCTCTGCAGTAAGACTCACTAAGTCTGACTGTAATTAAAACAGAAATTCAAGTGGGTACAAATTAGTTTTGGGGCTAAGAAAACTGATCTCTGAGGCCTCTGAACACTCTCAATAGGTGAGAAGTCCTGCAGACAAGAGTGAGCACTGCCAGAACTGGATGAGAAGGGCCAGTCCCCACTCCCCATGACAAGAAGCAGAGCATACATGGCTCCCACCACAACGGGACGGCACAGCCCCCAACACCCACCAGTGAAGCCTGGGGTGAGCGCTGCCAGCTTCCTCGCCAGGGTGTCCTTATTGAGGCTCTCGTCCAGCTTCAGTGGGCGCAGGTGGACCTTAAAGATGGAGGACCTGCCTTTGATGTCAGGGGGGCCTAATGAAAGAGAGAGAGAGGCACGGGCTCTTGTGCCTTCTGGGTCTTCAGAACAGTCGCCCACAACCATATCACAGAACTGCAAGGACAGCTGGGGTCCCTGTGGAGCTCTCTGCTGTCATCCTCCAGACAGAGCTGGAAGCAATGGCAGAAACCAGCCAGGGCACAGGCACATCCAGTCCCACAGCTACGACACCCCTCAACCCAGGGCCATGCCACTTGACTACACCCCTCAACCCAGGGCCACGCCACTTGACAGCAAGCAACACAAGGGCCACACAGGATTAACGCTTCCTAACAAACACGAGAGGGGAGGTGGAAGGCGATGATGACTGACCATTGTCAGGGTGAAGAGTAAGGGGTAAATTGCTGTCTTCTAAATTATCAATTTTCAATTTTTTCATTTATTTATTGTTTCTGAGACAGAGTTTCGCTCTTGTTGCCCAGGGTGGAGTGCAGTGGTGAGATCTCCGCTCACCGCAACCTCTGCCCCCCAGGTTCAAGCGATTCTCCTGCCTCAGCCTTCCAGTAGCTGGGATTACAGGTGCACGCCACCACACCCAGCTAATTTTGTATTTTCAGTAGAGACAGGGTCTCACCATATGGGCCAGGCTGGTCTCGAACTCCTGACCTCGTGATGCGCCAGCCTCGGCCTCCAAAAGAGCTGGGATTACAGGTGTGAGCCACCACACTTGACCAATTACCAAATTTTTACAGTAGTGAAAAAAAATATATATATATCCCTGTAGGCCCGATTGCACGTATTCTTGCCAAAAAGTGGACTGCCAGGGGCAGGACTGACGGCAGCAACTGGCGGCTCTCACACATTTTCCAGATGTTACATTAACTGCTTCAGATTTACCATCAAAATCTCCTCCAAATACACTGTAAATCACCTAAACAAACTTTGCGGCCAAGGGGATAAAGGCCCAACCCTGAGAAAGGGGCACTCACCAATGTAAATCTGGCGATCAAACCGGCCAGGCCGCATCAAGGCTGGGTCCAGGATGTCAGGGCGGTTGGTGCCAGCCAACACCACGATGTTGGTGGCAGAGTTGAACCCTGGACATGGAAGAAGCAGGTGAGCCCCAGTAGCAAGCCCAATGTGGGCATGGCAGGTAACCAGCCATCCTTCCACTAACTGGGAACCTCACAGCCTGGCTCAGGGGGTAGACAAGTCCAGGGCGTGGGCCCTCCTTATCCTGACTTATTACTGGTTCCTGCAGCCTCTGACACCACGTCGTGCTGGAGTGGATGAGGGCAGGCCAGGGACTGCACAGGAAATGGGATGCCCAACAGAGGGGAAGGGAGGAGAAAGGCTGAGTGCCCCACATCCGTCCTGTCTCCAATCGGTCTCCTCCAGATGTCAAAACAGTCATAATCTAATTAGAATTACTATTGGGTACTAAAGACAGAAAAAAACTTAGGAAATGCTTTTGGTCCGCAGAGAACAGTGTTTAACACAGCAGGCCTGACTGCTGTCCTCAGAAAGGCCTGCTCGCAAGGTCAGTGTCTGGCGCTGAGTCTGGGGGCATTCCCACCATTCCCGGAGATAAACAGCTCCCTGGGCCCAAACACTTTGTGCGCCCCCAACAAAAACCCCAGGAACCGAGTCTCTCCTGAGCTTCCTGGTCAACATCCCACAGGCATGATCACAGCCTGATGCTGGGGGAAGTGAGCGCGTCCCACGTGGCTCCACTGGGGGAGGGTTCAACACTGCACCCGGTCTCCTTGCGACCCAATGCGCCTTCTCCCCTGGCTGATTTGCTGTGTCCTCCTTTAACGGCAGTAAATTACAGCCCTGAGTGCTACTATAGGCCAAGTCCTGTGACTTCTCCTAGCAAGTCACTACACCTGGGGTGGTCTTAGGGACCCAACACGGCCCTGAAGCCAAAGTGAAAATCAAATCTGCCAAAGGTCTAAATGAAAGTTTTTCCAAATCTGAAAGATGGCACAGAACCTGGACGTGCCCGACGAGGCTTTAGCAGGACTCTGACAGGCGACGGTCAGTCACATCTTAGCTAAAGTCACTCTGAGAAGAGACAGGCCTGGGGGTCTGTGAGATTCTGGGTGATGCAGGGGCACCAAGACAAGGCTCAGAGCGGAAGGAGCATGGGTTGTGGACACACCACCCTGTGGGCACCGTCAGGAGCAGCCATGCTCGTCTACCTGGTCCCCCTCCCCAGAGAAGCAGATGTCTCCACACTCCAGAGAACCCCTCTCCATCTGGCGGCAAGGGAATGAACTGCCCCCATCCTATCACGGGCACTGGAGGAGGCTTGTGAATCTAACACAGCTTTCTCCATCACGTTTGCCTGAGAGCAGCCTTCCTTAAAAACAGAATAATCAGTGATTCTCTTCTGGGGGTGACTGTACAGAAAAAGGCTGTGCAGACTGTCCCTAAGCAGCTGCAGGGGAACAGCTGCACACCACAGGCCGGCCGCAGCCTACACACACCGTCCATCTCCACGAGCATCTGGTTCAGGGTGTTCTCCTGCTCACTCTGGCCTCCAAAGTGCCCTTGGCCTCGCTTCCTGCCAATCGCATCAATCTCATCAATGAATAAGATACATGGAGCATTTTTTCGGGCCATTGCAAACATGTCACGAACCTGAAACAGAAACCCACAGAGAACCTGTTTTGCTACTGGTAGGAAGATGGGAATGCCAACTATCCTCCACCCTCTCCTCAGAAACCTCTGACCCATTTTGCCCCGGTGCACCAGCACCTACCACACGTGCCCATGCCCAGGGCCAGGGCCCCACACCAAGCTATTCAAGTTGACCAGTCCTGGTCAAGGCACGGTGCTGAGGCCACCTGCAGCAGGTTCCCGTCCACCTACCCTTGCTGGCCCAATGCCAACAAACATTTCCAGGAACTCGGACCCATTCACAGTGATGAAGGGCACACTGGCCTCCCCTGCAGTTGCTTTGGCAAGAAGGGTCTTGCCGGTACCAGGAGGACCAGTGAGCATTGCTTGCTCCCTGAAACAGAATGGTGACATTGGGCTCTTAACAGGGGAGCAGACGGTACACAGGACAGAAAGCTGCTTACACTGGTGACTTCTGAGACTGACTAAGAAGAATCCCATCAGGGATGGCTAAGGAGCTGGAGGGCAGGAGGGGGCTAGACTTGCCCCCAGCACACTCTGTCCTACCCATGTGCTCCAGGAAAGGCACCACCGTGGCCGCACACACAGCCAGCTCTTCAAGATGGATTCTCACAGGGGATGCCACAGGCAGAGGTAATTTTGGGAAATCACTGTACCTCACACCCAATAACAGGAAAGCCAGATGGGCTCTGACCCCACGAACTCTTTCCTGACATCCACAGCACAGCACCAGGCCTGTGATGTAACACAGAGGCTGACAGAGCCCCCTCTCGCAGGAGCCCCCGCCTGCTGGGAAACGGGGACCAGCACACAGGTGAGGGCCTTTCTTTTTTCTTTTTTTTTTTTTTTTTTTTGAGAGGGAGTCTCACGCTGTCACCCAGGCTGGAATGCAGTGGCCGGATCGCAGCTCACTGCAAGCTCCGCCTCCCGGGTTTGTGCCATTCTCCTGACTCAGCCTCCCTATAGCTGGGACTATAGGTGCCCGCCACCTCACCCGGCTAATTTTTTGTATTTTTTAGTAGAGACGGGGTTTCACTGTATTAGCCAGGATGGTCTCAATCTCCTGACCTCGTGATCCGCCCGTCTCGGCGTCCCAAAGTGCTGGGATTACAGGCTTGAGCCACCGCGCCCGGCCTAGGTGAGGGCCTTTCTTGGTACCTGACTGCCTCACCCACTCCCTCTCTCACACAGACTTTCCCCAACAAATACATACGAAAAAAATTGGCCGGGCGCGGTGGCTCAAGCCTGTAATCCCAGCACTTTGGGAGGCCGAGACAGGCGGATCTCGAGGTCAGGAGATCGAGACCATCCTGGCAAACACGGCGAAACCCCGTCTCTACTAAAAAATACAAAAAAAACTAGCCGGGCGAGGTGGCGGCACCTGTAGTCCCAGCTACTCGGGAGGCTGAGGCAGGAGAATGGCGTAAACCCGGGAGGCGGAGCTTGCAGTGAGCTGAGATCCGGGCCACTGCACTCCAGCCTGGGCGACAGAGCCAGACTCCATCTCAAAAAAAAAAAAAAAAAGAAAAAAACTATAATTTTTTCAGCAGCAATAGACATAAATTAAAAACAAAAACAAAAACGGATGCAGTAGCTCACACTTGTAATCCCAGCACTTTGGGAGGCTAAGGCAGGCGGATCACCTGAAGTCAGGAGTTTGAGACCAGCCTGGCCAACATGGTGAAATCCCGTCTCCACTAAAATTACAAAAATTAGCTGGGCATGGTGATATGTGACTGTAGTCCCAGCTACTTGGGAGGCTGAGGCAGGAGAATGGTGTGAACCCGGGAGGTGGAGGTTGCAGTGAGTCAAGATCGTGCCACTGCACTCCAGCCTGGGCGACAGAGCAAGACTCTGTCTCCAAAAAAAAAACATTCTGAAAGGCAAAGAGAACCACCCACTGCAACACCTGACTATGAGCAGAGGTGGAGCTCCAAAAGCAGCAGAAGGCCCCAGCTCTTCACGTCCGTCACACACACCTGTTTCCCGGCCTCATGCTCACCAAAGTGGAAAACAGGTCTGTCACCTCCTGGCTTTGCCCCAGGTTCACAGTGCTTGGCAAAATCATTAATTGTTGTTTGGAGCAAACTGTCCAGTGAATGCCCACCCCATCGCGAGGTGCTGGGGGTGGGGGTGCAATGGCACTGCAAGGATCTGGGTGTCCTCAGCTTGGTCCAAAGCCCAGAGGTGATTTAAAGGGTGTGTGAATCGAGTTTCTGTGAACGCAAATATTTCTGGGAAAAAAATCCATGGCATCTGTCAGGCCCTCAAAGAGTCATGACCCCAAAATGGCACCAAGAGATAAACTTGCTCTGTGTGCCCAGCAGCCAGATCTGGCACCCTGACCCACACCACCCACAACGCGCTGACTGGCTGGCTGCACACACCTAGCCGTGGTCCTGCTGCACACACCTAGCCGCGGTCCTGCTGCACACACCTAGCCGCGGTCCTGCTGCACACACCTAGCCGAGGTTCGGCTGCACACACCTAGCCACGGTCCGGCTGCACACACCTAGCCGGGGTCTGGCTGCATAGACCTAGCCGCGGTCTGGCTGCATAGACCTAGCCGCTGTCTGGCTGCACACACCTAGCCGTGGTCCTGCTGCACACACCTAGCCGCGGTCCTGCTGCACACAACTAGCCGCTGTCTGGGTCATGGGCTTAAAAGAGGCAGCTACATCTGATCCCAAGCCTGTTCATACAAGTTGTACCTGTTGTTCTATGTAATAAGTATTAAACAAACTAATAAAACAGGAGTAAGAACCTACGCTGACCCACAGCCATCTCTGGCTTTGACTTGGAGCTCCCAGGATTACTACATTTTCTAAAATCAGTACCTTTGGAATTTTTGCTCCCAAGTCCTGATACTGCTTGGGATTCTTCAGGAAATTCACAAATTCCATGATTTCCAATTTGGCTTCTTCGCACCCAGCAACATCTGCAAATCGCACATCGATGTTGCTCTTTAAGATCTTGGCTGTTGTCTCACCAACACTGAAGAGGCCCCCTCCTCATCTACTGCGCCTGGCTCCCATAGGGCCCCTCCTGGCAGCATAGAGGAGAATGCCAACCAGGAGAAGGTTGGGCACCAGGCTTCGCAATAAAGAGCTGGAAAATCCAAGAGAACTACTTGTCACGCTCAGGAGGTCAGAAATAACACCTTTGTGCCAGGCACGGTGGGTCACGCCTGTAATCCCAGCACTTTGGGAGGCCACCGTGGGAAGATCTCTTGAGCCTAGCAGTTCAAGACCAGCCTGGGCAACATGGCCAGACTCTGTCCCTATAAAAAATATAAAAATGGCCGGGCGTGGTGGCTCACACCTGTAATCCCAGCACTTTGGGAGGCCGAAGCAGGTGGATCACCTGAGGTAAGGAATTCGAGACCAGCCTAACCAACCTGGTGAAACCATCTCTACTAAAAATACAAAAATTAGCTGGGCATAGTGGCGTGTGCCTGTAGTTCCAGCTACTCAGGAGGCTGAGGTGAGAGGACTGCCTGTGCCTGGGAGTTCAAGGCTGCAATGAGCCATGATTGCACAACTACACTCCAGCCTGGATGACAAAGCAAAACCCTCTTAGAAGAGACCGCTCTAGGACTTTGTTTTGCTACACAAAAGGGCGCAGGTTTTTTTCCTTTTTTTGAGATCGGGTCTCACTGTCACCCAGGCTCCTGAATAGCTTGAACCACAGGCATGCGTGCCACCACACCAGATATTTGTTTAACTTTTTATAGACACGCAGTCTCGTCTCACTACATTGTCCAGCTGGTCTCGAACTGCTAGTCTCAGGTGATCCTCCCTCCTCAGCCTCCCAAAGTGCTGGGATTACCTATGTGAGCCATCACGCCCGGCCCTCGTCCTTTTTTTTTTTTTTTTTTTTTGAGACGGAATCTCGCTCTGTCACCCAGGCTGGAGTGCAGTGGTGCGATCTCGGCTCACTGCAACCTCCGTCTCCTGGGTTCACACCATTCTCCTGCCTCAGCCTCCCAAGTAGCTGAGACTACAGGTGCCCGCCACCACGCCCGGCTAATTTTTTGTATTTTTAGTAGAGACAGGGTTTCACCCTGTTAGCCAGGATGGTCTCAGATCTCCTGACCTCATGATCCACCTGCCTCGGTCTCCCAAAATGCTAGGATTACAGGAATGAGCCACCACGCCCAGCCTCTTTTTTAAAAAATGTGTCAAAGTCCGTCCAGCACTAGGCCTCTCCAGTTCTGAAGGCTCTAGTCACAGGCATTTCTATCTCCCTGATGTAACCTGTGGCTGGCTTGGTGGGGCAGGGAGGGTGACCAATTCTACCACCCACCACCTCCCCCACCCGGCCAAGCAGCCCTGCTAGAGCTTACACCACATCTCCCCCAGGAGCCAGGAGGTGCCTCCAGCAGACCCAGCAAGGCCTCCTGGCATCTAGGGCCAACCGGGCTTGTTTGATCAGAGGAAGACACCAAATGTCTTCCTGCTTTATTTTTTATCTTTGCTCTTGCTCTTCAGAGGCCATCCCTTCTCCAGTGGCTCTGCAGTCCCTTTCAGCCCCACATACAACCAGGCATTCCCGGCAACTCAACAAGCAAAGACAGAACCCAAGTCAGCAATAAATAGCACCTAGATGACATCCAGGAGCTCCAGCAGGAGACCGCAGGCCTGAGCCCTGCCACTAGAATCTGAGAGTTAATCTCCAGATTTCTACCTGCCTCACCTTCTCTCACCCCACTGCGGCCCCTACTCTGTGCTTAAACATATGTCTCAAAGAAACCACCAAAACCACTACAATTCCAATTTTTACACCCTCCTGGCTAAAGCTGGTACTGGATTTGTACTCTCTCGGTTCAGTTTTCAATTCTGGGCAGAAGGGCCGGAGAAGACAGAGCAATGACATCCCCAGGATGTAAACATGAAAACAGGATCCACACTCAGCAACACTGACTTCTGTGCTGAGTCCTAGGATGCACAGAGTATTTCATCTGGTCTTTGCCCTCATGTCCATAATTACTTTAAGAACATACAATGCAGTGGAAATCCAAGATAACATGAGAACCATGGGAAGCTTAGAATGACCAAGTGTCGGGCAGGTGCGGTGGCTCACGCCTGTAATCCCAGCACTTTGGGAGGCCGAGGCGGGCAGATCACAAAGTCAGGAGATCGAGACCATCCTGGCTAACATGGTGAAACCCCATCTCTACTAAAAATACAAAAAAGTAGCCAGGCATGGTGGCGGGCGCCTGTAGTCCCAGCTACTCGGGAGGCTGAGGCAGGAGAATGGCGTGAACCCAGGAGGCAGAGCTTGCAGTGAGCCGAGACTGCACCACTGTACTCCAAGCCTGGGCGACAGAGCGAGACTCTGTCTAAAAAAAAAAACAAAACAAAAAGAATGACCAAGTGTCAGGTACTACACAGGATGACCAGGTGTCAGGTACTACATAGGAGCTGCAGAGTTGTATGCAGGGACCCCCAGCACCTGGGAGGATGGGTCAGGACTGCCCAACAGGGAGCCTGGGGAAGTCACAGGTGCACAAGCCCCACCTCTGGACATTAATTCGACAGTTCTGCAGGAGTGGCAGGTAGAAATGACAGAAGAGCATTTTGACACGGCTCCCGTAGTCATCCTGCTGCACAGTCAATTGTGGAAGGCTTCCTACAGGACTTCAGAGAATTTCTGCTACAACGAAGACACTCAAACGACTGGTTTTCTTTTTTAAGGCTGCGTAGCCAAATAGTTCCCTGCTTCAATTCTCTTCTCATGAAAAACAGAGTAAAAAACATATATATATACACATATATACACACACACCCATATATAAATGAAAGTATATATATATTTACTACAAGCATTGATTATAGATGCTTATAAGTTCGAGAAACACATTCCAAAACAGGTTAAACACTGCATTTTTGTTTTGTGTTCAAACACAGGCCCTTCACCATCCTCCTTACCCGTCACTCTCATTGGTGTAGACCACTGCTGCCTGGTTGGGGGGCTCGATCCCCAGCTCCCACTGAGCAGACTCCAGGTTCCGCTCAAAGGTGTCAACACTGCCAATGTTAAACCACACGAACTTCTGCAGAGAGCAAGAGCAAGCTTAGGGTGCATCACTGTGTCCCACACTGAGCCCCACCCTCACACATGCACCTCCCACTGCCTCTTCTCCTAGCCTTAATCTCCACAACATGGACGGGGCCTGCGCCGAGGCTAGCTCCAAGGGAAACTATACTAACAGCAGAAGACTCTGGTTTTGGCCCCACGAAATTACAGTCTTTAAGTTCTAGACAAAAGTGTAAAACGTCCAGCGACTGCTGGGGTGTGCCCTTGTCTCTTTTTCTTTTTGAGACAGTCTCCCTCTGTCACCTGGGCTGAAGTGCAGTGGGATGATCTTGGCTTACTGTAACCTCCACCTCCCGGGTTCACGCAATTCTCATGCCTCAACCTCCCGAGTAACTGGGATTACAGGCGCAGGACACCATGCCTGGCTAATTATTGTACTTTTAGTAAAGATGGGGTTTCACTATGTTGGCAAGGCAAGTCTTGAACTCCTGGCCTCAAGTGATCCGCCCACCTCTGTCTGCCAAAGTGCTGGGATTACAGACATGAGCCACCATGCCCAGCCGTTCCTTTTTGCTTTTTACTCTTTTATTTTTGTCTCTTCTCTCCCCACAATCCTCGGTAAGTTGTTCTCAGACACTGCATGGCAAATCTGAATCCTAGTTAGTCTTATAAGGGCTCCTGTCCTACTTGGAAAGCTTTCTTATTGATACATGCCAGTGAGAAAAAAAATCACATTAAAGAGTAGTTGATGGATACTAAGGGAGTATTTTACTGAAAAAAACTTATGTCTGGAGTACTCAGCCTCAAACTCACCCCTCACCTCAGAAGAGGTCCCAGAGGCAGGAATAACACGCACAAACTGTTTGTTCACGACTTCCAGCCGGTCCACCTGGGAAAAAGAAAAAAATAATCAGCACGGCTAAAGCAGTGAATATGATATTCAACAGTAAACAGGGCCTCACCCTCAGACCAGCCCACGGCTAAAGCAGTGAGTATCATATTCGATACTAAACCTCAGGCTTATCCTCAGACTAGTCCCACAGTGCAGACCGAGACTCTGACGGTGTCTGAGAAGCTGCATCCACTCTGCTGTGCAGATCCGAGTTTTGTTTTCCCACTGATTTGGACATTTCTAGACTGGCCTGTGCATGTAATTCAGAGGATTTACAATTTGGTACATCTGAGATCTGAGCACCAAAGATTCCAGAGCACCAAAGATTCCGGAGTAACTTAAAACCTAAAAGGAAGGCTAGGCATGGTGGCTCAGACCTGGTACATCTGAGCACCAAAGATTCCAGAGTGACTTAAAAATCTAAAAGGAAGGCCGGGCGTGGTGGCTCAGACCTGGTACATCTGAGATCTGAGCACCAAAGATTCCAGAGTGACTTGAAATCTAAAAGGAAGGCTGGGCATGGTGGCTCAGACCTATAATCCCAGCACTTTGGGCGGCTGAGGAGGGTGGATCATTTGAGGCCAGGGGTTCGAGACCAGCCTGGCCAACGTGGTGAAACCCTGTCTCTACCAAAAATACAAATATTAGTCGGATGTGGTAGTGTGTGCCTGTCATCCCAGCTACTCAAGAGGCTGAGGCAGGGAGAACTGCTTGAACCTGGGAGGCGGCAGTGGCAGTGAGCCAATATTGCCCACTGCACTCCAGCCTGGGCAACAGAGTGAGGCTCCATCCAGAAAAAAATAAAAATAAAAATAAAAATCTAAAAGGTATAGAAGTCTCAGACTGACAATACAGCAAAGTCTTCCAGAACTCATCCAGAAACATTTCGCCCACACAGCTGCAGACAGCACAAGAAAATGGTGCCAAGAATGAAAACGCAACCCCAAAGGCCTCCATGCAGCCACCCAGCGGCGAACACAGCCTGAGAGCCGGTGTGCAGCAAAAGCACGTGAGGGGGCAGCCATTTCGTCAGGTATGATGACAACAGCGTTGCTCTTCCCCCTCCACAGTAACGGAAACCACAACGACACAACTTTTCTTGACTACTCAGGGTCATATGACCAACATCAACATGTTTATGACAGGTGTGTCTCAAGCCTAACACCACAACCGCGGCACGGTCAGCGTGTCAGACACCTGAAAAGGACCTCGCAGCTCTGGGATCTGTCCAGAACCCACACACCAGCAGGCATCGTGGGCCAAATTATCTCTCACCCCTCCTCACGGCAGCAGCTGTGGGTGAAGACCCACGGCAGAAAGGGCAGAGAGGGGCTACAGCAGCTCTCCCCTCCTCGCGTAAGGAGTCGTCAAGGACCTCTCTGAAGACAGCTTTGTGCCCTGTGGCCAGACAAAAAGGCCTTGGGTGGTGGTTCACAACTATAATTGCAGCACTTCAGGAGGCCGAAGTGGGAGCATCACTAGAGCCCAGGAGTCTGAGACCAGCCTGGGCAACATACGGAGACACTGTCTCTAAAAAAAGAAATTGCGGGCCGGGCACGGTAGCTCACGCCTGTAATCCTGGCACTTTGGGAGGCCAAGGTGGGAGGACTGCCTGAGCTCAGGAGTTCGAGACCAGCCTGGGCACCACAGTGAAACCCTGTCTCTACTAAAATACAAAAAATTATCAACCTCTACCTCCCGTGGAGGCGTGGTGATGTGCACCTGTAATCCCAGCTACTCATGAGGCTGAGGCAGGAGAATCACTTGAACCAGGGAGGTGGAGGTTGCAGTGAATAGAGATCACGCCACTGTACTCCAGCCAGGGCGACACAACAAGACTCCATCTCCAAAAAAAAAAAAAAAAAATTATGTTTTTTATAGTTCCAGACACTCAGAAGGCTGAGGTGGGAGGCTGGCTTGGAACCAGAAGGTCGAGACTTCACATTACTCCACTCCAGCCTGGGTGACAGAGCAAGACCCTGTCTCAAAAAGAAAAAAAAAAAAAAGGCCTTAGCCACAAACCTTGGTGGGAAAACAAGATTTTCCTACAGAAAGAAGTTCAGATCTTAACACTGCATCACTTAACAAACATCTTTCTGAGGGCAACTGAGAAGCACAGCACTTGCTCTCATGTAACTTTATACTAAAGCCTGAGCAGTGCTTCACCTGCCTTCAGCAACCTGACAGCCCCAGGCCCAGTGAAGGACAGGCGGAGGCTTGTTGGTGCCATGTGCCCCTGTGCACAGACACAAAGCCCCCAACTACTGTCCAGGGCACTCAGCAGGGGACAGGGGTGCAGGAGTAGACAGGGGTACACTAGGGGAAAGAAAAGATCTGAATTAAATAAGAAATTGACACTTGATGATAAACAGACACAGACAATCAGAACTTACTCACAGAAGCTGAAGCTACAAAAAAAAAAAAAACAAAAAACACACAGATGTTAAGAAAGCTTCCACCCAGCACGAAAATGAGCTTACTCACCTTCTGTTGGGGTCACTCCTGGGAAAAGTAAAACTGTGTCTCATCTATGACCAGAGGGTGGGACTGCCCAGCACATCTACCACACAATGCGTTCTCAACCCAGGCCTCAGAGCTCACAGCTTCTTACGGGCATCGCAGACCACGTGTACACCACTACAGTGGCCTCTTTCCCAGGTAGGTAAACTATAAATGCCTCTCACCAGACCTCTGGCCAGGTAATACTGTACAAGTGCTTCCACGTGATTTCTCTTCCAGGGTCTCGAAAATAGAGGTAGAAAAATCCCATGGCAACACCTGCCCCCAAAAGGGCCAGACTGCGGAAATTCTTCTCATCCCAGGGGAAGTCCCCCTGTGGGAAAAAGAAAACACATTTTCCAGTTAAATGAAGGTAGTTTCTTCATGAAAATGGCTATTTCCTTTTTCAGATGTTATTACAAAAGTTTTCCAACACCCCTCTCCGGACCCTACACAATGTAGCCAGTTCCTCTCATGAGGAAAGATCTTCACATGGTGTATGAAACACACTGAAAGCCGCAGCTCACCAGATGCCCCAGGAGAAGCAGAAAGTCCACAAAGAGCGCTGTGTTTGAGCCACTGTTGCTAGGGTTATCTCTCTTTTTTTTTTTTTTTTTTTTTTTTGAGACGGAGTCTTGCTTCATCGCCCAGGCTGGAGTGCAGTGGCGCCATCTTGGCTCACTGCAAGCTCCGCCTCCTGGGTTCACGCTATTCTCCTGCCTCAGCCTCCGAGTAGCTGGGACTACAGGCACGCACCACCACGCCCGGCTAATTTTTTGTATTTTTAGTAGAGACGGGGTTTCACCGTGTTAGCCAGGATGGTCTCGATCTCCTGACCTCGTGATCCGCCCATCTCGGCCTCCCAAAGTGCTGGGATTACAGGCTTGAGCCACCGCGCCCGGCCAGGGTTATCTCTTATGTGAGTCTGTTAAAATCCAGATAGAGGCCAGGCATGGTGACTCACGTCTGTAGTCCCAGCACTCAAGGAGGCCGAGGTGAGAGGATTGCTTGAGCCCAGGAGTTCGAAACCAGCCTGGGCAACATTGGGAGACCCCGTCTCTACAAAAAATTTAAAAAAAATTAGCCAGGAGTGGTAGTGGAAGCCTGTGGTCTCAGCTGCTCTAGAGGCTGAGGTGGGAGAATCATCTGAGCCTGGGAGGTCAAGGCTACAGTGAGCAGTGATCGTATCTGATCATATCCCTGCACTCTAGCCTGGATGACGAGTGAGACCTTACCTCAAAAAATAATAATAATAATAAAATCCAAATAGAAATCTCAGCACTTTTCTTTTTTTTTTTTTTTTGAGGCAGGATCTTACTTGGTCACCCAGGCTGGAGTGCAGCCACACGATCATGGTTTACTGCAGCCTCAACTTCCCGGACTCAAGCAATCCTCCTGCCTCAGCCTCCTGAGTACCTGGGACCAGAGGTGCATGCCAGCACGCCTGGCTTTTTTTTTTTTTTTTTTTTGTAGAGACGAGGTCTCGCTATGTTGCCCAGGCTGGTGTCGAACTCCTAGGCTCAAATAATCCTCCCACCTCCCAAAGTGCTGGGATTACAGGCATGACCCACGGCAGCCAGCCTCAGGACATTTTTACAAACTAACTTCTTTGAAATTTATGAACTAATTCAACAGCTCACCTTTAAACAAGCAGAAAGATTGATGTGGGTTTGAATTTATGTGTTCTCCCATAATTTCCATGTTGGACCTCAACCCCTAAGGTGAAGGTATTAAGAGATGAGGCCCCTGGGAGGGGATTAGGTCCTAACAGCTCTGCCTTCACCAATGGGATTGGTGCCCTCACAACCCGTCGCCCAGGTTGGAGTGCAGTGGTGTGATCATGGCTCACCACACCCTCAACTCCCACGTTCATGCAATCCTCCCGCCTGAGCCTCCTGAGTAGTGGGGACTACAGGCACACGCCACCACGCCTGGCTTATTCTTGTATTTTTTGTAGAGACGAGGTTTCACCATGTTGTCCATGTTGCAACCTTGTACCTCCAGCCTCCACAACCATGAGCAGTAAATGTATCCTGTTTATAAATTATCCAGTCTGATGTATTCTGTTACAGCAGCAGGCGTAGACAAAGATGCACACAAACCTTCTGCATCTGCCTCCACCAGGCAACGTCATCCCGCTTCCCTCCTCTCCTGCCTCCATCTCCCCCAGGCTCGGCATTCTTTGGCTCACCAGTCTCTGAGAGAAAACAAAGTCTGACTTCAAAAAGCAATTACATATAATTTTCCAGAGAAAGAGGACTCAGAAAACAGGAAAACACTTTCCAACACACAATTTTAATAACACCAGTGCCTTCTGGAAATAAACAGACACCAGGAAAAGGATGAGGCTGGGGAGATACTGCTGAGAAGTGGCTTCAGACACATCTAAAATCCCTAAAATTTCACCTTGTTGGCTTAATGTTGAGCTTTAATAGCAAACTTTTTTGGGGTAACAGTCCCAAAATTGGCTGTAATTAGAGGAAAGAAAGAAAGGAAGAAAATGATAATAAGGCAGACTGGTATGGGTGGTCCCCCTTCTCAAGAGAACCAGGGAACACAAACCACCTGTTCTAAGCAGAGTCTGCCTCTCCTCCAAAAAATCTGGCCTCCTACGTACACCTGTGACCCACGGACCTACCAGCCTCCTCCTGTAACGTTCCAGGACAAGTTCCAGGACAAGTAAGCTATGACACTGTCCACTTCACAAATACAGTGCTACTCCAACAACCACAAAGTAACAACATCTTGAAAGGCCAGAGAAGGCCAAGGTGACCCCAGGAATGGCAAACATATTACAAGATGGAGTAAAAATTTGCATAAATGTTAAGGACAAACATGAGTCTTCATAGACACACTGCTTGGCCGGGCGCAGTGGCTCACACCTGTAATCCCAGCACTTTGGGAGGCCAAGGCGGGCAGATCACGAGGTCAGGAGATCAAGACCATCCTGGCTAATACGGTGAAACTTCGTCTCTACTAAAACTACAAAACAATTAGCTGCGCGTGGTGGTGGCGCCTGTAGTCCCAGCTACTCGGGAGGCTGAGGCAGGAGAATGGCGTGAACCCGGGGGGCGGGGCTTACAGTGAGCCGAGATCACGCCACTGCACTCCAGCCTGGGCGACAGAGCGAGACTCCGTCTCAAAAAAAAAAAAAAAAAAAGAAAAGCAACCATACTGTCAAGTCGCTATAGAGAAAGTGAGAGACAGGACAGTTTTCCCTCCTCCTGTCTCTCTCTTCTCGCTTCATACAATCAGCAGGTGCCCTCAGGTCCTAACAATGAGGCAAGTGCAGGGAGCACCTTCTACTCTGTGGGGACACAGGGTCTCCAGGGACTTCAGTGAACGCTGTCCCTGGACACAAAGCACAAAGCCCAGGTCCATGGCCTACAGAAGGACTCCAAGTGGGCAAGTGTGCTCTGAGCTAATGACAGTCTGCACATTGTTTTTGTTCTGCTTTCCAAACACGAGGCTTAGCTGGTCCGCAGAGTAAGATATGCAGAAACCAAGGTTTGTTCCCATGCCTTCCAAAAGATTAATCTAGCACCTTCCTTTGGAAAGAGCTTTTCTCTCACCAGCTTTACTGAGATATCAACACCATAAAGACATGGAGAAGGTGTTGGACGTTGTGTGGCTCAGTATGGAAGCCAGGAAGGGGCAGAATGGGGCGGGGTGGAGTGGGGTGTGCCCTGAGTTGTCTTGATCCTCACCCCCTGGTCACTCACTGTAAAAGTCACACTCAGCTCCTATAAACCTCATGCTGCTAATGATGGTAGATGAAAGACAGGTACCTTTGGGTGGTTTTGAACACAGCCACCAGGAAAAAAACGTTGATCTCGCCTGCAGAGTCGGTTTCTGAAAGTGGATCCCCCGGAGGCACTGAAACAAGACACCAGATGAGCTTATCAGCTTCTTATTCAATACAACACTGCACATTCTCACTGGCCACAACCACAGGAGGAAGCAGGACGAGGTGTGAGCTTATTGCCTTAAATATCCCATTAGAAATACTAAACAAACAAGTTCACTGCAGAAATGCACTGCAAATTTTTATAGCTATAGCCTCCAACAGCAAGCAAAAAGCTCCCCAAAAAACAAAAAACATGGCTAGGAAACAGAGGCAACTTTATTTAGCAACTTAAAATATTGCAGCTTCAAAAATAAGACTGTAAAACTAAAACATACAAATGTGTAAAATTTAAATACTGAAATATACTATGACTCATCTTCGGTCAACCAAGAGGTTAATTTATTTTCTTTTCTTTCTTTTTTTTTTTTTTTTTTTAATGAGACCAAGTTTTGCTCTTGCCCAGGCCAGAGTGCAGTGGTGTGATCTCAGCTCACTGCAACCTCCGCCTCCAGGGTTCACGCCATTCTCCTGCCTCAGTCTCCCGAGTAGCTGGGATTACAGGCGTCCACCACCTTGCCCGGCTCATTTTTGTATTTTTAGTAGAGATGGAGTTTCACCATGTTAGTTAGGCTGGTCTCGAACTCCTCACCTCAGGTGACCTGCCCACTTTCACCTCCCAAAGTGCTGGGATCACAGGCGTGAGCCCAGCCTCTTTTTTTTTTTTTTTTTTAAGATGGGATCTCATTGGAGTGCAGTGGCTATTCACAGCAGGGACAACAGGCAGGTAATATGGCATCCAACAAGAGGTAAAAGTTTTTGTCAGGCCAAGAAAACAATTTTTCCAGCAGCTCTGTATTTTCTTCAGTCTTCAAGGAGGAAAACGTCCACCAGGTACCGTGGCTCATGTCTGTAATCTCAGCACTTTGGGAGGCTGAGGCAGGAGGATCACGTGAGGTCAGGAGTTCGAGACCAGCCTGGCCAACATGGTGAAACCCTGTCTGTACTAAAAATACAAAAATTAGCCGGGCATGGAGGTGGGCGCCTGTATTCCCAATTACTCGGGAGGCTAAGGTAGGAGAATTGCTTGAACCTGGGAGGCAGAGGTTGCAGTAAGCCGAGATTGTGCCACTGCACTCCAGCCTGGCGACAGTGAGGCTCTGTCTCAAAAACACACACGCATATATAAAAAAACAAAATCTAAGTACTCAATAACCCAGTACTAACTGTATCCAACAAAATCCCACCATAACCAGTGAATTTATATTGTCCCCAATATTTTATTTATTTATTTATTTTTGAGACAGTCTTCCTCTGTCACCCAGGCTGGACTACGGTGGCATGATCTCAGCTCACTGCAACCTCTGCCTCCTGGGTTCAAGCAATTCTCCCTATCTCCCAAGTAGCTGGGATTACAGGTGTACACCACCACGCTGGCTAATTTTTGTATTTTTATTAGAGACAGGGTTTCACCATATTGGTCAGGCTGGTCTTGAACTCCTGACCTCAGGTGATCTACCTGCCTCAGCCTCCCAAAGTGCTGGGATGATAGCCGTGAGCCTCCAATATTTTGTTATCATGAAACAAGACTCATAGTTGACAACACCTGTGTTATTTCAGCTGTGTCAACATTCAGGGTGATGCGGACTCTGTAGGCTATTACCCCAAAGTAAACTCATTCCCCCATTAGTAACTTTCTAATTAACTACATTATTCAAATATCCCTGTAAAAGACCACAGTAGACTAAAACGTAAGACATGCTATGAAAAAGATATTAAAATCAGGAAAATTAAAAAAAGCAGCTCAGAAAGAGAATGCTGACAGTAAAGGCTGTGGGGCTAGCAAAGGCTCCCACATCATGAATGAAATCCATCTGCGGCAGCCATCCCAGCACCAGCGGCGCACGGTACCTGACACAGAGCGAGCAATGACTCTCCAAGGGTCCCATGAATGTGTGTTTCCCCGATGGGGGTTTGGAACCCAAGGCGTGGATCAACAGGAAACCTACACAAAGAACAGAAGGCGGTCGTACTGCACATTGTAGGGTGCCAAGTGCCTCTTACCTCACTTGATCCCCACTGCCCATCTGAGAAAGCAGAAATTGAGAGGTAATGTGAGTGCCTGAAGACAGCTGGTCGCTGAAGGTGTGCAATGAGAATTCTGATGCCCCAATCTTCCAGGGCTTTTCCAGGACCACCCCAAAGACAGCGTGGCGCTGGTCCTGGTGGCTGGGTAGATACCAGGTAGCCTACAGCCCTGAAGGTACAAAGTATGACTCTTCAGGCTTCCAAAACTTGATAAAACATCCAATTCCTTTGCTTTAATTCACTATTTAGTCCTTTTGTGATTTGGTTAGGACACAATCTGGTTAAGTCAGATGTAGTTCTCACAGTAAACGTAAACACTGAGACAGAAGTCTACCATTCCTTCTTAGAGTTTTCCGCAAGTCAGTTCACAGCTTACAATAGATAATCTTGCTAAATTAGTTTTTGTATATGCAAAGCTAAGATGTGAAGGTGGGCAAAACACAAACTCCCTTAAACAGGGCAAAGTGCTGCTGTCCTCTTTCCAGTCAGACCATAAATGAGTTGACCCTTATTCTGGGTCCCACAGACGCACACACAGCACACAGGTGCAACCTCAGCAGGTCTATGAGGCCCTGCCCCTCCTTGGCCTCACTGTCTCTCACTAAACTCTTCCTCATGCTGATCACACAAACACAAGGCTGGACCTACCCTAGGGCAGGGCACTTTCTATTCCATTTTCCGAGCAAGCTCATCTCAATCCCTCACTTCCTGCAGGAGACACAACAAGTAACAAGGTTTATCCCTCCTCTATTCCCTTTCTTCATTTTCTATTTCCTTTATTCTGCTTCCTTTCCTTACATGCCTAATACTTGCTTATTTATTGTCTGGTTCCTCCTTGCACAGCACGTAAACTCCATGAGAACAATGGATAGAGTAGATAGCTCAATTAATGAAAGATGACTGCATGGAAGCCTACACAACATAAGCGTCCATGAAGAGAGCTGTTACGGCGTTTTTTCTGTTTTGTTTTCTTTTGAGACGGAGTCCCACTCCCAGACTGGAGTGCAACGGCGTGACCTTGGCTCACCGCAACCTCCGCCTCCCAGGTTCAAGCAATTCTCCTGCCTCAGCCTCCCAAGAAGCTGGGATTACAGGCGCATGCCACCACGCCCGGCTAATTTTATACTTTTAGTAGAGACGGGGTTTCTCCACATTGGTCAGGCTGGTCTCCAACTCCCCACCTCAGGTGATCCACCCGTCTCGGCCTCCCAAAGTGCTGTGATTACAGGCACGAGCTACCGTGCCCGGCCGTCTCTACTAAAAATACAAAATCAGGGCCGGGAGCGGTGGCTCAAGCCTGTAATCCCAGCACTTTGGGAGGCCGAGACGGGTGGATCACGAGGTCAGGAGATCGAGACCAGCCTGGCTAACACGGTGAAACCCAGTCTCTACTAAAAAAAAAAAAAAAAAAAAAAGTACAAAAAACTAGCCAGGCGAGGTGGCCGGTGCCTGGAGTCCCAGCTACTCGGGAAGCTGAGGCAGGAGAATGGCATAAACTCGGAAGGCGGAACTTGCAGTGAGCCGAGATCCGGCCACTGCACTCCAGCCTGGGCGACAGAGCGAGACTCCGTCTCAAAAAAAAACAAAAAACAAAAAAACAAAAATCAGCTGGGTGTGGTGGTGGGCGCCTCTAATCCCAGCTACTTGGGAGGCTGAGGCAGGAGAATCGCTTGAACCTGGGAGTCAGAGGTTGCGGTGAGCCGAGACTGCGCCACTGCACTCCAGCATGGGCAACAAGAGGGAAACTCCATCTCAAAAAAAAAAAAAAAAAGGCAAATTGCTGCCACCTCTCCAACTTCTGCATGTCACCCTCAGTCCACAAGTCATTAAGCTCTCAAAGGAGAGCAAGCCAGTGGGGCAGAGCCCTTGCCTGTTGTGTTCACCGAGACATTCCCTGGTAGATGATTAACAGACCTATCTCTAGTAAATGAGATACAGATGAATGACCCAGTCTGGGAAGGAACTCAAAGATCACTCAACGTCCGTCCTCCCTTCATAAAGGGGTCTATAGCAGTTCAATGATTCAAAACTCTCCTGGGCTGTATTAGGCTGTACACACTGATATTGTACATTGCTGACTTTCAACATGTGTTAACCACCAGGAGGGCCTCTGCAATGCCGATGCCACATGGCCACAGGTGAAAGACTGCTTTCGCTCATATTGCTAGAAACAAAACCATCACACAGCTTCCCAAATGAATGGAGATGAAGGGAAAGTTCATTCCTGAAGACAGGACAGAAATACTCATGGAACCCTTCTTCTTCTTTTACTACTGTCTGAAAACCATGACAGCTTTCTGGGATCAAAATTCAAAAACTCTGCATTAGAAAAAAAAATTCAACGTTACTGCTGCCCACTGGGATGTAGCAACATAAAAATAAAGCAATCTTAAAATATAGAATATTCCGGCCTTAGACCATAACCCTATAAAAAACAGGGTTATGAGCAGGGCACGGTGGCTCAAGCCTGTAGTCCCAACTACTCCAGAGGCTGAGACAGGAGAATCGCTTGTGCCCATGAGTTCGATTCCAGCCTAGACAACACAGCGAGACTCCGGCCCCGCCCCCAAATTTAAAAAATAATACAATAAATTACAAAAGGGTTACAGCCACATCTACCTACAGGGCGAGTGTAAGACAATCCGCGTAAAGCCCTTAGCTCTCAGTATTAGCTGTTAGGACAGTGACTGGTCGCTGAATGAAGAACAGTTTGCAAAACCCTTTCACGCCTCTCATGGTATCTGGTCCACTGAGTAACTGTGAGGTGGATACAGCCGAATGCCGCCGAGCCCAGGACGAAACGGGCCGGCACGCGGGGCCACAACGTTGGTTCGCGAGCAGGTGGGACTCAAGCGCAAACCGCTCAACGCCCGGCTCTCTACAGAGCCCAGCAAGGAGGCTGCAGGTCCCGGTTCCGATGTCCGAGGTGAGCGGGCATCCAGGAAACCCCGGGAATTCCGCAACAAGTGGGTGGAAGAGGCAGCGGGGAGAAGAGGGGTTTGGAGACGGAGGGGGCGCCCGGGAGGAGGCGGGCGGCGGGAAGCTGCGGCCAGGGGCTGCCGGCCTCACTGTGCGGACCGGGTCAGGGCCGCCGCGCTCCCGCGCTCCCCCGCGGCCGGCGCAGGCGAATGGCGTCACGCGTCGTGCAGCGCAGACCAGCCGCCCGGAACCGGCGGACAGCGCCTCCTTGCTCACCTGCCGGGCCGTGCCCAGGGCCCTCGCGCTGGTCTTGGCCGTCCTGCTGCCTCCTGGACCACCACATCGCCACAGCAAGGCCAGTGGCCCGGCCACCGCTCTACTGCCAGCCGCCGCCAGCGGCCGGTACCACATCCCCAGACCCAGACCCCGTGCCGCCCGAGCGCGCGCATGCGCAACGGGAGAGCGGTCCTACGGCCCCGCGAGCACAAGGCGGTCTCGCGCATGCGCAGCAGGGCCGCGGCGCCGGCTGGGGCCCCGTCTTGGGTGTCCACGCCGTCGCCTGACAGTTCGAGGCTTTGATCGCGAGCGCAGCCTCGTCTTTGATAGCGAGCGCAGCCTCGTCCTGCCCAGACAGCTGGGCGCTAAGGGGATACCCAGCGCCTTTAGGCTTATCTTAAATCGGGCATCTGCATCCACACTTATTTCTGGGATCCTCCACGGAAAGCAGCTCCCGAGACCGAACAGCCGCCCGGCCCGCCCTCCGCTGCAGTAGAACCGCCCCGGGACGTTGCTGCCGCAGGGTCCCCCTCACGGAGTTCCGTTTGTCTGCTTGGTTGGTTGCAACCTTCTCTGGAGCCCCAGAACCCAGGCCGCTTGTGTGTGCCTGCGGCCGCACGGCCCCAGCACGCGGACCTGGAGCGGCACCGGGAGACCCGCGCGGCCTCCTCGGAGTGGACAGTGAAGCAGCGGGGCTGGGCAGTGGGGCTGGGCCTGCCCATGGCGACCCGTCCACGTCTCCAGGACATCAGCCTGCGCCTCTTCGCAGCCTCGTTTTCTGTTTACCGAGTTCTGCAGGGGGACGTAGAGGAACCACAGCCTTCTTGCACTTGAGACCGCTGTGATTTTCTGACATTTTGGAGGCAGAAAGGCCTGGGAAAAGGCCCACAGATGCAACTGTCATCCCTAGTGCAAAAAGGGAACGGAAAGTGATTACCCTTGACCTCCAATTGGAAGTGTTACGACGATTTGAAGTGGGTGAGAAGCTCAGTCAGATCGCAAAGGCCTTAGGTCTTGCTGTCTTTACAGTGGCGACCATCTGAGATAGTAAAGAAAAAAATCAAATCGAGTTCTCAAATAGCTACTCCTTTGAGAGCCTCACGGTTGACTCGCCATCGAAGTGCAGTGATGGAGAGTATGGAGCGGCTGCTGAGCTTGTGGCTGGAAGACCAGAGGCAGCGAAATGCGCCCTTGAACGCCGCCATCGTTCAGAAGGCTAAGTTTGATGACTTACAGCGTGAACGTGGCGAAAGCTCTCAAGCGGAGAGGCTTCGTGTGAGTAAAGGGTGGCTTGTGAGATTCAAGGAGCGCCACTGTTTGTCCCACTTCAAGTTAAACAGCGCAGTTCCCAGCAACAAGAACATGTACACAGAAATGCTGAAAAGCATCATCGAAGGTGAGTACGCCCCCCGGGTGTCTTTAACGTAGATGCGACAGGACTTGATTGGAAGAGAATGCCCGAAGAAACGTTCACTTCCGAGGAGGAGAATGCTGAGCCAGGGTTTAAGTCATCCAAAGATCGCTTGATGCTGCTGCTTGGTGGCAGTGCCACTGGGGACTTGAAGTTGAAGCCCTTACTGGTGTACCGCTTGGAAACCCCCAGGGCTCTGAAGGGGTACTCGAAGCCCAATTTGCCCGTGATTTGGCGCTCCAACAGAAAAGCTTGGGGGACCAGGAGCATCTTTCATGAATGGTTCGCTTACTTTTTTTGCCCTGCCGTTGAAAAATACTGTGCCCAAAATAATCTCACCAACAAAGCGTTGCTCATACTAGACAATGCGTCATGCTACCCTGTAAATTTGAGCGATGTTTCTGATAACATAAGAGTATAATACATTCATGACGGTACAACTGACTCGATCCAGCCCATGTGTCAAGGTGTAGCCTCTGCCTTCAAAGCTCACTATCTGAAGACTTTTGAGCACATCCTAGAAGCAACAGATGGTGAGGATACAGCTATGATCAGGGAATTTTGGAGAAACTACAGCATCATGGATGCTGTGGACAACACTGCTGTACTTGAGAGGAGCTCAAACCAGCGATAATGAACAGCGTGTGGGAGAAGATTTGGCCTGAGTGTGTTCAGGCCCAGCATTTTTCCCAGGCAGATAACATTGCACAGCTTTAAAAAACCATTGTGACCCTTGCCAGAAATGTGGCCTTTGAAGAGGTTGCTGAGGCTGCTGTGGACCAGTTGCTGCAGTCCCATGAAGATCTCTCAAATGAGGAACTAATGCAGCTGGAACAGGAGCCGGCAGTGGGGGAGGAGGAGAGGGAAGATGGTCCCTGGGCGCTGCGGCAGTTAACCACAGGAAGACTGTCGGCAGCCCTCTCGCATTTCGAGGCTGGCTTGGAGGTCCTTGCTAGTAACAACCCTAATGATGAAAACTTAAGAGTTTCCAGAGCTATCGATGATGCAATAAACTGCTACCAGAAGCTGTACAATGAGAAAAAGCACTGTTCAAAACAACTCTCTTAGATCATTTTTCAATGTGTGTAACCAAAAGTTAATCAGAATAAAGCAGAAGCACCATGACGACCTCAACAGTGGAGACCCAGCCAGGCCTCTCTACTCTGCAGTGTTCGACATCCCTGGAAACCTTGCTGTTGGTATTTCCATTTTGATGCTTGAGAGTATCAAATTTTGTCATTAAAATGTTATTTAAATATATGCTTTGAAAAGCTCATATATGTGTAAGAATCGCCAGGAAAACTTTTTTTTTGAGACAGGGTCTCTCTCCATCATCCAGGCTAGAGTGCAGTGGCGCAATCTTGGCTCACTGTAGCCTCGACCTCCAAAGCTCAAGCAATCCTCACACCTCAGCCTCTGGAGTGCTGGGACTACAGGCACATGCCACCACCCCCAGCTAATTATTTTGGTAGAGAAGGAGTCTATATGTTGCCCAGGCTAGTCTGGAACTCCTGGACTCAAGTGATCTTCTAGCCTGGGCCTCCAAAAGTGCAGGGATTGAAAGTGTGAACCACCATGCCCAGCAGAAGACGTTTGTTAAAAAAGAAAAATTGAGGCCAGGCACGGTGGCTCACGCCTGTAATCCCAGCACTTTGGGAGGCCAAGGCGGGCGGATTGCGAGATCAGGAGATCGAGACCATCCTGGCTAACACCATGAAACCCCATCTCTACTAAAAAAAATACCAAAAAATTGGGCATGGTGGCGGGTGCCTGTAGTCCTAGCTACTCGGGAGGCTGAGGCAGTAGAATGGCATGAACCTGGGAGGTGGAGCTTGCAGTAAGCCAAGATCGCGCCACTGCATTCCAGCCAGGGTGACAGAACGAGACTCCGTCTCAAAAAAAAGAAAAGAAAAAGAAAAATTGCAGAGGGGAGACTAGCCCTTCCAGACATTAAAACTTAGATGAAATAAACATTAATCAATGTGACCATATAAAAATGTAAGCAAAATAAAACTTTGCCATAGGAAAGAAAATACCACAAAGTCAAATGGCAATTCATAAAGAAAATATTTACATCTCACAAATAACAGGCTAATATCCCCAATATGTGAGAAACTCAGAAGATTAAGAAGAAAAAATACCAAGAACCCAATCGAAAAAATGGGCACAATAATTCATAAATAAATTAGATCCTGAAACATATGAGAAGTTTGACCTCACTCATGATTAGAGAAATGCAAATTAAAATGACAAATACACATTTCTCACACTGCATGGAAAGGTATGACCACACAATCTGTTGTTGAGGCTATAGGGTAATGGGCATTGTCATACACTGTCGGTGGGAACGCCCTTCTGGAAGGACATCTGACACTTAAGAAAAACTGATGCCTGGCCGGGCGCCGTGGCTCACGCCTGTAATCCCAGCACTTTGGGAGGCCGAGGCAGGCAGATCACCTGAGGCCAGGAGTTTGAGACCAGCCTAGCCAACATGGTAACACTGTCTCTACTAAAAATACAAAAAGTTAGCTGGGCGTGGTGGCATGCACCTGTAGTCCCAGCTACTCGGGAGGCAGAGGCAGGAGAACAGCTTAAGCCCGGAGATGTTCAACAAGTCTGTGTGACACCACCACAGGTCGTTCTCCCAACCGATCAGGACGTGTTATTTCACCTCACACCATATTACACTCAACCCCACTGGATGGCAAAAGCTGTCTTTCCTAAGCCTGCAAATGACTTGTATGTCAACAAACCAATTTCTCTTACTTTGTCCCCAATTCACCACACACACACCAGGCGAAAGGACATACATTTAATGAGACAGTGACAGCAGCATTGTTACAACTGGGCATCCCTCAGGCCAGCTTGGTCCCGTGCTGTGGGACCACCCATGGTGTGGGTGCTGACGGTGCAAACTGGGTCCTTGCTGGGCTTTTCCTGCTGTGCTACAGACTCAGACAAAGACCCATACATGATTCTGTTTACAGACTGTGTCACCCAGAAGGGGCAGGTGGGGGAGATGCTGGGTGGAGGTAAAAATTAAAGGGGCCCAACCCTTTGTCCACCAAATGCCAGCATAGTTTTTCTATGGACACAGTGATTTGTAACTTGGATAATGTGAAGTTGATCACACAGATTTCGGAATGGCTAATATCTGTATGACATACACAGATTTCGGAATGGCTAATATCCGTATGACAGAAGTGTGGTGCAATCACGAGACGTGTGCAGACTTCGGGGTGTTGGGAAACAGCATTTGGCCTTTAACCCCCTCCTCAGCCCCAAAGAGGAAGGGGAAGCAGGACAAGAACCCACACTGTTGATCCAACCTCACATCACACTCTCTAAAGGACTCCAACGTGTTCCCTGCTCACCTTGCCGCCTGAGGTAGGTCAGTACCCCTGCCCCCATTTTCCAGATGGGGAAACCGAGGCAGAGCAGACAGTAAGAACCTCGCCTAAAGCCACCACAGTCGGAAGAGGACACCATCCCCTTCCTGATGGCGGAGGGCAAAGAGGAGACCCTGCCGTCTCTCCCGCTCCTGGAATGAGTCAGTGAGCTGGGTGGCCTTTCTGCTGGCTGAGGTGTCTCCTCTTGGGCTTCCTGGTCAAAGGGGACAAATATCCAAGCAGTGACATTTTCTCTGCCCTCTGCCCACCATGTGTGCCAACCATGTGCACCAACAGCCAAGTGCAGTCCGGGGTGTGGGGGAAAAGGACAGACAGGAGCACCCCTACTTCCCAAGGTAGAAGGCTGGGAAGCCATGTCCTGACATGTCCTCTCCTGAGGCCCCTCGTGGACCGCAGGATCTGTAAAGTGCAAACACCAAAGCCAAGTGTCCCCTCACCCAGAGCTGTAGGTTTCCTCTGCTGTCCAGGGGCCTCTGTCCTGTGGAGTGAGGGACCTCCCACACGCCCCTGCCCTGATCTTCCTGAATGGGCTGTCAAGCAAATACTCTCAGCTCTTGACCTCAGGCCCCCAAACAAAAGGCCACTGGCTGGTCGTTTCCGAGCTATCTAGAGACCTCCACAGGCAGCAGAACAGAGTTCCTCAGGCAAATCTGGTTCCGAGAAATGCCACCAGACCCCTGTAGGATCCCATCGCCTAACTGAGACCTCCCACAGCACACAGTCCCTGCTCCACACCTGGAGGCCAGGAACTGAGACCTCCCACAGCACACAGTCCCTGCTCCACACCTGGAGGCCAGGAACTGAGACCTCCCACAGCACACAGTCCCTGCTCCACACCTGGAGGCCAGGAACTGAGACCTCCCACAGCACACAGTCCCTGCTCCACACCTGGAGGCCAGGAACTGAGACCTCCCACAGCACACAGTCCCTGCTCCACACCTGGAGGCCAGGAACTGAGACCTCCCACAGCACACAGTCCCTGCTCCACACCTGGAGGCCAGGAACTGAGACCTCCCACAGCACACAGTCCCTGCTCCACACCTGGAGGCCAGGAACTGAGACCTCCCACAGCACACAGTCCCTGCTCCACACCTGGAGGCCAGGAACTGAGACCTCCCACAGCACACAGTCCCTGCTCCACACCTGGAGGCCAGGAACTGAGACCTCCCACAGCACACAGTCCCTGCTCCACACCTGGAGGCCAGGAACTGAGACCTCCCACAGCACACAGTCCCTGCTCCACACCTGGAGGCCAGGAACTGAGACCTCCCACAGCACACAGTCCCTGCTCCACACCTGGAGGCCAGGAACTGAGACCTCCCACAGCACACAGTCCCTGCTCCACACCTGGAGGCCAGGAACTGAGACCTCCCACAGCACACAGTCCCTGCTCCACACCTGGAGGCCAGGAACTGAGACCTCCCACAGCACACAGTCCCTGCTCCACACCTGGAGGCCAGGAACTGAGACCTCCCACAGCACACAGTCCCTGCTCCACACCTGGAGGCCAGGAACTGAGACCTCCCACAGCACACAGTCCCTGCTCCACACCTGGAGGCCAGGAACTGAGACCTCCCACAGCACACAGTCCCTGCTCCACACCTGGAGGCCAGGAACTGAGACCTCCCACAGCACACAGTCCCTGCTCCACACCTGGAGGCTAGGACACCCTCCTCAGGCTGGGGGCCATGGCCTCCTAGCTTGGAGCACCAGGAAAGGGGCTGGGCCAAGGCAGGAGCACCCAGCAGGGAAAAGCTCCACGGCCCCCTTCCCTGCTGTTCTACAGAAACAACAGGTAGCCCCACTGGACTGACCACCCAATGAGGCCTTTGAATCTCAGGCCAGGGTAGAGGCAGGTCTACAGGTGACAACTGTGAACAGCCCCAGCTGGGGACAACCAGAAGTCCCCAAGGCGACAAGTGGCTGAAAGGGATGGAGCCTCCAGGCCGAGCCGAAACCCCACTGCAGGTGAGACTCAGCCCTTGGCTGCGTGTGCGCAGCCACATCCTCAGGTGTTACTCAACACTCCTCTGAAGCTCTCCTGGATTCTTGGCCTGATGAGTTTCCAGGGTGGCCAGGACGGGAGCTGTGGAATCTCTAGGGCCCAGATGCCCTGGTCTAGGGGTGTGGCGGGTTCTGTGCCATGGGGGAGGTGAGATGTCCCCCCAACTCCCTGCCCATTGGGGGAAGGATGGGGGCCACGCAATGACCCCTCACAGCAGCACACCCAGGTGCAGCCGCCTCGAGTCCCAGCAAGCACCTGGGAGACAACGGTCCTCGACACTGCCCACCCAGCAGGGGTGGAGGGGTCCAGGGGCCACACCCCAGCGGTCTCCAGAGCAGGACGAACAACTTGACGTTGGCAGGGTGGGTCCCGGCGGGCCAGGCAGGGTGCCCAGCACTCTTCCTCAGTGCTAGGCCTCCACATCGGGACCTGGCTCCTGGAAGAGCGACTGCTTCCTCAGGCTGAGCCGGGCACACTTGGGGCACGTGGTAGAGTTGTCGTAGTAGCAGTCCCTGGGGGCAGAAACAGGTTGGGGCTCTCTGCACAGGAAACTCCAGCACTGAACCCCCCAAGCATCCTAGATCAGCTCCTGTCATCCCCTCTACAGCCACTACCAAAGGGCAGAATCGGGGTCTGCACCCAGATGCAAATGACTGTATGGCCGTGTGAAGAGCGCTTCCCGGCGTGCAGATGTGGACCTCCAGGGGGTCCTCACGTTCCCTGCTATCCCCCGACCACACAGGTCCCAGTTCACACAGCTGAGGGGCTGAGCCAGGTGACCGCGCCAGACTGAGCCCTTCCTCACGATTCCCACCTGTTCCCATCCCAGCGTGCCTGGCACCTCCCCGGCTCCCAAACTGGGCATCAGGGAACCCTGGGGCACTGCAGCCTAGTTCCAACTTTTAAACAGAACACAGCGGTAATCACCATCTGTCAGACACTGAGCAAACGACTAGCTCAAGTGAGTCAGTCTCCACCTTAGTTTCTGCCACGGTCCCGTCTGTGTGACCTTAGCTCTGTAGAACTGGGATTTCAGCAGTTGCTATGAAAAGTAGCAAATTCCAGGCTAAACTCAGGGGACAGAAACTGTGGGGGAGTGTTCCATCCGATTCCAGGTCTGGAAGATGTGTGGGGCCCAAAAGGTGCACTCGTATCATGAGTAAGTACTTACTGAAGAATGAAATTAAAATGTTTTTCTTCTAATTTCTGTATACTATTTTTCCAAAGAGCCACTAAATCTTTAGGATATAAATACTTATAAAGTTGTTTGAACATAAATATTTTTCCCTGTTGGTCTAGTGGCTAGGAAAAAAAACGAGAGAACATAAGTACGTAATAAATCAGTGTTAGGAATTTCTTTTTTTTTTTTTTTTTGAGACGCAGTCTCGCTCTGTGGCCCAGGCTGGAGTGCAGTGGCCAGATCTCAGCTCACTGCAAGCTCCGCCTCCCAGGTTCACGCCATTCTCCTGCCTCAGCCTCCCCAGTAGCTGGGACTACAGGCGCCTGCCACCTCGCCCGGCTAGTTCTTTGTATTTTTTAGTAGAGACGGGGTTTCACTGGGTTAGCCAGGATGGTCTTGATCTCCTGACCTTGTGATCCGCCCACCTCGGCCTCCCAAAGTGCTGGGATTACAGGCGTGGGCCACCGTGCCCAGCCAGGAATTTCTTTTGGCTTAGAAACACTTTGAAAAAATTACTGAGACATTAAAAGGTGACAGGAACTATAAGTTTGGGAATCTCTAGTCTATCCTAACCCTGAAAGAGTGACTTCAATCCTAGTGAAGAAAGGGAGCAGCTGGGATGCTGTGAACACATCCAAGACCAACCAAGCTGGAGTTTCAGGGGCTGGTCCGGGATGGCCCTGGGAAGGGGCAGCCCCCTCATCCCCCAGGTGCTGCTCCTAAGGGAACTTCTCATTTAGTCACAGACATCAGGGTCTGACTTCGTATCTCAGGGTCAGCAAAGGCCCTGTGAGTCAGAGTCTTTACGTCTCCCCTCTCTTGGGGTAGCAGTGCCAGCTCCCACGGCATCATCCTACCGGAGGCCAAGGGGCAGCTCCCCAGAGGACGGGGCAGAGCCCCAGCCCCTGAGTGCAGGGCACAGGCCACACCCACCTGTGGAAGACGGCAGAGCAGTCAGTGCACACAGACGTGTGGCTGTCGAACGGGAACAGCACATCGCCCTCTCTGCAGAGCTCACACACAAAGCCCTTGGCCTGGCACCGCTGGGGGGAACAGTGTGGGGTTGGGGCACGGGCATGTCAGTGCCAGCTCCTCTGGGCACTCCGAGGCCAGGGACACACTGGGCTGGGCTGCTTCTCCTGCCAATCCCCCCTCAGGGCTGGGGTTGGAGAAAAGCGGCCCTCGGGCAGAGGCCCACCTCGCAGTCCAGCTTGATGTGCTTGGCGAAGAGCGTGTGGATCTCGGTGAGCGAGCAGCCCAGACGGCCGGCATGCACGTCCAGGAGGTCCTGGACAGAGTACATCTCGTCGTTCTCCACAAAATGCTGCCGATCCTGGAGCTGCCAAGTCCCAGCAGCTCTGACCGCTGCACTGGGGAGGGCCCCTCCCACTGCCCACCCATGGTCGCTCCAGCAGTCAGGGCCCGGGTGTCCAGAGAAACGAGCTACAGAAGGGTCTGGGCCCCAGGAGTAGAATCCAGGAGCCCCAGGAAGCCAACAGGGGAAGATGGGCCTGGGCCACATTTCCTGACCCGTGTAGCCGCCGCCCTCCACTCCCCAATGCAGCCCCTCCCAGCCACACTGCACCCCCGTGTTCCCCACCCTTCCTTCTCTGTCTTGTCACACAGCTCACCCCGCCAACACACAACTTGTTTTTCTTGTCTTCCCTACTTGAAAGGCACTTTCTAAGGGCAAGCCTTCCTGCCTGTTCCGTTCACTGTTCCAGAATCTAGAACATCTGTATCTGTTGAATAAATAATTAGATGAACCTTGAAAATTGTTTTTGTGGTCAACTGGCCTGAGGAGGGCTGGGCTGGACCCACCCCTGTGGAGATTCACATAAAGGCCACAGGGTTTCCCGAACTGAACTAATGGGAGAACTCTTTTGTGGGCTGAACGCCTGTTTGCTTTGTTCCTTGGGACCATGGTGAGGAGACCCTCTGCTAAAGGCACTCCATGCACAAGCTGTCTGGAAAAGACTGGAGCCGGAGGAGCCTCACTGCCCTGGCTGCGCTTCCCATGGGGCGCCAGTCCCGCTGGCAGTCTGACCTGCAGCAACAGGCGAGCCTCCATGGCCTCCCTGCATGTGATGAAGTACGGCTTCATGAGCAGGATGTCCTGGCGCAGCTTCTGCAAACAAGGCGGGAGCAGGCAGGCCTCCTCAGCCAGGACACAGGGCTGCCCCAGTGTGGGCCACACAGGGAGCCCTGCTCACAGACGTCTCGCCTCACACCCGGGTGGGCCGAGATCTGAGTGCTTCACCAAAGCCCAAAATCACAGCTCCCGGACTGGGCAGGACCGTGAGGCTCGCTTACCGTGGCCCAGAAAACCCTCCGTTCCCTCTGCCCTCACCCGGCCCCACAGGCAGACAACTGTCTGGCAGCCAGCAGCCTCAGGACCAAGCCAAACTTCCAGAGAAATCCCAGTTGCCTCCCCAGCCCTGGCCTTGGCAACTCAACTTGCTGCCACAGTCTCCTCCTGGGTAAAACGGGACCTGACTCCTTTCACCACCTCGCGTGAGACGCCGTCACGTCCTGCCGGGACTGCAGCTCCCGTCTGCCCTCGGCTCCCGCCCTACCTCCTCCCTCACCGCTGGCTAAGAGAGTGGCCCCCAGCCACGCACAGCCATGGAGCACATAGAAGTGACTGCCCTGCAGTGAGATTCAGCAGAGGACACATGCTAGAGCCAAAGACATGGCACAAAAAGAAGAAGAATGTAACTATCTCAAAAATGTACATTGATTTCATGTTGAAATAATATTTTGGATATATTGGGCTAAATAAAATATACTATTAAAATTAACTTCACTTATTTCTTTTTACTTTTTTTTGAGACACAGTTTCACTCTTGTTGCCCAGGATGGAGTGCAGTGGCACGATCTCAGCTCACAACAACCTCCGCCTCCCGGGTGAAAGTGATTCTCCTGCATCAGCCTCACAAGTAGCTGGGATACAGGCATGCACCACCACACCTGGTTAATTTTGTATTTTTAGTAGAGATGGGGTTTCACCATGCTGGTCAGGCTGGTCTCGAACTCCTGACCGCAAGTGATCCACCCACCTCGGCCTCCCAAAGTGCTGGGATTACAGGCTTGAGCCACCGTGCCCAGCCCTTTTTACTTTTTTAATGTGGCTATTAGAAAATTTAATATTGCGTTCTTGCCTGGCATCAGATCACTACTGGACACGGTTCCAGCATCTTCAACCAAAAGGGCAGCCACGGTGCCCAGCTGACCCTAAGCAGGTGGCCTCCCTCCTCTGCTCAGAACCTCCCATGGCCCAGAGGAGAAGAGGGTACTGGCCCAGCCCTAGGGCCCATCTGACACAGCGCCCCTGCCCCCCACTCCAGGGCTCCAGCCTCACGCGAATCTCCACCAGCTCCTCCACGTAGTTGAACAGCAGAGGGTTGATCTCCCGGAGCCTGAGCACGGGCCGAGACACCATCAGCGCCAGGTAGCGCATGCTGCACCGAGATACCTGCGAGGCATGGCCGGGTGACACCTCTCACACCCACCCAGGGCCCGTGCAGCCAGCAGCACACACCCCGGGGTACACCGGCTCCACAACCCCATCCTCCTTCCTGCTCTCCCTCTCCAGCGGGATGCCCCCACCTTCCAACTCCCACCTTTCGAGGCTCAAAGTCCCAGTTGTGCACCACCCGTGCAGGGATGACAGCCAGGTCGTTCCAGTGGCAGTGGCTGCAGTAGTACTGGCCGGTGTAGTCACACTGCCTGGCCTCACTGGGCACACCCCCTGCAGGGTCAGGGGGCCATGAGTGTCCCTGCCTCACCAAAGCCCCACTCAGCTTTCCAGCCTCATGGTCTGTCCTCCCATGGACCACAACCCTCAGGGAGAGAGCCACCAGGCCAAGGGTTCCCTCCTGACTCATCCTATCCTCAGCCACAAGATCTCAGACGGTCCCAGCATCTCACTGACCTGTTTTCTTATCAGTAAAATGGGATATAAACAGGGCCTCACTGTAGGACTGCGGCAGAGACTTCATGAATTAACACCAGCAACTCTCTAGAAAGAAGAGCTGACACGCATGTGCATGACAACTGTGTGACTTCTCCCCGGTCCCCGTCTATGAGGCTTTCACACGGGAAGGCGGAGGCTGGGTCCCAGCCCTCCAGGTGCTCCTCAGTGATCTGGGCGAGTTACAGAATGCTTGGAACCTGTGTCTGCTTCAGTGAGAAATGAAAAAACGGCAGCAACAGACCCTTGTCACTTCCCAAGGGTAACAAGAGGGACTGCCCCAGGGCCTCACTCAGCTGTCTGACCTACGTGTCCTTACACACCTGTACACCCAGCTCCCCCGCCAGGAACAGCTCCCTCACCCTCTTCTCTCCCTGCCACCACTCACGCAGAGAGATGGGTGCCCGGCACTCGGCACAGCGGTAATCCTGGCTGTCCAGCCCTGTCTCAGGACAGATGTTCAGCTCGTATTCCGCTTGGTGGCTGACTTTGGAGCTCACACAGGGTTTGGAGATGAGGTTCAAGCACTTGCTGTGACAGCGGTAATAACACCCTAGGGTGGAAGGACACACGGTTCTCAAAAGTGGGAAGGGTGCACCTGCAGCCCAGGCCACCCTCAGATGGCCTTGCCCCCTCCCCATGGGTTCCATTCCAAGGCCCAGATCAATCTAAGACCTCCTGGCACCAAGGGAAGCCTTAGAACCTCAAAGATCCTCTTGTCCCTGGCCCGAGCCTTGCCCCAAAGGTGGCCCAGACCTTGTCCTCCAATTGTCTCACATGTCCAGTGCCAACCTGCCACTCCCAACACCAGACCCAACCTGTCCAAATGGACAAACGAAACCCCGCCCTCCCTCCCAAGCCCTCAGCTTCCCATCTCCGTTTCAGCAGCTCCACCCTTAAATATCATGAGTTACCCTGATGGGTTTCTATCTCTGTTGTTTGTTCGTTTTGTTTTGTTTTGTACTTTTTAAGAGACAAGGTCTTGCTCTGTTGCCCAGGCTGGAGTTCAGTGGTGCGATCAGAGCTCACTGCAGCCTCGAACTCTGGGGCTCAAGTGATCCTCCCATCTTCGCATCTGAAAGCCCTAGGATTACAGGTGAGAGCCACTGCACCCAGTCAGACAATTTTCTCATCTGTTACTTTCCGTTTCCAAACCTTCAGCTGGCACTGTACTTAGATACTCCTCACTCCCACCACCTGTCCCAACCCAATCAGAGTCATCCTCCTCTCCTCAGTCACCTCTCTCTTCAGTCCAAGCTCAATCAGCACCCAGGGTAACCTATTAAAGCCCAAGTATGTCCAGTACCCACTTGTGGCCCCCACTGCACTTAAAGAAAAGCCCTGACCACCCTGAGCTCACCTCCCCTGACACAGAGCTGCAGCCACACCTGGCTCTCTGCCTCTCCTCAAGGCACGGGACACATCAACCACGGAGTTGCCCCTCAGGCTTTGTACACACAGCTGCCCCCACCAGAACATTCCTCCCTAGATATTCTCTTGGCTTGTTCCCTGACCTTCAAGTTTTTGCTTAAAAGTCACATGATGCCGGGCGCGGTGGCTCAAGCCTGTAATCCCAGCACTTTGGGAGGCCAAGGCGGGCGGATCACGAGGTCAGGAGATTGAGACCATCCTGGCGAACATGGTGAAACCCCGTCTCTACTAAAAATACCAAAAATTAGCCAAGCGTGGTGGCAGGTGCCTGTAGTCCCAGTTACTCGGGAGGCTGAGGCAGGAGAATGGCGTGAACCCGGGAGGCGGAGCTTGCAGTGAGCTGAGATCCGGCCACTGCACTCCAGCCTGGGCGACACAGTGAGACTCCGTATAAAAAAAAAAAAAAGGTCACATGATACCTTTACATTCTGCCCTAAAGTCACATTCGCTCTACCTTAACACGTGCTAGTTCTTTTCCCTTTTTCTTCACTGTACAAACTGACACACCATGTAATTTACTAGTTTAATTTCTCATCCAGAACAGCACTGTCCGATGCAGGCAGCACAACTGAGGAAATGCATATTTAGTTAATTTAACTTTGGCCATGTTTGGCTGGTGACCACCACACTGGACAGCTCAGATCTGAACGTGAGCCCAGGGGAGTCTCTCATTCCTCACCCCTCATCTGGGTCTCGGCCCACCCGTGCAGGTGTACCAGGTCTGGAAGAGCCCCCTCATCTGGGTCTCGGCCCACCCATGCAGGTGTACCAGGTCTGGATGAGCCCCCTCATCTGGGTCTCGGCCCACCTGTGCAGGTGTACCAGGTCTGGATGAGCCCCCAGATGATGGTGTTACACTTGTCACAGGTCTGCTTGACGCTCTTGCTCTTCTCCTTGTAGAAGCGGTGCTCAAGGAGCACTCGGATGTTTGGCTCATCCTCATTGGGGTCCTGCAGAGGGTGAGTCAGGGAGGGGTCACAGGTGAGCTGGGCTGAAGTTCCTTTCCCTTCGCACAAGCCCCTCAGCTTATTTCTTCCAGGCACCATTTAGAGCAGAGATTCTGAGTTTCAGCACAACGCCACGTCCCTTTTCTCCCTTTCACAGTAAACAATGATCAGCTGGACAAGCACCACCAAGGTCACATGCTACCTTTCCCAGCATCCCTTGCTACCTTTCCTAGCATCCTTTGCTACCTTTCCCAGCATCCCTTGCAGCGACGTGCTGTGTGGGATTGCGCTGGGCCACGGGCGTGTGAGCAGGAGCGACGCGGCCTCTGCCCCTCCCGCTTTCTGCCAGTTAGGTGCAGGGCAATGGAAAAGGAGGCCCTCTCCAACACCATTAGCTGCCATAGGGGCCCCAGACCACCCGTGGGATTTTTACATGAGGAAACGAACATATCTTCTCTAAGCCACTATGTTTTGGGGTTTTTTTTTGTTACCACCAATTTACCTGTTTCCTAATGAATATTCTACTTTCTGCATTCCCAGGGACTCATGAATCAGCACAGGGGACACAGGGTAGCCAGGCGAAAGCACACACAGACCCAAGGACTGCATCAGGAACATCTGTGGCCTGGGACCCCCACCTTCTTTTGTTGTCACCTTCAAGACACCACCCGTCCTTGTCCAGGTCATGTGGCTCACTCAGGGAGGAACTCAGCTCACCCGCTTGCTTCAGTGGGTGGGCACACAGCCCAGAACTAGCCAATCAGCCACTGTCATTGGGTAAGGGGTGGGCACATGACCCAGAACTGGCCAGTCACTGTCATCAGGTCAGGGGTGGGCCCAGGACGGGCCAATGAAAGTCAGGCCTGAGGTTCCTTTTTTTTTTTTTTTTTTTTTTGGAGACGGAGTCTCGCTCTATCGCCCAGGCTGGAGTGCAGTGGCGCAATCTCGGCTCACTGCAAGCTCCGCCTCCCGGGTTCACGCCATTCTCCTGCCTCAGCCTCCCGAGGAGCTGGTACTACAGGCGCCCGCCACTGCGCCCAGCTAATTTTTTCTATTTTTAGTAGAGACGGGGTTTCGCCATGGTCTCGATCTCCTAACCTTGTGATCCGCCCGCCTCGGCCTCCCAAAGTGCTGGGATTACAGGCGTGAGCCACCGCGCCCGGCCAAGCCTGAGGTTCCTGCTATGACCACTGAGAAAAGGCAGCTGTCATCTGCACAGGAGGCTCGGCCGCTGGAAAGCAAGGTGTGGTTGCCGGGACCATCTCTGCCACCACACAGTTTTGGAAAGCCTGCCTGAGGCTGGATCAGACACAGAAAGTCGAGTTGGGAGACAACAAGATTCCTGACATTGGAGGACCTTCCAGTCACCAAGAAAATACATTTTTCTTTCTGGTTTGAGCTACTTAAGGTTGGGTTTCTGTTCCTTCCAACAGGAGGCTCTAGACTAACAGGGAAACCTCCCGCAGTGGGGGGAGGGCCCATCTTCCACCTTGCCTGTCTGGAGCCTTTCTACCCCAGCCCCTGTGGCCGAGAGGGAGACCACCACCTGAGAGGCATCCAGAGGCTGCAGGGTCCTCCTGGTTCCACAGTCCTGGCCTCGGCCCCAGGCTGCCCCACGGTGGGGCAGCCCCACACCCACCTTCAGCTCCTGGAGCTTCAGCCGGAGGTGGATGAGACGCACCACGGCATCCTTCTGCTTCTCAGACTGCTCGGGCAGCTCCAGAATCACCTGCTTGCACTCCTCGATCGCCTGCCGCAGCTGCTGGACGTCAGAGGCCAGGAACAGACCCTGCCCAGGTTGGGGGTAGGGGCAGTCAAATACCCACCCTGCAGGATCTCCCTGTTAAGGCCCATCCACCGAGACAGGCCCAGAGCAGACCCCGACATCCCTCACCCAGAGAAGGAAACTGAAGCCAGAGGGCACTGAGGACTTGCTCAAGGACAGGAAAGGTGGCAGCACGGTCAAGGTCCACCTGGTGCTGTGCAATCCCAGCCCGACCTGTCTGCCCACGGGCCTCTGAAAATCTAATGTTTGAAAGATGCTTTTCAAAAGACAACTTCCTTCTTTGAGAAATCCAGATGCTTTTTTGTGACGTCACTTCACTTACTTCTGAAGAGTTTCCTCTTGGAGGAAAGCTAGGGAAATGACATTTGCTGTCGTGAAGGAGAGTAAGTGGCCTCCAGCTTAACTGCCAAGCACAGGCAGATGCCAAGAGCCAGTCCCAGCACTTCCGGCTGCTTTCGCCACATAATGACCAGGGGGCTCAGGGCCCAGCAAGGCCCCAGACTCAGAACACTCTGGTGCTCCTGGGGAAGACGGGATCAGGTCTCAGAGCTGGGGGCCTGGATCCCGCCCTCAGGAGCCATCCTCCTCCTCCAGGCTGCTGGGCTCTGAGACCCAGGCAAAAGGGAGGTGGCACCCTCCCCTCCCCCTTGCAGCTCAGTCTGTGGCCTAAAGGAAGTGCTCAAAATGTTGTAATACACGAAACAAGCTGAGTGCAGTGGGTCACACCTATAATGCCAGCACTTTGGGAGGCGGAGGTGGGTGGATCACTTGAGCTAAGGAGCCTGAGACCAGCCTGGGCAACAAAGCGAGACCCCGTGTCTATAAACAAAAGGGAAAATTATCTGAGCATTGTAGTGCACACCTGTAGTCTCAGCTAATCAGGAAGCTGAGGTGGGAGGATCGCTCGAGCCCAGGAGGTCGAGGCTGCAGTAAGCCATGATCGCGCCACTGTAGTCCAGAGCAGGGGCAACAGAGAGAGACCTTATCTCAAGAAAAAGAAAAAAAAAAAAAGATACGAAACACACATATGAAGTCTCTCTTTTTTTTTTTTTTTGAGACGGAGTCTCGCTCTATCGCCCAGGCTGGAGTGGTGCAGCTGCGCGATCTTGGCTCACTGCAACCTCCGCCTCCTAGGTGAAACAATTCTCCTGCCTCAGCCTCCTGAGTAGCTGGGATTACAGGCGCCGCCACCACGCCTGGCTAATTTTTTGTATTTTTAGTAGAGATGGGGTTTCACCATGTTAGCCAGGATGGTCTCGAACTCCTGACCTGCTGATCCGTCTGCCTCGGCCTCCCAAAGTGCTGGGATTACAGACATGAGCCACCGTGCCTGGCCCAGATCATTTCAAAGTTACATTTCAATGTTACCGTAATGTTTCTCTCAAAAGTTGGAGATGGTTTGCGTAAAAATAAAAGGTTTTCAAACTTTTTTTTCTTGAGACAGAGTCTCGTTCTGTTGCCCAGGCTGGAGTGCAGTGGTCTGATCTTGGCTCACTACAAGCTCTGCCTCCCGGGTTCACGCCATTCTCTTGCCTCAGCCTCCCGAGTAGCTGGGACTACAGGCGCCCACCACCACACCGGGCTAATTTTTTCTATTTTTTAGTAGAGACTGGGTTTCACCGTGTTAGCCACGATGACGTCAATCTCCTGACCTCGTGATCCACCCGCCTCGGCCTCACAAAGTGCTGGGATTACAGGTGTGAGCCACCGCGCCCGGCCTCAAACTTTTTAAAAAAATCATTATAGCCTCCCCCTTTTCTTCTTCAACACAAGGCTTCCATGGAACAAAATACAGAACAAACAAGAGTGGCCCTGTAATACCGACTGGTCAGTAGGAGGAAGACAAGCGGCTTCCCCCTTACCTCCCACACCCTGACTCTCAGCAAGTCTACAGGACCTCAAGGACCCCAGAGGGAACCGACTCTCTGCACATTTGCTACATGAAGACATGGAGCTCAGGGGATAGGAGAAGCCCCAGGTTCACGAACCCCAATCCCCGGCTGTCTCAACCTGCCTTCACTCAGGCTCTGAGGGTGGGGGTCTGTGGTGTCATGCAGGCCTCAGATTCAAAGCCAGGAGCCCTGGCTGAGGTGGGGGCTGCTGAGCCTGACAATGGAGTGAGGCTAAACCCCAGCCACAGGACGCCGTCCTGCCATCTGGGAGGGAGTAACATGGAAACCCCGGCCCTTCCTGCCTTGGGGGCTCCCTCAGCCCCACTCCCTTTCCAGATCCGAAACCTTACCACAGGGCGGGAGAAGTGGTCCTCAGACAGGCCGAGATCCATCACGCGTTCAGGGCAGCGGAACTCTGGCTCCCCAGGGGGCAGCTCAGGCAGGGCCTCTGGGGGAAGACAGGGACAGGTGTGGAGGGTCAGCTGCTACCTCCTGCCTCCCACCCCCTAGGGAGGAGCTGAGATAGCCAGGAGTGGGAAAGGGATTCAGGAAGCCGCACAGAAAGGAGGCACTGTGGGAGCTGGGCACCACTCAGATCTGCACGCCGTCCAGTTTGCATTCAGAGGAGCCCATAGCCTTGTGCAGACGGGAAAGAGACATTCGAAAGGAGGAGGTGCAATGATACTCAGTGCCAAAAGGTCCTCGAGATAGCATTATAGAAACATCCCATTTCTAAGGCAGACACCTCATGGATGACCATGGGGATGACAGAAAAACCACTGGATGGCTACATGGCAAAGTGCACGAACCCCAGTGTTGAGTCCAGGCCGTCTCTGCAGCTGCCCCGCTCTGAGCACTACTCCCTGATGGCCTCATCTGCAGTTTCTGAGGCTCATGCCACCTTCAGACGAGGGAACCCAGAGCACGTTCCCTCAGCTAACCTCCCCGTCACCAGGTCTCAGCGGACCTCACTCAGCAAATGTTCCCTGGGCACCTACTGCGTGCTGCGCCCTAGGATACTGCGGGGACAGGTCAGGCACAAATCCTGCTCTCGCAGTGTGAATTCTAGTAGGGACACAGAAACAAACCACAGAACCACAGAACACACGGGTAAAAGAAAGGAGCCAGCAGGTGCCGGCTCCGTGGGAAAGTCAGGGCTACACAGGGGGCAGCAGGAAGACGGGGGGGTCCACGTACGCGGTCAGAGACCTGCCCAGCTCCCACCCTGACTCCCACCAGCACCCACCTTCAGGAGTGACGTCCGGGGCCTCCTCCCCAGGGCCCTGCTCATGCTGTCTTGGCCCAGACTGCTTGTTGAAGGGGTTGAGGTGCGCCTGCCGGAACCGGGCCAGCTTCTCATCATATTCCATAGCATCCCACCTGAGGGCCAGGCAGGGCCAGGATGAGTCCCCAGGTACCAGGCTCACCACGGACCATCCCCTTTCCCCAACCACACTGGGGTGTCTGGGGTGAGGCTGGCCTCTTTCATTTCCCTAAAGTGGGTAGTCCTCACACCACAGCCTCAATCTTCAGCCTTTTCCGGAAACACCTCAGCTGCCTCCCGCCCAGGCCCCCACTGGTGGTGTCCCCTTGGAAACAGCTCACGGTGACAATGAGGGTCCCATGAGGGCATGTGGCCCATCTTCCTTCCCAGCACAGGGTCCTCTGGCCCAACGTTGCAGAGCTCCAGCCCTAGAGCTAGCTATGGGATTCTCTCTAGGCCTCAGCCCCAGATACTCAGCCCCACTCTAGCTTGCCATATGCCTGCTCCTGTGAGACAGACCTCCCAGAAATGGGTTCCTCCTTCCTGCGCCCCCCCAACAAAACGTGCTTCCTTGTCAGAGCCTGAAACCACAGCCCCTGTCTCAGGACTCAGGGTTGGACACCTGGGGACAGTGCCAGGGCCCATCCTCTCTGCCACATGTGGGTGAGGAGGGCCCACCTTCCCCATACCAGCAGTGGGGGATCTTGGGAGGGTTCCCTGCCAGCACACGGAGAAGCCCCTACAAATGCATCCAGGCTCTCTGGCCTGGGCTCTGATCCTGGGATGAGCAACATGAGCTGAACCAGGCCCATGGCTCTGTGCCTCAGGAGCCCAGGAAACAGGCAGGAAGGGCCTAGCTCTCCGCGTGGCAGAAGCTAAGAATCAAGAACTGTCTTTTCGGCCGGGCGCGGTGGCTCAAGCCTATAATCCCAGCACTTTGGGAGGCCGAGACGGGCGGATCACGAGGTCAGGAGATCGAGACCATCCTGGCTAACACGGTGAAACCCCGTCTCTACTAAAAAATACAAAAAAACTAGCCGGGCGAGGTGGCAGGCGCCTGTAGTCCCAGCTACTCGGGAGGCTGAGGCGGGAGAATGGGTGAACCCGAGAGGCGGAGCTTGCAGTGAGCTGAGATCCGGCCACTGCACTCCAGCCTGGGCCACAGAGCTAGACTCCGTCTCAAAAAAAAAAAAAAAAAAGGAACACTCTTTTCCCGCTCTGAGGCTCAGAAAACTGCAGAACACACAGGGCTGATGGCTCCTGGCAGGGAGGAAGGGACTTTGGATGGGGTGGGAGTAGAGGCAGTTTGCATGCAGCCCTCCCACGTAACTTCCTGGGTCACATTCCTTAGCCTCCCTGCCTCCATTTCCCCATCCGTAATGGGCCATTGTGAGGGTGAAATGAGTTAACAGAGACTGAGTACAAAGTAAGCTCGCCGTAAGGTCGGTTGATGTTATAGGAAGTCGGAGGTGTCTTTTTAAAGTTGTTCAGTAACCTCGTCAGTGTTAGTTATGCTTTCACTACACCTGTTACAGCCTGAAATAATTCACTAATAGAAGAAACAATCCTATGATTTATCCTCTGCCCCTTCTCCCAAAAGAAAGAGAGCTGAGCCCAGAAGGGACGGCCCTGCTCAGAGTCACACTGTGGCCTGGGGGAACTGGGATTTGAACTCATTGCCTCACTGGCAGTGGGATAAGGAGGCCACCCCAGCCCCACATGGCTACCCTGCAACTGGGCAAGACTCCACACCACCTATGGGACCTGTCCTGCCTGTTGTGCCTGTGGGGAAGGAGTGTGGGTTGGGCACCTGCACGCCAGCCCAAAAGGATCCAGCACCCATTGACAGGCTGCCCATGGACCCAAACAGGGAGGCACCGGGAAGACACAAGGGGCGTGGGCCCCAGTCCCACCTCTTTCTCTTATTACCTGATGACTTTGGGTGGGTCACAGAGTCAGAGGCAGCTGCCCGATGCCAGCACCTCCCCAGTCTCCCAGGGAGCACCCAGGACACAGGAGAAATCAGGCCGTCCCAACATCACTCCTCCTTCTTCCTGAATGGGGAGCCTCATTTTTGTGTATCACATAACTTCCCAGCCTCCCCAGCAGATACACTTGGTAAAGTGACTGACAGTTCTGACTCCCTGGGCTTGAGAAGATCAGGCAGATCTCAGCAGCTCTGGGCTCCTGGCTTCACTGACATACACAAGTCCTTACCCCTCCATCCACCCCAGGAAGTACGTGTTCTCCCTGATTTATAGGCAAGAAAATGGAGAACCAGAGACTAAATCAGGGCTATCTGAAAATAACAGTAATGGGCCAGGCGTGGTAGCTCACACCTCTAATCCCAGCACTCTGGACGGCCAAGGCAGGAGGACGGCATTAGGCCAGACCCAATGCAGTGAGGACCAATCTCTACTAAATTTTACATAAATATGGGCCGGGCGCAGTGGCTCACACCTGTAATCCCAGCACTTTGGGAGGCCAAGGCAGGTGGATCACGAGGTCAGGAGATCAAGACCATCTTGGCCAACATGGTCTCTACTAAAATACAAAAAATTTAGCCGGGCGTGGTGGCGGGCACATGTAGTCCCAGCTACTCGGGAGGCTGAGACAGGAGAATGGCGTGAACCCGGGAGGCGGAGGCTGCAGTGAGCCGAGATTGAGCCACTGAACTCCAGCCTGGGCAACAGAGCGAGACTCCACCTCAAAAAAAAAAAAAAAAAAAAAAAAGATTCTGACTGATGATACCAATAGTCTCATGGTAACAAGACAGACACGCCCAACTTGAATCCCAGCTCTGCCAGCTCCTAGCTGCGTGACCTTGGGTAAGTGGATAAACCTTTCTCTGCCTCCATTCTCTCATGTCTCAAATGGGGATTACAATAGTACCATACAGGGTTATTATCAAGATTAAAGTAGTTACTACTAAGTTCAGAGAACACTGGCCAGTACATAGTAAGCACCCAATAAATACTGATTACGACTTATCATTATTACTCTTTTTTTTTTTTTGAGACAGGGTGTGGCTCTGTCACCCAGGCGGGAGTGCAGTGGTGCGATCATAGCTCACTGCAGCCTCAAGCTCCTGGGCTTAAGGGGTCCTCCCATATTAGCCTCCCAAGTAGCTGGAACTCCAGGTGTGTGCCACCATACTCAGCTAATGTTTTTTAACTTTTTGTAGAGACAGAGTCTCGCTCTGATGGCCAGGCTGGTCTGGAACACCTAACCTCAGGTGATCTGCCTGCCTCAGCCTCCCAAAGTGCTGGGATTATAGGTGGGAGCCACCACGCCTGGCCTAGTACCATTACTTTTAAGAATCATGGCTGGGCACGGCTGGGCGCAGTGGCTCAAGCCTGTAATCCCAGCACTTTGGGAGGCCGAGGCGGGCGGATCACAAGGTCAGGAGATTGAGACTATCCTGGCTAACATGGTGAAACCCCGTCTCTACTAAAAATACAAAAAAATTAGCCAGGCGTGGTGGTGGGCGCCTGTAGTCCCAGCTACTCGGGAGGCTGAGGTGGGAGAATGGCGTGAACCTGGGAGGCAGAGCTGGCAGTGCGCCGAGATCGCGCCGCTGCACTCCAGCCTGGGGCACAGAGCGAGAGTCTGTCTCAAAAAAAAAAAAAAAGAATCATGGCCGGGCATAGTGGCTCACTTTGGGAGGCTGAGGCGGGTGGATCATTTGAGGTCAAGAGTTCAAAACCAGTCTGACCAACATGGTGAAACCCTGTCTCTACTAAAAATACAAACAAATTAGCTGGGCATGGTGGTGCACGCCTGTAATCCAGCTAATCAGGAAAACCGAGGCAGGAGAATTGCTTGAACACGGGAGGTGGAGGTTGCTATGAGCTGAGATTGTGCCATTGCACTCCAGCCTGGGAAACACAGCAAAACTCCATCTCAAAAAAAAATAAAAATAAAAATAAATCAGCCCTGATTTAGACTCTGGTTCTCCATTTTCTTGCCTATAAATCAGAGGGAACACCTACTTTGTGGGGTGGATGGAAGGGCTAAGGACTTGTGTATGATGTCAGTGAAGCCAGGAGCCCAGAGCTGCTCAGAACAGACTGGCACTGTCATCACATATGGTGACCAGTCCAGGAAAAAGGGTGCAGGAGCTACGCCTGGGGCAGCCCCTGGAAACCTCCTGCTGTTTAAAACAGGGCCAGAGGAGCGTCAAAGCAGGCACGCTGGCATGGACACCTCTGCTCTGCCCAGCAGCTGTACTCTTGGCTACAAGCTCTCCTCTGGGCTGTGGAAAAAAGGCATCTTTTATTTGCCTATTTACTGAGAGTCAGTGCCAGCCCCAGGCCTGGCGCATGGGCAGGGGATGAATGAGGGAAGGCCTTTGGCCTCACAGCCTTAGCCTCTCCCCACACGCTGACCTGGGGATGCTGACCACAGTGGCCGACCCTGAGCAGAACGCTCTTCCCACCAGGCTCACCCACCAGTTCTGCACCCAGATGTCGGACTTGGCCTAAGAAGCAGGCAGGAAGTGGGAGAATGAAAGCAGAGGTCAGGCCACCCCCAGCCCCTCCTCTAGAGCCCATTGCTCTCATCCGGGAGGACTCCACAACTTAGCAATGAAAGGAAACAGAAGAACAGCCGGCGGGGCTCCGGGGCACAGGGGGACCCTGGGCTGAAGCTCAGGACACTCGGGATGCATGGAGCTGGCCTCCCGCGTCCTGCCCGCGGTGTGACCACCAGGAAGTGGTGTCATCACTGCAGCTGCCACCCCCAGAACCTGAGAAGTCACCGCGGTGTGCGGAGTCAACAGCGCCCTGTCTGCCCATACCTGGATCGCCTGCCAGGGCCCAGGGGCTCTCAGGGACAGGACGGTCATTCCTCTAGGGCTGCTCGCCACGGAAGCCTGGCCGTGGGTTCGCCACCTGCTGCAGGGAGAAGCCGCCCCAGGACTGTGCCTCCCCCACCTACCACGCCCGCAGGAGCTCGCTGGGGTACCCTGGTGTCCCGGGCTCCTCGCGGGGCAGGTCTGTCCCACCCCCCATTCCACAGATGGGGAAACTGAGGCTCGGAGCAGCCCAGGAAGGGGGCACAGGCACGCGGGTCCCCTGGGCCGCCCGGGTGCCCCGCACGCAGCTGGTGTGGACGCCGGAGCAGCGGCGGGGTCCCCGGGGCCGGGCGGCCGAGCTCTCGAGGCCCCGCGCCGGGCGGGCCGCCCTCCCCGCCCGTCCCCGCCAGCCCCGCGCCGCTCACCTGACCGCCGCCGCGCCGCCCCGCATCTGCCCGGCCTCCCGGCTGCGCTGGATCCGCCCGGCCGCCCCGCTGCGCTGATCCGCGGCGCCCGCTGCTGCCGCCTCCGGCGCGGAGGTTCATGGCACGCGGGGCCGAGTCTGCGCGCCCCGGAGTCCGCCCGGCCGCGCCCCTGGGCCGGGGCGCCTGTCCTGGGTTTCCCGTCACCACAAAAGGCCTGGCCGAAATCCAAGCCGCGACACGTGTAAAAACAAAACAGGTGGCTTTAGCTTTTTTTTTTTTTAACCCCAGTGGTTGAGGAGAAAAAAGGAACAGAGAACCCGCGTGCGCGGGCGGCTCGCGGGCTGCCACCTGCAGGCCCCGGCGGGGGCTTCGCGGCTGGAGAGCGAGGGGCTCCCTGCGACTCCACCCTCTAGACGGCGGACACGGCCACGCTGCGCTTCGGAGGCGGCTCCATGGAGGCGCGGGGCGGCGGGACTTCGGAGGCAGCTGGTGTCTGCGGGCCCTGGCATCCTTCCTGCCGCCCGGTTGTTTATACACAGAGCAGGCCCGCGCTCCCCGCCCCCATATCCCTACTCTTACACTTCTCGGGTGGAAGATTCTTCACCTGCCCCCGCTTGTGCCCGCAGGGAGGAGCTGAGGACAGATGAAGGCCAGCATATGGGCCTGGTGCCCTTGCCCTGAGCTCGCGGACTCAGTTTCCCTTCTGTGCAGAAAGATGTGGTTTTGGCTGCCTCTGGGCTTGGCCCACTTTGTTCGGTGGGCATCATGATGACAGTGCCAGTAACTGGGGGCCTCCCCAGTGGGAGCCACACACCATCTTGCCGAGACCAGCTGGGTTGGGGAGACCCTCACCAGGGGCGCTAGAGGAATTAAAGACACACACACAGAAATATAGAGCGTGGAGTGGGAAATCAGGGGTCTCACAGCCTTCAGAGCTGAGAGCCTTGAACAGAGATTTACCCAGGTATTTTATTAACAGCAAGCCAGTGGTAAGCATTGTTTCTATAGATTAACTAAAAGTATTCCTTATAGGAAACGAAGGGATGGGCCGAAATAAAGGGATGGGTTGGGCTAGTTATCTGCAGCAGGAGCATGTCCTTAAGGCACAGATCGCTCATGTTATTGTTTGTAGTTTAAGAACGCCTTTAGGCAGTTTTCTGCCCTGGGTGGGCCAGGTGTTCCTTGCCCTCATTCTGGTAAACCATAACCTTCCAGCGTGGGTGTTATGGCCATCATGAACATGTCACAGTGCTGCAGAGATTTTATTTATGGCCAGATTTTGGGGGCCCTGTTCCCAACACCATCTCATTTAACCCTGTCGAAGCCTGGGGGCCAGCAGTCACCTACAGGACAGGCAACTCCATCGGCCCCACCAAGGCCACATTGCTCAGAAGGGGCGGAGCGAGATTCCACCCCAGCTCAGGGTAGCTTCGGACCCTGTGCTCCTCCATGCACTCAGATCTGGAAGGAGACTGCCTTGAGCTGCCGCTCTGTCTGCTGCTTCAAGGTCCTCAGTCCTAGAGATTCCACATCCACCTGGCCTCTCTCCCAGCTCCTCCTTCTAGAAAAGCCCTTCTCCATCTCAGCTCCCACCTGGGCCCCACAGTTCATCCTCAGCCTGGCAGTCAGAGGGACCTTGGGAAGAAGTTAGCCCCCACCTTCACCTCCTGGCTCCTCCCAACAGGCCAGGCCCACCCCCACCCCCACCTTCACCTCCTGGCTCCTCCCAACAGGCCAGGCCTACCCCCACCCCCACCCCCACCTTCACCTCCTGGCTCCTCCCAACAGGCCAGGCCCACCCCCACCCCCACCCCCAGCGGGGCCCCTGCCTGGCTGAGCCTCTGTGGAGCACTCTTCCCCAGTAACCCGAACACCTCCTCCTTGCCTCTGCTCAGTGGTACTCAGTGATCTCTGGGAGGCAGGGACCTTCCCCTCACTCACTCATCATCTCCCTAATCACTCGTCACTGTTGTCTTCTGTTTTGCACATTTTTATTTATTATTTCTTACCCCACCCCTCAACCACCAGAAGCTAAGAGCTGCAGGCAACATTTTGTTGCCTTTCTTTGCTGCTTCACGGCCAGTGCCTGGACACAGACGGTGCCTCCTCACATAGACTAAGAAAGGAATGGGTCCCCGGTTGAGGCTGGCCCTGAGAGGAAGGAGGTTCCACCCAGCAGATGACCCACTGCCCAGGTGCATGTTAGAACCGGTTGTTCATCTGAACCAGTGTCTACAAAAGCAATGGGAACCCTCCTTCAAGGAGAGACAAAGATAAACCCACACTCTCCACGCAGTTTAAAGTCTACTTTCTTAATCAGAAGGTGTGGGCCGGGCGTGGTGGCTCATGCCTGTAATCCCAGCACTTTGGGAGCCCAGGAATCTGAGGCTGCAGTGGCCCACTGCACTCCAGCTTGGGTGACAGAGCAAGAACCTGTCTCTAAAATTAAATAAGTAAACAAACAACACAGTGTGTCATGACCATCTCTAGTCCTCTGTAGACATTCAACAACACTTTTAATCTTTACATTTTTATTTATTTTGGGACAGGGTCTCGCTCTGTCACCCAGGCTGGAGTGCAGTGGCTCAGTCTCACCTCACTGCAACCTCCACCTCCCAGGCTTAAGTGGTTCTCCCACGTCAGCCTCCCGAGTAGCTGGGATCGCAGGCAAGCGCCGCCACCTGGCTAATTTTATTTGTATTTTTTGTAGAGGCATTTGCCACATTGCCCAGGCTGATCTCGGAATCCTGGACCCGAGTGATCCACCCACCTCAGCCTACCAGAGTGCTGGGATTGCAGGCGTGAGCTACCATGCCTGACCCTATTTTATTCGTATTTTTGAAGAGACAAGGTCTCACTCTGCTTAAGCATAGCAGCATGAGCATAGCTCACTGCAGCCTCGAATGTCTGAGTTCAAGTGATCCTCCGGCCTTAGCATCCCAGAGTTCTGGGAGAATCTACAATTACAGAGAATTTATATACTGGTTTAGAACATTTACTATTTTGTTTGGTTTTGTTTCAGATGGGGTTGCCCAGGCTGGTCTCCAACTCCTGAGCTCAAGAGATCTGCCCACCTCAGCCTCCCAAAATTCTAGGATTTCAGGCATGAGCCACCACAAATAAATGTATTGAGCACCAACTATATGCCATGCTCTGGTCAAAGCACTAGGACACTGTGGTGAGAAAACACAAGGTCCCATCACTCAAGGAACCAGACGATAAGCAAAGATGCAAATTAATCAGAGATGTGATAAGCACCAAGAAGGAAATAAACAGTTGGACGAGACAGTGACTGAGATCAGGGAAGGAAGATGCTTGAGCCAAGACTCAGGGGTCAGAAGGAGAGAACCACTGAAGAGTGGGAGGGGCATCCAGGTAGAAACGCAAGTGCAAAGCCCTCAAGGAACCGAAAAGCCTCCTGTGAGTGAGGAACTGGAAGCAGGTCCATGTGGCTGGAGTTTAGCACAAGGTGAAGTGAGGGGAGAGGACCAGAGATGGGAGGCTATGAGCTAATAGTAAACACATCGGCTTTGATTTGTGGTGAGATAGGAGCCGTTGGAAATGTCTCTCAGCCCTTTTTTTTTTTGAAACAGGGTCTCACTCTGTCGCCCAGGCTGGAGTGCAGTGGCACAATCTCGGCTCACTGCCGCCTCAACCTCTGGGACTCAAGGGATCCTCCTGCCTCAGCCTCCCTAGTAGCCAGGGCTACACGCACACACCACCACGCCTTCCTAATTTTTTCGGGGGGAGGGGTGGGAGACAGAGTCTCGCTCTTTTACCAGGCTGGAGTGTAGTAGTGTGATCTCGACTCACTACAACCTCCACCTCCCGGGTTCAAGCAATTCTTCTGCCTCAGCCTCCTGAGTAGCTAGGATTACAGGCATGAGCCACCACGCCCAGCCCAATTTTTTTTTTTTTTTTGAGACGTAGTCTTGCTCTGTCACCCAGGCTGCAGTGCAGTGGCACGATCTCGGCTCACTGCGAGCTCCACCTACTGGGTTCCCGCCATTCTCCGGCCTCAGTCTCCTGAGTAGCTGGGACTGCAGGCACCGCCGCCACACCCAGCTAATTTTTTGTATTTTTAGTAGAGACAGGATTTCACTGTGTTAACCAGGATGGTCTCGATCTCCTGACCTTGTGATCCGCCTGCCTCAGCCTCCCAAAGTGCTGGGATTACAGGCGTGAGCCACGGCGCCTGGCTCTGGTCAGTTGTTTTAATTTTCTTTTAGCCTCCACAAATAAATGAAAACGTGCAAAGCTTGTCTTTCTGTGCCTGGCTTATTTCACTTAACATAATGACTTCCAGTTCCATCCATGTTGTTGCAAATGACAGGATCTCATTCTTTTTTACGGCTGAATAGTACTCCATTGTGTAAAGTACCACATTTTCTTTATCCATTCATCTGTTGATGGAGGATAGGTTTACTATCTGCTTCCTTCTTGATGCTTATCACATCTCTGATCATGGTCGTAGTTTCTCAGATGTATACATATGTCAAAATCTATCCAGTTCTACCCTTACACATGTGCAGTTTATTGTATGTTGATTATATCTCAACAAAGCTGTTAAGAGACCAAGTGTGGTGGCTCATCCCTGTAATCCCAGCACGTTGGGAGGCTGAAGCTGGTGGATCACCACGAGGTCAGGAGATCAAGACCATCCTGGTCAACATGGTAAAACCCTGTCTCTAATAAAAAAAAAAATACAAAAAATAAGCCGGGTGTGGTGGTAGGTGCCTGTAGTCCCAGCTACTCCGGAGGCTGAAGCAGGAGAATGGCGTGAACCCGGGAGGCAGAGCTGGCAGTGAGCCGAGATCACACCACTGCACTCCAGCCTAGGTGACAGAGCGAGACTCTGTCTCAAATTTTAAAAAAAACTTATTTTGAGACACATCCATGTGGCAGCAGATGTCTGTGGTTTATCCCTCTCACTGCCAAGTATCCATGGATGACCACACTGTGTCTATCCATTCACCTGTTGATGGCCATCTGGGCTGTTTCCAGTGTTTGTTATTATAAATAAAGCTACTATAAACGTGTGTGTGCATCACTGTGTGGAGATATGCTTTCATTCTCCTGGGCAATATTTAGCAACAGAATGGCTTGGTCACGTGCAGTGATTTTACTTCTTAGAATGCATGAACTTTCTCCCGTGGCGGTTGTGCCTTTTCATGTTCCTGCTGGGAGGTGTGAGTGCTCCAGGGGTTCCTGTGTCCACACCAACAACTGGTGTGGTGGGTCTCTCCCCTGGAGGATACTGAGCAGAGAAGTGGTATAATTTTGTTTTCAAAAGATCCCTCTGGGCCGGGCACGGTGGTACACACTACACTTTGGGAGGCCAAAGTGGGCGGATCACGAGGTCAGGAGTTCAAGACCACTCTGGCCAACATGGTGAAACCTCATCTCTACTAAAAATACAAAAATTAGCTAGATGTGGTGACGCGCACCCATAATCCCAGCTACTCAGGAGGCTGAGGCTGGAGAATCGCTTGAACACCGGAGGCAGAGGTTGCAGTGAGCTGAGATCGCGCCACTGCACTCCAGCCTGGGCGACAAGAGCAAGACTCCGTCTCAAAAAAAAAAGACACATTGGGATAGACAGGAAAGAACAAATTTAGATACACTGTCACATATCTTTTTAGTTGATTTCCGGGTCCTGAGACAAGATCAGTTCAGTTAAACAGCTATTTCCCATCACAGGAGGCGGCACTGCAGATAGGCTAGACTTAGGTATATAAGGAAGATGAACATATTTTTAATAAGAGGCATTTCTGTGAAAACAGAAGAAAAACAAAGTTTACTGTTGGACACAATCTATCCAGATGTTAGACTCAAAGCATCTTTAGATGCAGAGGAGGAAGCCCTGGCAGTCTGACACTATGTTTTCACCTGTGTTACAAAGAATAACTTCAACTTTCTGGGCCTCAGGAAAAAGTAGCAATTTCACTGAGTCTAGGTCAGAAAAACAAAAGACAAATTTGAAAGTATTAGTGTGGGGACTTGTAGCCCAGAAACAATTCAGGACTCAGATCACATTGCAGAAAACAAAAAAAAAAACCCTCAAAAACAATGAACAAGACTCTAACAACAGGTTTACTACTATGGTTTTTCTGAAACATTTTTCTCTCTCCAGTCTCCATTTTTATTCAGGACAAATCATAGTAGAACAAATCTTAGTCTTACTATGCTTGGCCAGATTATTTGCATAAAGTGCAGCAAGAATAATTATTTGCCATATAGGTTAGTTTTGAAGTTGGCTTTGCTGAAACTTTTTTCCATAAGGAATCTCAGATTAGACTTTTTAAAACCTTCAACCCAGCCACGGATTTACCTGTGCTTGCCAATACTATATGACTTGTGTGAATTTCTCTCCTCTAGGCCCAAAGATAACTTGGGTCTCTTGGAGCTGTCAGAAAGTGACATTCTTTACTTTAGGAGAGGAATCCCATACAGAGATTATACAGACAACGCACGAGGTCAGTATTCCCAAGCGGCTTTTATTGGCTAAGTCAACTTTGATTCCTTAAAGCAGTTCGTTGCCGGGCGTGGTGGCTCACGCCTGTAATCCCAGACTTTGGGAGGCCGAGGCGGGTAGATCATGAGGTCAGGAGATCGAGACCATCCTGGCTAACACAGTGAAATCCCGCCTCTACTAAAAATACACACAAAAAATAAAATTAGCTGCACGTGGTGGTGGGCGCCTGTAGTCCCAGCTACTCTGGAGGCTGAGGCAGGAGAATCGCTGGAACCCAGGAGGTGGAGGTTGCAGTGAGCTGAGATCGCGCCACTGCACTCCAGCCTGGCAATAGAGCAAGACTCAGTCTCAGAAACAAAACAAAACAAAACACAAAAGCAGTCTGTTTATATTTGAACACATGACATTCCAGTGAAAGTCCTGGTAAAATAACTAGTGTCTCCAATTGTGTCCATCACAAGATTCTTCTTGCACATGTGCAAATTGCCATAAATTAAGAATACCCTGGCCGGGCGTGGTGGCTCACGCCTGTAATCCCAGCACTTTGGGAGGCCAAGGCGGGCGGATCACGGGGTCAGGAGATCGAGACAACCCTGGCTAACACGGTGAAACCCCGTCTCTACTAAAAGTAGAAAAATATTAGCCCAGCGTGGTGGCGGGCGCCTGTAGTCCCAGCTACTTGGGAGGCTGAGGCCGGAGAATGGCGTGAACCCGGGAGGCGGAGGTTGCAGTGAGCTGAGATCGCACCACTGAACTCCAGCCTGGGCAACAGAGCGAGATTCTGTCTCAATAAATGAATGAATGAATGAATGAATGAATGAATGAATGAATAAATAAATATAAATAAAAAAGAATACAGACAGTTTCCAAATTCTGGAGCAATCAGGTAGTGAGAAAGAAATATGCACCAATTTTTGGTCTCAGGAGTGTACTTTTTACTCAATTGCTAAAAGTTGTAAATAACTCAAAAGAAAAAAGGTTTTCTTGACTGAAAAACAAAACAAGAAGAATCAATAATGTGGCCAGGCACAGAGGCTCACGCCTGCGATGCCAGCACTTTGGAAGGCCAAGGCAGGCGGATCATGAGGTCAGGAGTTCAAGACCAGCCTGACCAACATAGTGAAACCCTGTCTCTATTAAAAATACAAAAAAATTAGCTGGGTGTGGTGGCACATGCCTGTAATCCCAGCTACTCAGGAGGCTGAGGCAGGAGAATCACTTGAACCCGGGAGGCGAGGGATGCAGTGAGCTGAGATCACACCACTACACTGCAGCCTGGGCGACAGAACAAGACTCTATGAAAGAAAAAGAGAAAGAAAGAAAGGACGAAAGAAAGAGAAAGAGAGAGAGAAAGAAAGAAAAGAAAGGAAGAAAGAAAGGCTGTGTTCGGTGACTCATGCCTGTAATCCCAGCACTTTGGGAGGCTGAGGCGGGCAGATCACATGGTCAAGAGATCAAGATCATCCTGGCCAACAGGGTGAAACCCCATCTCTACTAAAAACACGAAAATTAGCTGGGCTTGGTGGTATGCACCTGTAGTCCCAGCTACTCAGGAAGCTGAAGCAGGAGAATCGCTTGAACTCAGGGAATGGAGATTGCAGTAAGCCAAGATCGTGCCACTGCACTCCAGCCTGGGCGACAGAGCAAAACTTCATCTCAAAAAAAAAAAAAGGGGGTCAAACAAGACAATAATTATCTGTGGAATGACAAAAGTCTCAGGACAGTCACAGTTAAGTGAAACCCACAAGAAACTTGGTCATCTCTGTGGCACACAATCATTTAACACACCAATCATAATTTTTTTTTTTTTTTGAGACAGAGTCTCACTCTGTCACCCGGGCTGGAGTGCAGTGGCGGTACCTCAGCTCACTGCAACCTCTGCCTCCCGGGTTCAAGAGATTCTCTTGCCTCAGCCTCCCCAGTAGCTGGGACTAAAGGCACCCGCCACCACACCCAGCTAATTTTTTTTTTATTTTTAGTAGAGATGGGGTTTCACCATCTTGGCCAGGCTGGTCTCTAACTCCTGACCTCAGGTGATCCACCTGCCTCGGCCTCTCAAAGTTCTAGAAGTACAGGCGTGAGCCACTGCGCCCGGCCAACAATCATAATTATTCCTGACAAGGTATACTGAGGCATATCAGAAATATAGAAATCTTACATAATTTTGTAATACATATAACGTATTTATATATAACCCAAAGAAAGTTAAACACCATTTTACATTTGACAGTACTTCCTGTGTGATTTTAATACATCATATAGGTCAAATATATCTCTTTTGGAATTTAGGGGACCTAATATTTAAAAGATTAGTTAGTTTTTTTTTAAAAAAAAGAATTTAGAATTTGTATTTGGTAAAGTTGTCAAATATCAAAGGTTTAAACATTGGATATCACAAAATAGAATCTCAGGTCAACATAAGTCATCCATTTAGTCAAAATGACTCAAAAGTTTTAGAAAGGCAAAAAACTTTACTCTGCTAGAAAACTCAGCTTTCCGGCCGGGTGCGGTGGCTCAAGCCTGTAATCCCAGCACTTTGGGAGGCCGAGACGGGCAGATCACAAGGTCAGGAGATCGAGACCATCCTGGCTAACACGGTGAAACCCCGTCTCTACTAAAAAATACAAAAAACTAGCCGGGCGAGGTGGCGGGCGCCTGTAGTCCCAGCTACTCCGGAGGCTGAGGCAGGAGAATGGCGTGAACCTGGGAGGCGGAGCTTGCAGTGAGCTGAGATCCAGCCACTGCACTCCAGCCTGGGTGACAGAGTGAGACTCCGTCTCAAAAAAAAAAAAAAAAAAAAAAAAGAAAACTCAGCTTTCCAAACAAGACCCAATGAGGATAACCCAAGGTCAACGGAATCTGGTCTTCTCACCTTTTTTGTTTTCTTCAGTTTACTCAAAAGCCAAACAAAAATATTTCATTATCTCTCCATATTATATAAAAATCTTCTTCAAAAAAGAAAAATTGACCAGGTGTGGTGGCTCACACCTGTAATCCCAGCACTTTCGGAGGCCAAGGTGGACGGATCACCTGAGGTCAGGAGTTTGAGACCAGCCCAGCTGACATGACGAAACTCCAGCTCTACTAAAAATACAAAAATTAGCCGAGTGTGGTGGTGCATGCCTATAATCCCAGCTACTCAGGAGGCTGAGGCAGGAGAATTGCTTGAGCCTGGGAGGTGGAGGTTGAAGTGAGCCAAGATTGCACCACTGCACTCCAGCCTGGGCAACAGAGCGAGACTCTGTCTCAAAAAAAAAAAAAATAGAAATAAAGAAAACCAAATTCCATTTTTACATTGGTGAATCATTAATGCTAAAGCTAATTTAAATAAAGTCTCATAAAGCTGTCAAATTTTAATTAGTTTGACCATAAGGTAAGATTTTTATACACCTTTTTTTTTTTTTTTTTGAGATGGAGTCTCGCTCTGCCACCCAGGCTGGAGTATAGTGGCCGGATCTCAGCTCACTGCAAGCTCCGCCTCCCGGGTTTACACCATTCTCCTGCCTCAGCCTTCCGAGTAGCTGGGACTACAGGCGCCCGCCACCTCGCCCGGCTAGTTTTTTGTATTTTTAGTAGAGACGGGGTTTCACTGTGTTAGCCAGGATGGTCTCGATCTCCCGACCTCGTGATCTGCCCGTCTCGGCCTCCCAAAGTGCTGGGATTACAGGCTTGAGCCACCGCGCCCGGCCTATACACCTTTTATAAACATTTATAATTTTCTGCTAAAGAGATCAATGCTCTAAGAAAAGCCTTTATTAAGACCCAGAGACCCAGATTCTGGCCCTGCTTCAGTGTGCTTTTCAAGGTCAATTTACGGAAAAACTAAATAATACTCTTCATTGTAGCCAACTTGCTCACACACAGAATGTTTCACAAAATTAATCTTTTACAAACCTTCTACAACTTGCTTAAATCTTTAGTTTTATTCTTTCTTTTAACCCAAGACAATCCTTAAACTTTGTAAATTAGACAAAATTACTTTTCTTAAAAAGCCACATTCCTTGCTGGGTGCGGTGGCTCTCGCCTGTAATCAGGCAGGAGAATGGCGTGAATCCGGGAGACGGAGCTCGCAGTGAGCCAAGATCACGCCACTGCACTCCAGCCTGGGCGACAGAGCGAGACTCCGTCTCAAAAAAACAAAACAAAACAAAATAAAAACAAAAACACATTCCCATGCCTTTTTATTAAAAACACATAATTTTCATTTCTAGTGTAAGTAATTTTAATTATCTACCAGGTGCAGAGTCTAGGACACAAAACAGAACCACAGATAATGTCTGACTCTTTCCAGCAGTACTAGCGGGCATGGCTAACTCCACATGTCCCCAGCTTCACCTAGAACCCAATGGCTCTAATGCAGGTAAGTTGAACAATTATAAAAAGTCAGCCAGGCATGGTGACTCAAGCCTGTAATAGTAGTACTTTGGGAAGCCAAGGCAGGTGGATGACGAGGTCAAGGGTTCAAGACCAGCCTGGCCAAGATGGTGAAATCCCATCTCTACTAAAAATACAAAAAGTAGCTGGGCCTGGTGGCGTGTGCCTGTAATCCCAGCTACTCGGGAGGCTGAGGCAGGAGAATGGCTTGAACTGGGACCCAGGAAGGGGAGGTTGCAGTGAGCCAGTATCTCGCCAGTGCACTCCAGCGTGGGCTACAGAGGGAGGCTCGGTCTCAAAAAAAAAAAAAAAGAAAAAGTAACAGAAGCAGTTTAGGAGCTTAAATAATCCAGCAAACACTGTGGCTGACTTGCCTTATTTGGACCAAATGTCTAAATTTCTATTTTTTTTTGAGACAGAGTTTCACACTTGTCACCCAGGTTGGAATGCAGGAGCGCAATCTCAGCTCACTGCAACCTCTGCCTCCTGGGTTCAAGCAGTTCTCCAGCCTTAGCCTCCTGAGTAGCTGCAATTACAGGTATGTGCCACCATGCCCAGCTAATTTTGTATTTTTAGTAGAGATGGGGGTCTTGCCATGTTGGACAGGCTGGTCTCGAACTCCTGACCTCAGGTGATCTGCCCGGCCACCGTTCCTGGCGCCAAATGTCTAAATATTAAAGACTTTTTATTTTACTTTACCAATAATCTTTAAAACTGTCTTAATTTACCAAAGATTACCAAAATATTATTTTATCAGTTCAGTCACGATGACCAGGAAAAACTCTTACACATGGAGGTTCCCTAAAGATGTTTGTTTCTCGATTGGCTTATCGGCTTCAGGGTGGAGCCTCTTAAGGCAGTGGTACCCGGCCTTTTTGGCACCAGGGACTAGTTTCGCAGAAGACAGTTTTTCCACAGACTCAGTGAGAGGGACGGTTTCGGGATGAGTCAAGCACCTGACGTTTACAGTGCACGTTATTTCTATTATTACACGATAATACATAATGAAATAATTGTACAACTCACCCGAACCTGTAATCAGTGGGAGCCCTGAGCTTGTTTCCTGCAACTAGACGGTTCCATCTGAGGGCGATGGGAGACAGTGGGAGGCAGGTTCCCAACCGGAGCTCACTAGAGCCCTCGTGTGCGCAGTTCACAACACGGTTCGAGCTCCTGTGAGAATCGGATCCTGCTGCTGATCCGACAGGAGGCGGAGCTCGGGTGGTGACGACATGACAGCGATGGGGTGCCGCTGTAAATACAGATGAAGCTTCTCTAGCTCACCCGCTCACTGGTCACCTGCTGCTATGTGGCCCAGTTCCTAATTGGCCACAGATCACTACTGGTCCTTGGCCTGGGGGCTGGAGACCCCTGTTTTAAGCGATTTCTAGTCCCAAATAAGCAGGCATGACTGGAAGGCAAAACAGATCCTCAAAATCAAAAATCCTTAACCGGGTGCAGTGGCTCATGCCTGTAATCCCAGCACTTCGGGAGGCTGAGGCGGGCAGATCATTTGAGGTCAGGAGTTCAAAAACAGCCTGGCTAACATGGTGAACATCTCTACTAAAATACAAAAATTAGCCATACGCGGTGGCATGTGCCTGTAGTCCCATCTATTCGTGAGGCTGAGGGAGGAGAATCGCTTGAACCCGGGAGGCAGAGGTTTCAGTGAGCCGAGATCGTGCCACTGCACTCCAACCTGGGCGACAGAGCAAGACTCAGCCTCAAAAAAAAAAAAGAGAGAGGCCAGGCAAGGTGACTTACGCCTGTAATCCCAGCACATTGGCAGGCTGAGGCAGGAGGATCACCTGAGGTTGGGAGTTAGAGACCGGCCAGACCAACATGGAGAAATCCCATCTCTACTAAAAATACAAAATTACCCAGGGACAGTGGTGTGTACCTGTAGCCCCAGCTACTTGGGAGGCTGAGGTGGAAGGATTGCTTGAGTCCGGGAGGCAGAGGCTGCAGTGAGCTGTGATCATACCACTGCACTCCAACCTGGGCAAGAGAGTGAGATTTTCACTAAAAATAAATAAATAAATAAAACCAATGTGCAAAGAAGGGTGTATTGACACATAGTAATAACCACGCACTGCGAGAAACTCACTGTGGCCACCAGTCCCTTCAAAGACTGTCTCTCTTATCTATTACTTACCATGCAAAGTAATTCAATTGAGTTTTTACACAGGGAGAGCAGGGGCTTTAAAACAATACCTGTACACATATAGCCCAAATATTTTATTTTGTTTTATTTTTCTGAGATAGAGTCTCACTCTGTCACCCAGGCTGGAGTGCAGTGGCACAGTCTCGGCTCTCTGTAATCTCTGCCTCCCAGGTTCAAGCGATTCTCCTGCCTCAGCCTCCGGAATAGCTGGAGCTACAGGCACAAGCCACTATTCCCGGCTAATTCTTGTATTTTTAGTAGAGACAGGGTTTCGCCATGTTGGTCAGGCTGGTCTCGAACTCCTGACCTCAAATAATCCACCCGCCTCAGCCTCCCAAAATGCCTGTAATCCCAGCACTGTGGAAGGCTGAGGCGGTCACTGGCACCGCAGCTCACACCTGTAATCCCAGCACTGTGGGAGGCTGAGGCGGTCACTGGCACCGTAGCTCATGCCCATAATCCCAGCACTGTGGGAGGCTGAGGTGAGAGGATCACTTGAGGCCAGGAGTTCGAGACCAGCCTGGGCAACATGACGAGACCTCATCTCTATGAAGAACTATATATTTATATTATACATTATATGAAAATATCAGACCGGCCCCATGGCTCACGACTCTAATCCCAGCACTTTGGGAGGCTGAGGTGGGCAGATCACCTGAGGTTGGGAGTTTGAGACCAGCCTGGCTAACATGGAGAAACTCTGTCTCTACTAAAAACACGTTAGCCAGGCATGGTGGCCCATGCCTGTAATCCAAGCTACTCAGATGGCTAAGGCAAGATAATTGCGTGAACCCAGGAGGCAGAGGTTGCAGTGAGCTGAGTTCGTGCCATTGCACTCCAGAGCCTGGGCAACACGAGTGAAACTGTCTGGAAAAAAAAAATTAAAATTTTAAAAATGGCTGGGAACAGTGGCTCATGCCTGTAATTGCAGCACTTTGGGAGGCTGAGGAGGGCGGATCACCTGAGATCAGGAGTTCAAGCCCAGCCTGACCAACATGGAGAAACCCCGTCTCTGCTAAAAATACAAAATTAGCCAGGCATGCTGGCGTGTGCCTGTAATTCCAACTACTAGCAAGGCTGAGGCGGGAGAATCACTTGAACCCAGAAAGTGGAAGTTTTGGTGAACCGAGATCACGCCATTGCACTCCAGCCTGGGCAACAAGAGTGAAATGCTGTCTCAAAAAAAAATATTATCTATGTACTAAATATAGATAATATAATGTATGTGACATAAATATGTTTTTAGAGATAAAACGGCAAAGTCTTAGTGACTGAGGTACAGCAAAAGGGGCAGTTGCATTGGTTTTCCCAGAAAGTCCAAAACAGCCATTTTCAAGCTTTCAAAGGATTTTAACTGCTCTAGATAATTATTGGCCAGGGGCGATGGCCCACACCTGTAATCCCAGCACTTTGGGAGGATGAGGCGGGTCAATCACCTGAGGTCAGGAGTTCAAGGTCAGCCTGGCCAACATGACGAAACCCCATCTCTACTAAAAATACAAAAATTAGCCACGCATTGTGGCAGGCACCTGTAATCTCAGCACTTTGAGGGGCCAAGGCAGGTGGATCACGAGGTCAGGAGACCGAGACCATCCCGGCTAACACAATACCTCATCTCTACTAAAAATACAAAAAATCAACCGGGTGTGCTGGCGGGTGTTTGCAGTCCTAGCTCTGTCCAGAATTGGTGGGTTCTTGGTCCTGGCCACATTCTAAACTGTATATCTCCTTCGTGACAGAATGACACAGAAAGACAAATAAGACGAGTCACACAAATCCTTTTTCCTTTTTTTTTTTTTTTTTTTGAATGAGTCTCACTCTGTCACCCAGGCTGCAGTGCAGTGGCCTGATCTCAGCTTCTCAGCTCACTGTAACCTCTGCCTCTCGGGTTCAAGCAATTATCAGCTTCCTGAGTAGCTGAGATTACAGGCACCCACCACCACACCGGCTAATTTTTGTGTTTTTAGTAGAGACGGAGTTTCACCATCTTGGCCAGGCTGGTCTTGAACTCCTGACCCCGTAATCCACCTGCCTCAGCCTCCCAAAGTGCTGGGATTACAGGCGTGAGCCACCGCACCTGGCCCCTTTTTCCTATTAATCAAAACCTTCCATAGTAGACAAACAGTTACTTCTACCATTCACCCACCCACCGGGTTAGTGCAAAGAGAGGCAGAAGCCCGGCTGGTAAGAAATTATCTCCCTTTTACAGGCATGCTGGGTTTCCAGGTTCCCTTTCTCTGTAGCTTTCAGCTGCAGAAAAACAGGGTGGTTTTTGGTGACCCTGCTGGCTGCACCATAGCTGTGGGGGCCAAGGTGTGTTACTAAAGAAAGTCATCTTTTTTTAATTAATGGAACCACAGGCAAAAGCCTCTCAATTTTGCAACAGGCTACAGGGGGGAAACTAAATTAACCTTTCCCATTCCAACCATCACAAAATACAAAATACATGCGCCAAAACCCAGACACTAGTCACCCTGCTCGGCGTTCAATATTGACCTGGCAAGGCTCAAACTTGCCCTGCTTTGGCCCCTGTTACCTTTGATTCACTCAAAGTGGGTGGGATGACCTCCGACCCAGAGTTTATTGGACACTCTCTGAGCACGACAGAAGAAAGGAAAGTCGCCCTGAGTTAGGCTGCTGAGCTTCCTTCTGGGCTCCCTGAATATGGTGGACCAGACAAACAGGGAGAGTCTGCGGAAACTACCATCAGTGCCCTCAGGGATCTCCTCTGTGTATACAAACTCACAATAAAGTAAAGACAGACAAAAGGCCCTCAGAGCCAGGATTCTAGACCAGATTACAAATCCAAAGATCATTTCTCTAAACGGCTCCCCTATTCTCTGTGCAACTGGGGAGAAACCTCCCCAAACCGAGGCTCCTCTTTCTACAATCTAGGGAGAGCCGAACGGTCCCCAGGATGGGTGGATCACGAGGTCAGGAGATTGAGACCATCCTGGCTTACGCAGTGAAACTGCATCTCTACTAAAAATACAAAAAAAAATTAGCCAGGCATGGTGGCAGGCACCTGTAGTCCCAGTCACTTGGGAGGCTGAGGCAGGAGAATGGCAAGAACCCGGGAGGCGGAGCTTTCAGTGAGCTGAGATCGCACCACAGCACTCCAGCCTGGGCAACAGAGTGAGACTCCAGCTCAAAAAAAAAGAACCAGTGCCATGTAAAAAGTGGTTCCAGCCACCACCCCTCCATGTGAAGGGATGGCCGGGCAGCTGTGCGGAGCAGCCGTGCAGAGGACAACCCCAAGAGTGAGGTGTGGAGGTGTCAGAGCTTGCAGTCGCCCCCTCCTGACACTGAGAAGCTAATACACTGTATCTAGAGAAAGGATACCTCGCAGTTTCAGGTAGAGTTGGGGTGATTTGTCACACAGCAACAGCTGGCAGAGGAGACAGATCCCTGGCCCCGTCCACGCTGGGGGTGTCAGGGCCAGAACTCAAGATGGTGGCCTCTGGGGCTTCTAGTCCTGGCACCTGAAGCTAGGACCTGCAGTGCCCACGGCCTGTCTTCCTCTGAGCCCATTGCCACATTGAAGGGTGATTCAAGAAGAAGGGGCTGCTCTCAGGGAACCACTGGGCAGAACCTGGGGGACTAAGGCCGCTGATGTCCCTCAGTTCCAAGGGATGGGGCGGCAGGGAGGCAGCTGTGGAGGGCTCAGGAAGTCGGCCTCTCTGGGCTCCAGGCTCTTTCCCTGTGGGAGGATGTGGGGCACCAGGTGAGCAGCTCCACAGACCATGCCTTCAGGTTCCTGTGTGGCTGGACACCAAGTATGGTGCACCCCAGGAAGGGGCTGCCGGGGCGGGTGGACTGACATGTCCCTCCTGGCAGCCCAGGCCTGGGTCCTATGGCTGCATCTCCCTGACCCCAGCAGCCCCTCTCAGGGCCCAGTCCCGAGACACCCAACACACCATCTTTTTCAGGCAGCGCTCAGGCCCCCCTTCCGTACCTCCCTGGTTCTCACCCGAGGCTTCAGGTCTCATGTCAGTTTCCACCCCAGCAGGGTCCACCTACCCCAACTTTCAGCCTACAGAGAAATCTCAGGGTACAGCCTGCAGACAGGTGGGAGAAATCTCGGGGTACAGCCTGCAGACAGGTGGGAGAAATCTCGGGGTGCAGCCTGCAGACAGGTGGGAGAAATCTCGGGGTGCAGCCTGCAGACAGGTGGAGAAATCTCCGGATGCAAGCCGCTCTGTAGGAGACCAGGGGATGAGTGTGGGTTTGTTTCTAAGTCACAGGAGGGCTGCATCTCGGGGTCTAGAATGAGGCTTTATCTAGGTACTTCCCATTCCTTCTCTTGGGTTCCCCGTTTCCAGGGTCTCCCCATGGGCTGTGCCTTTAGACACCTTCTGGTCCCAAGCGCAGGCCTCTCTCAGCCACCAGCCTGGGAGAGGATGAGCTCTTGCCTGCCCACCCGGGCTCCCTGTCGACACCTCCACCCACTGGACACCACTTTCCAGAATAAAAGGAAATATCTGGCACCAAGCAAGGGTATCTGACAGCAATAGATTTATTAAGTATCCCCGAAAATATAAACACAAACCAGTAAAAAACAAAACCATAAAACGTCAGGCCTGGAGCTGCAATCAGACAGACAGGAGCAGCACACACATGGCCCAGGTGGGGAGGACGAGGCCGTAAATACTGCAGGAGGGTGGCAAGGGAGCCCTAGGGCAAGGGGGAAAGCAGGGTACAGTGTCGGCAGCCAGATGGCTCTGGGGGTCAGACACTGCTGACCTTGGCCCCGGCCGCCACCTGCCCCTCACTCCAGCTGCAAGCAGCTTCACTTGGGGCCCTGGGCCTCCGACTCCTCCTCGTCGTCTTCGTACATCTCGCCCTCCTCCTCGGCCGTGGCGTCCTGGTACTGCTGGTACTCGGACACCAGGTCATTCATGTTGCTCTCGGCCTCGGTGAACTCCATCTCGTCCATGCCCTCGCCCGTGTACCAGTGCAGGAAGGCCTTGCGCCGGAACATGGCCGTGAACTGCTCGGAGATGCGCTTGAACAGCTCCTGGATAGCCGTGCTGTTCCCGATGAAGGTGGAGGACATCTTGAGGCCACGGGGCGGGATGTCACACACGGCCACCTTCACGTTGTTGGGGATCCACTCCACGAAGTAGCTGCTGTTCTTGCTCTGGATGGCCAGCATCTGCTCGTCCACCTCCTTCATGGACATGCGGCCCCGGAACACAGTGGCCACCGTCAGGTAGCGGCCGTGGCGCGGGTCGCAGGCAGCCATCATGTTCTTGGCATCAAACATCTGCTGGGTGAGCTCGGGCACGGTCAGGGCCCGGTACTGCTGGCTGCCCCGGGCTGTGAGGGGGGCGAAGCCGGGCATGAAGAAGTGCAGACGGGGGAAGGGCACCATGTTGACGGCCAGCTTGCGCAGGTCAGCATTGAGCTGGCCAGGGAAGCGCAAGGAGGTGGTGACCCCGCTCATGGTGGCTGACACCAGGTGGTTGAGGTCCCCGTAGGTGGGTGTGGCCAGCTTGAGGGTGCGGAAGCAGATGTCGTAGAGCGCCTCGTTGTCGATGCAGTAGGTCTCATCCGTATTCTCCACCAGCTGGTGGATGGACAGCGTGGCATTGTAGGGCTCCACCACTGTGTCTGACACCTTGGGCGAGGGCACGACGCTGAAGGTGTTCATGATGCGGTCCGGATACTCCTCACGCACCTTGCTGATGAGCAGTGTGCCCATGCCGGAGCCCGTGCCACCCCCCAGCGAGTGGGTCAGCTGGAAGCCCTGCAGGCAGTCGCAGTTTTCACACTCCTTCCGCACGACATCCAGGACCGAGTCCACTAGCTCCGCACCCTCCGTGTAGTGACCCTTGGCCCAGTTGTTGCCAGCCCCACTCTGACCTGTGCAGGGAGAAGTGGGGTAGGGGACAGGGGTCAGGGACTCTGCAGTCCAGACCTCCAGCCCCTGCCTGAACATCCCAGGGCAGCCATGGCAGCCCTGTGCCCATTCTCATTTCTGTAAAGTAGACCCCACTGAGCACCCCTTCTCATACCCGCTGTGGCTTCCCCGAGTCAATGCTGCTGAGTGCTGAAGACAAGGGCTCTGGACAGGGTCTTGAGAACTTGAGGTCACACCAGAGCAAGGCTCTGCCTCCTGAGGGGATCCTGGGTGAGTGGATCAATCCTCCTGCTCCAGCCCACCTTCCTTCTGACTGACTGGGCCAGGAGCCTAAACAGCCACCCCAGAAACCCTGGCAGTTGGCCGCTGGATGTGAGCTGGCATCTACCAGTTGGGTGTGCTGAGGCTGGGAAGGCAGAAGTGAAGCGAGGCCCTCCGGTTTGTGTGGCACATCCACAGCCCTGCCCCAGGACACAGGCACAAGAACGTCCTGCCCTCTTGGCCGCAGCAAAGCCTCATTCTCCTGGACCCTGGAGTCCTCTGGAGGCCCCATTCCGTCTCACCAGCTCTCTAGCAATTCTGTAGGCTTCTGTCTGCTTCACACTTCATTCCACTTGAAATGCATGAGTGGTTTCTGTTCTCCCCACAGAACCCTTTCTCTGGGCCTCCAATGCCCAGCTGTAAAATGGAGAGATCAGTTCTCACCCTTCAAGATCGTGTGAGGAGCTGACCATTCCTTATTTCTGACAGCCGCCCCCGTGCACCGACCTGGGCTTGCATGTCATACGGTCTGCCATCAGAGCTTGGAGCAGGGGAAACTTACCAAAGATGAAATTGTCAGGCCTGAAAAGATGTCCAAAGGCCCCTGAGCGGACACTGTCCATGGTTCCAGGTTCCAGGTCAACCAGAATGGCCCGAGGCACGTACTTGTGAGCTGAGGGGAGAGAAGGGCTCGGTGATTTGGGTTATAGAGGGCCAGAGCTCTCCCTCATTCTTTCTAAATTCTCTGCCTGCCTGCCATCCTCCTGCTCACATCCTAAGAGCCTTTACTCTGAAGTCAGAGAGTCCTGGACCAAAGGCAAGCTTGAGCAACTTTCTTCACCTTAAGCCTCACTGTGAGGCCGGGCGCGGTGGCTCAAGCCTGTAATCCCAGCACTTTGGGAGGCCGAGACGGGCGGATCACGAGGTCAGGAGATCGAGACCATCCTGGCTAACACGGTGAAACCCCGTCTCTACTAAAAATACAAAAAAAAAACTAGCCGGGCGAGGTGGCGGGCGCCTGTAGTCCCAGCTACTCCGGAGGCTGAGCCAGGAGAATGGCGTAAACCCGGGAGGCGGAGCTTGCAGTGAGCTGAGATCCGGCCACTGCACTCCAGCCCGGGCTACAGAGCAAGACTCCGTCTCAAAAAAAAAAAAAAAAAAAAAAAAAAGCCTCACTGTGTGTAAGAACAGAGCAGGACAGGACGGAGCAAGTCACACACCCACCAGGCGCAGGGGCTCGCCTACACTCCCAACACTTTGGGAGGCCAAGGCAGGTGGATCACTTGAGTCCAGGAGTTCAAGACCAGCCTGGGCAACATATTGAGACTGACTCTATTAAATTAAATAAAATTTTAAGTCACATGTCCATGTGGGCAGGTGGGTGTATCACCACTCTGGTATGGAAATCACTTTATACCAGTTGCTAAATGCCCCTGACTAAGCCCTCCAGGTGACCCCTTCTCTAGACCCTCTTACAGCCTCCAAAGTCTCGGGCCCGCCCCATCCCTCTCTGTGCCCCTGGACACGCAAAGACCCTCATGGCACTAATATGTTTGGCTCTCACTTTTGTGACTGCGATTTGTTTGCCTTTATTCTGTGCCTCTGGGTGCCCGACATCCACTTATGCCTGCTGGCATCTCGGCCAACCCATGGGAGGACAGAGATGCTGAGGAGACCTGGTCAGTCCAGGGCTGGGATGGAGAGGCTGGGGTGGGGAGGCTGGGGTGGGGAGGCTGGGGTGGGGAGGCTGGGGTGGGGAGGTTGGGGTGGGGAGGCTGGGGTGGGGAGGCTGGGGTGGGGAGGATGGGGTGGGGAGGCTGGGGTGGGGAGGCTGGGGTGGGGAGGCTGGGGTGGGGAGGATGGGGTGGGGAGGTTGGGGTGGGGAGGCTGGGGTGGGGAGGTTGGGGTGGGGAGGCTGGGGCAGCCACTCACAGGAGGCCTCGTTGTAATAGACGCTGATCCGCTCCAGCTGCAAGTCCGAGTCGCCCACGTAGTTGCCGCTGGGGTCGATGCCATGCTCATCGCTGATGACTTCCCAGAACTGCAAACAAAGTGGGAGAGGAGGGGTTGGCAGGTGGCCCATAACCCCAGTCAGGCCCTTGCCCTTGTGAAGCCTCATAGCCCTTGGTGCAAAATGAGGGCTTTTGACCCAAGGCCTCCTTGAAGAGAGCCCCACACTCTGTCATCTGTCAGAAAATCGCCATAATAAACACGCACCTCCACACCTGCACGTCCAGTCCGGCCACAGCTCCAGGGTGGGTCAAGGTTCAACAGACCCACACCAGGCGCCCAGGCCCAGCTGTGCACCTGCTGGCAAGGGCCTGGGCCAGCTGATCCCTCCACGAAGGGCATTGGTAATAAACACCCTGAGGGATGGTTTTTACTACCCCCCTCTTTTCAGGAAAGGAAACTGAGACACAGAGAGGGTAGAGACACCCACAGTAGCTGGTAGGGCAGGGTTCAGAGGCCCGGAGCTCAGGATCGCTTTTGGCTGCTACACCTGCCCCTCCACGTCAGAGCAAACCATGCTCAGTGATGGTGCCGGGACATTACTGGCCTCAGTCAATGGGACTCATAGGGACCCTGAGAGCCAACCTCATCAGGACCCCCAACTGGGTCTGCAGAGGGGTCCTTGGGGTCCCAAATGGGTAGCGACTTGCCTGAGGTCACCCAGCCTGTCCGTGTGGAGCCGTCCCAGCTCCCAGGGGTCATCCTCTCTCTACCTGCCACCTCCACCTTTCTCCCCCTAGAACAGGTACCTATTGTGCTTCTCAGACTCTGCTCCCAAGACAGCTGCAGAGCCTAGACTCAGGGGCTGGGCCTGCTGGGTTCACAGGCCCTTCCCCCACCCCTCCCAGCTGTGTGACCTTACGCAGGTCACCAGGATTCTGTGACTCGGTGTCCTCATCTGTACAATGGGCATGATGACAGCAGGTCTTTTTGAGATTAAAGTGGGTTAATCTGCATAAGGCATATAAATGGTATATGGCAAACGTAGAACTATTAGCACATATGTGTGCACACGGAGACCCACACCCCTGGGTGAGAGCAAGGCCTGCAGAGAAGTTGCCACCTCATCGTGGGACACACTCTGATGGCCAAGGCTGCTGCGTCTGGGAGCAGTGTCTGCAGGCAGCAGGCCTCCTGGGACACATGCTAGATGGCTTCCTGGGGCCGCCTAATCTCTCCCAATGTCCCTTGCCCTCACCCCTCAGGAGTGACTTTTAGATGAGCTGATGGGCACGAAGCCCCTGAAGACACAAGGGGCTCTACACGTGAGTCATGCGCTGCAGAAAAGATTCCTCAAAAAAACAGCAGGTGAGAAAACAATTTGGTGGGGCCTGGCACAGTGGCTCACAACTGCAATCCCAGCACTTTGGGAGGCTGACGCGGGACTCCAGGAGTGCAAACAAAGATGTGCTTTGGAATGGAGACACAGGAGATGTTTTAAGATGCCTCTAGTAGGCTGGGCACAGTGGCTCACACCTGCAATCCCAGCACTTTGGGAGGCCGAGGCGGGCAGATCACCAGAGGACAGGAGTTCGAGACCAGCCTGGCTAACATGGTGAAACCCCGTCTCTACTAAAAATACAAAAATTAGCCGGGTGCGGTGGCAAGCATCTGTAATCCCAGCTACTCCGGAGGCTGAGGCAGGAGAATCGCATGAACTCAGGAGGCGGAGGTTGCAGTGAGCTTACATCGTACCACCGCACTCCAGCCTGGGCGACAGAGGGAAACTCCATCTCAAATAAAAGAAGGAAATAAACGGTTTGTGGGTGCTTCTCTATGTGTGGGTGTCTCTGTTAGATGTATGGAAGGCTGTGCCTGGGGAGGGGCCCCAGATTGGGGGAACCTTCTTCTCACGGGGTACCCTATGGTCCTGTTGGATTTTATCACGTGCACAGTGTAACTTTTCAAAGACAATTTGGTAAAAATAAATGTTTTTAAAATATTAAGAATAAACACAGTGTAATTATTAAAATATGAACAGTGTGGACATGGAAAGCCTCTGCGATGTCAATTCACCCTGAGACTGTTGTCAGAGGTCATCTCGCCACAAAGGTCAGGGGTGGATTTATTTCCACCTTTTGGGCATTTTTGTCATTGCTAAGTTTTATTCTCTTTGCATTAAGCTTTTACATTATAAAAATGAATCAGGGCCGGGCGCGGTGGCTCACACCTATAATCCCAGCACTTTGGGAGGCTGAGGCGGGCAGATCACGAGGTCAGGAGATCGAGACCATCCTGGCTAACACAGTGAAACCCCATCTCTACTAAAAAAATACAAAAAAAAAAAAAAAAAAAAAAATCCGGCCACTGCACTCCAGCCTGGGTGACAGAGTGAGACTCTGTCTCAAAAAAAAAAAAAAAAAAAAAAATTAGCTGGGCGTGGTGGTGAACGCCTGTAGTCCCAGCTACTCGGGAGGCTGAGGTGGGAGAGTGGCATGAACCTGGGAGGCAGAGCTTGCAGCAAGCGGAGATCGCACCACTGCACTCCAGCCTGGGCAATAGAGCGAGATGCCGTCTCAAAAAAAAAAAAAAAAGAATCAGGCTGAGTGTGGTGGCTCATGCCTGTAATCCCAGCACTTTGGGAGGCTGAGGCAGGTAGATCATTTGAGGTCAGGAGTTCGAGACCAAACTGGTCAACATGGCAAAATCCTGTCTCTAATTAAAATACAAAAATTAGCCAGGCGTGGTAACACGCACCTGTAATCTCAGCTACTTGAGAGTCTGAGACAGGAGAATCACTTGAACCCTGGGGGCAGAGGTTGCAATAAGCCAAGATCAAGCCACAGCACACCAGCCTGTGGGACAAGAGTGAGACCCTGTCTTAAAAAAAAAAAAAAAAAAAAAGGCTGGGCACGGTGGCTCACACCCCTGTAATCCCAGCACTTTGGGAGGCCAAGGTGGGTGGATCAAGAGGTCAGTAGTTCAAGACCAGCCTGACCAACATGGTGAAACGCCATCTCTACTAAAAAATACAAAAATTAGGCTGGGCGAAGTGGCTCACACCGTGGCCCCAGCACTTCGGGAGGTCGAGGCAGGCAGATCACGAGGTCAGGAAATTGAGACCATCCTGGCTGGCAAGGTGAAACTCCATCTCTACTAAAAATACAAAAAATTAGCCAGGCATGGTGGTGGGCACCTGTAGTCCCAGCTACTTGGGAGGCTGAGGCAGGAGAATGGCGTGAACCTGGGAGGCAGAGTTTGCAGTGAGCCGAGGTGGCACCACTGCACTCCAGCCTGAGCGATAGAAGAAAGACTCCATCTCAAAAAAAAAAAAAAAAAAAAAAAAATTAGCTGGTGTGGTGGTGGGCGCCTGTAATCCCAGCTACTTGGGAGGCTAAGGCAGGAAAATTGCTTGAACCCAGGAGGTGGAGGTTGCAGTGAGCCAAGATCACTCCACCGCACTCCAGCCTGAGTGACAGAGTGAGACTCCATCTCAAAACAAAACAAAACAAAACAAAAAATCAGCTGGCCATGGTGGCTCATATTTATAATCCCAGCACTTTGGGAGGCCAAGAGAGGTGGATCACTTGAGTCCAGGAGTTCAAGACCAGTCTAGGCAACATGGTGAAACCCTGTCTCTACCGAAAAAAAAAAAAAATTAAGTTGGGTGTGGTGATGCATGCCTATAGCCCCAGCTACTCAGGAGGCTGAGGTGGGAGGATCACTTGAGCCAGGGAGGCGGAGGTTGCAGTGAGCCTAGATCATGCCAGTGCAGGTGACAGAGTCAGATCCTGTCTTAAAACAAACAAACAAACAAACAAACAAAAAAACAGAAAGGTCACAGAGGCATTTGAGGGCTCGTCCAAGCTTCCCACGTACTGCTTGCCTCCCTAATACTGTATTTCAGGATCCTCCATTAATTTAGTTGCTGGCAGTCCACTTGAGCCAGGGACCTTGCTCCCCAAAGCACTAGGACACCCAAAATTTGTGGTTCCAGGGAACCTACCACCACCAGCCCCTGTAAAGGAGGGGTGGACAAAGTAACACATCTATGGGAAGTCCTCTGCTGAGTGAGGCACGGGGCGGCAGGAGCAATGGACCAGAGTGGATTCAGGGCCCAGCATGAGCACAGCTGTGAGCCAGGCACTGTGTCTCGCAGGACCTGCTTACTCATCTGTGAGATGCATGTGTGAATGGTACCCACATCAAGGCCTTACCACAAAGTTTGACATGAAAACATTCAGCACATGTTGGCTTCATTTTGTTAAAAGGTTTCAGATACTATTTAAAGTTTTAAAACCATATGCACAGGTCACTTAAATAAAAGGGACCAGAAGGATAGAAAAAGAAATTTGTTCCCACTTGGATAGAGAGAGGTGACTAAATGTGCACTTCAGCCTTATCTGAAATATTTCACTTTTTTTAATGAGAATATATTAATTGCTTTTGTAGTTAAAATTGTAATTTGAGATAAAGCAATAAAATGTTACTTTTTTTTTTTTGAGACAGGGTCTTGCTCTGTTGCCCAGGCTGGAATGCAGGGGCATGATCTCAGCTCACTTTAACCTCTACCCACCTCCCCCAAGTGATCCTCCCACCTCAGCCTCCCAGGTAGCTGGGACCACAGGCCGGCATGCCACCATGTCCAGCTAATTTTTTTGTTTTTTATTTTTTGTAGGGACAGGGTCTCGCCATGTTGCCCAGGCTGGTCTTGAACTCCTCAGCTCAAGAGATCCACCCACCTCGGCCTCCCAAAGTGCAGGGATTACAGGCGTGAGCCACCGCGCCCGGCCTATGTTACATATTTAAGAAACAATAAAGGCCGGGCGCGGTGGCTCAAGCCTGTAATCCCAGCACTTTGGGAGGCCCAGACGGGCAGATCACGAGGTCAGGAGATTGAGACCATCCTGGCTAACAAGGTGAAACCCCGTCTCTACTAAAAAATACAAAAAACTAGCTGGGCGAGGTGGCGGGTGCCTGTAGTCCCAGCTACTTGGGAGGCTGAGGCAGGAGAATGGCATAAACCCGGGCGGCGGAGCTTGCAGTGAGCTGAGATCCGGGCACCGCACTCCAGCCTGGGCGACAGAGCGAGACTCCGCCTCAAAAAAAAAAAAAAAAAAAAAAAGAAACAATAAAATACAATTTTATGAACTAAGTTGTTAACATCACTACAGAAAAGGAAATCGGCCAGGCATAGTGGCTCACACCTGCAATCCCAGCACTTTGGGAGGCTGAGGCAGGTGAATCACCTGAGGTCAGGAGTTTGAGACCAGCCTGGCCAACATGATGAAACCCCGTCACTACTAAAAAACACAAAAAATTAGCCGGGCGTGGTAGTGAGCGCCTGTAATCCCAGCTACTCAGGAGGCGGAGGCAGGAGAATCGCTTGAACCCAGGAGGTGGAGGTTGCAGTGAGCCGAGATCGTGCCACTGCACTCCAGCCTGGGCAACAAGAGCGAAACTCCATCTAAAAAAAAAGAAGAAAAAAAAATTGTGGCCAGGCGTGGTGGTGAGCGCGCGCCTGTGTTCCCATCCACTCGGGAGGCCGAGGATGCGGTGAGCCGAGATCGCGCCACTGGACTCCAGCCCGGGCGACAGAGCCACACCTCGTCTCATAACCAAAAACAAAAAGCAAAAACAGAAACGTAAAAACAAAACGCAGAACCCGGCGTTCGAGGCCAGCCTCTCGGCCCGGGCGCTGTCCTTGGTGCTGACCTCGCGCCGCGCTTGGGTCCTGGGGAAAGCGGGGCCGGGCTTTGCGGGCAGCGGCCCAGGCAGGTGGCAGCGGCGGCGGTGGGAGCGGCGGCCGCCGCAGAAGGGGCTGCGAGACCCGGGCCTCCAAGCCCCTGCAGGACCCGAATGCGGTTCCCGCCCGGCCCGCGGCTCCAAGGGGGCGTTCAGGCGAGGGGGCGGGGCGAGCAGGGACGCCGTCTCCCATTGGCTGCGAGGGCCAGGCCCCGCCCCCTCCCCGCCCAGCAGCCGCGAGGAGGCGGCGCCGAAGCCCGCGCGGAGGACAAAGGCCCCCCCGCCCCCGCGCCGCCCCGCCCCGCCCCGCCCCGAACCCGGGAGGGAGGAGCACAGGCCCCGCGAAAGGAGACCCCAGGGACCCAGACTCCGCTCTGCGGCGGCGGCGGCGGGGCAGCGTCCTGCGTCCCGCGGGCCCAGGTGCTTCTGCACAGCCCGGCCCGCCCCTGCCCCCCGGGGGTGACTGCAGGCGGCCGCTCGGCTGTCCGGGCTTCGGGTTTTCTCATCCTCGGGGCTCCTCGGGGCTGGCTGCGCCCGGCTTACCTCATCCCCGCAAGACGATGCGGGCGCGGCTCCCAGCGCAGGGGTGACCGCGGTGAGTCGTCCGCGCTGCCGCGTGACCGCCCGGGACCCGGCTTTGCTCCCGGCCTCGAGTCACCCCGACTTCCCTCTGTCCAGAGGGGCACCTTTCTGGGCACCTTCCTTCCTGCCCAGCCAGGCACCACCCGAGGACCCCAGACAGAGGAGCAGCCGCCTTGCCCGCCTTCAGCTGCTGCCCCCCCACCAGCTGTGGGAGTGGAGGCTGAGAACGGCCAAGAAACTTCCCGTCAGGGGGCGAATCCCCTACACGGGGCCTGGCCCGGGGGAAGTCGCGTTTGACCCCTGGAGACCTTCCAGGGCGAGGGTGCGGCTGGACGCAAACCACTGAGCTGCCTCCCATTGATTCCACAAGGGCAGCAGAGGAAAGGAATACGTTCTTGCCGCCCCCCGCCCCAAGAAAATTAACTTCTCTGTTGTTTGCATTGTTAAAAAGAATCAGATACTATTATTATTATTTTGAGACAGGGTCTCTCTCATCGCCTAGTCTGGAGTACAGTGGTGCGGTCATAGCTAATTGCAGCCTCGACCTCCCACGCTGAAACGATGTCCCATCTCAGCCTCTCAAGTAGATGGGGCTACAGGCGCGCCCACCACGCCAGGCTAATTTTTTTTTTTTTTTAAACGGAGTTTCACCATGTTACCCAGGCTGGTCTTGAACTCCTTTGCTAAAGTGATCCTCCAGTTTCAGTCTCCCGAAGTGCTGGGATTACATGAGATTCCTGATCCACCGTGCCCGGCCAGGTATTCATTTTTAAAACAAAATAAATTAAGAAAAATCTCAAAAGGAATAAAAGTAGTGGGCAAACTGAGGGCTCCAGTGTTGAGAAGCAGAGCACAAGGCAGCCAAGGACGCGGTCCAGGGGACAAGGGCTACCACTGCCACCCATGGAGCCTCAGGGGATGTCTGCATGTGGAACTGACTTCTAGGTCCCAGCTCTTGCCTGATAAGTGCCTTGTGGGACCACAGCTCTGGGCCCATCCCAGTCATAGAAGGAGAAACCCCAGGTGGGCCTCGGGGCTGCCTGCCCTCCCTCCCCACAGCGACCCCTGACCCTCCCAGGAGCAGATGCTGAGGGCAGGCTTGGCCCCAGTGACCACATTAATGAGCCCTCAGCCCCTCCCATCAGGCCAGGGCAGCTGTCAGAGGCTGCTCCAGGAGTCCTGGTTTGATTTGAGGCCACTGTCCCCCAGGCCTCCCCTCCCCCAGGCTCTCCTTGGCAGGCACAGCTGTCTCCTTGGGTGATTAGAGTCTCCCCATTACTGGGCCTCCCACCCTCAGAGGCGCCTCCACCCAGAGCCAAAGTTGCAATTTACATGTCAGCCACGTGGCTGGCCCTGTTGTAATTAGCTTTTTGTTCCTGCCTGGTTTCCGTGGCAACAGCCTCCCGAGGAAGCCTTTCTCTGGCCCCTTCCCCTCCAGGACCGTCTCCTCCACCCCCTCCTTCCCAGAATCAGCGCTGCACCAGCCCTGAGCTGGGTCCCTGGCCTTGGTCCTGACAAAGCCAGCCTCACCCCATCCCCCGTTCTCCAACACTGTTCGGAGGGTAGATCCTTTGGCAAGCAGAACCCCCACCCGCCCCGCCCGAGCCCCAGGTTGGCTCCTGCAGGGGATGAGAACCAAGGGCCAGCCCAGCTCTCTCGCACCTGCTATGTGACCTTGGGTCAGGGACAGCCTCCCAGGACCAGGGGACAAGACGTCCCCTTAATGATTTAGGCGGGGGTCCCTGTAGAGCTGCATCAACGCCCCTTCCTGCCTGGCCCCGACATCTGCGAGGTGGACTAACAATGGAGGGAGGGGCGCGCCACGGTGCAGCCTCCACACCCCACAGCCCGGCTTTGTTCCCACATCCAATCCCCAGACTGGTAGACCCTGGGTGGGCGCGGTCAAGCCCCGCAGGGGTTGCCCAGGAGCGGCTGCGCCGATGGAGAGCCTGGTCCTGGACCAAGGTCATCTCGAGTCCAGGCCCAATCCCTCCAACAAAGGGACAGGGTGGGGCTAGGACGCCGAGGGCTGTTGGAGCAGGCTGGGGACATCGGGGCGGCTCTAGCCTCTCGAGGGACGTCCGGTTCCTCCAGTGGGGGGTTCGGGCCAAGGGAATCAAGGCTGTGAGGACAATCCCAGCCCACCCAAATCTACCTACCCCACCCGTCTCACTCAAGGCTATGCTGTGGGCCCAAAAAAGAGGGCCACGCCCAGACAGGGCTCCCAGCTGCACCTGCGGAGGCCTGGTGGAGGAGGCGCAGGTGTGGAGGGGGCGCAGGTGTGGAGGGGGCCGAGACTTCGCGACTGACGTGAGCTGCGCCCCGACAGCCCGAGGTCACCTGGGCAGGGGAGGAGAGGTGCGGGCGAGAGTCCCAGGGCGGGGGCCCCGCGTCCCGGCCGCCCGGCGCGACGCTGGGCGCATCCCTTTGTTGCAGGTTCGCGGGGGCGGGGGCGGCTGGAGGTGCGCCCCGCAGGGCACGGCGCCTCCCTCCTCCCGCCCCGAGGCCCGGGACAGGCCGGGGCGCGCAGCCTCACCTTGGCCCCGATCTGGTTGCCGCACTGGCCGGCCTGGATGTGCACGATCTCCCTCATGCTGGGCGCGTCTTGCTGGCGGCTGCGGACGGGCGCGGGCGGGCCGGGCTGGCTGCTGAGGGTCGGGGACCGCGGCCGCGCGCTCTTATAGCTGCGGCCCCGCCCTTCGCATGGGCTGATGTCACCGCAGGTGGCCAATCGGGAGGCGCCGCCGCAGAATCCCGCCCGGCCCGCAGGCCCCGCACCGCGCATCCCCGCCCGCATCCTCGGCACCGCGCGTCCCCGCCCGCCGCGCGCAATGCGGCGCCCCTCCCGCAGCCAAGCATCCCCCAGCGCAGGGCCGGGCGCGGTCTGGGGGCCCCCGCGCACTCGAAAGGAGGGGCTGCCTCCCAGAGGAGCTGCCTGTGGGGGCGCCGGGCTCCAGGGAGGACAATAGAAGCCCCTCTTGGCCCTGGGAACCCCGCCCCCGGCTACCCTGTCGGTTCCGCCCTTGCGACAGCCCCACCCTGCGGCTTTGTAAGGAGGGTCTTTATCCCCACGCCGGTTTAGGGACCAAGCCGCACCTTGCCAGCTCCCTGTTTTCTGGCAGACAAGCTGCTCTGAGCTTTGCCGGTTTTGGGTGCGGGAGGTAGGTAAAGGTTGGCGCAGGCCCTGAACCCACTGAGAAGAAACAAAGCGTCGGATCAGAGCTCGGAAGGGCGCGGACACAGAGGGGTGGCGGCGGCCAAGAGCGAGCTCCGTGGGTCGCCGGCTTCCGCAGTGGGGGGGCCACCTGGCCCCCTCCCCCAGGGGGCTCCGTGAAAGGCCAAAGGAGCTTTGTGGGCCCAGCCGCGCACAGCACCTGGACGTGCCACTGCCCGGTGCGCATCCGTGTCAGGAATTGTCACAAGGACGCACAAGCCAGGCAAGAACCCGGCCAGGGTGGGGGAGGGTGGGCAGCGGCTTCTATCTGACTCACTCTCTGATGTCGGAGAAGGCTGCAGGGGGCCTCAGGGGAACAACTGGAGATGCGTCTACTGGTCAGAGAAGAAGGGAGGGAGGGAAGGACTCGCCCGCACAGCACTGACCTCCTCCTGGGCCAGATATTACAGTGACACCACCTTATAACAAGGACCTTCTGATATTTCAGTAACAAAAATCCTTCAGGAAGGGTCTGACAGTGCACAATGCACAGACGACCCCCGTCCCCAAATCAGCATTCACTTCACACAATGAGCAGCTGCAAACCCTCCTGTGGACGCCTGTGTCCGGTCTGTGTGCACAGGACTGTGTGGGTGGCATGGCCTTGTCCCTGTGTCTCTTCTCTCAAGCTCTCCAGTTTGGAAAGTCGAGAAATGGATCTTTTGTTCTCAAGAGATGCCCCTCCCTGCCCCACAGTGTGCTCAAGTGGCTGTGGCTGCGGTCTAGCTGCCTGGAGTTCCTCCCTGTCCCTGTTCAAGGGAGTCCCGGGTGAGCGTCTGGGTGCCTGCCTGTCTCCATGAGGGAAGTTTTGCAGCCTCAGGCGAGCCAACCCCTGCTCCATCCTCAGAGAGCTCTGGTGCCAGGCTTAAGGCTGACTCACCGTCCGGTCTCCCAGCACAGGCGGGCCCTGCCAGGAAGCAGCTCCCAGTTCTGAGGCCGGCAGTCAGGGCTGGAGCTGACGCAGGGGTGGGGCTGGCCAGGGGGCTGCTGACTGGGCCTGCCTAGGAGTTGGCTGATGGCAGCCCTGCAGCCTCCACTGAGCCTATTCCAGAAAGGGGGTGACAGAGTGCTCAGCGTCTGCAGAGGAAATGGAGTTGGTCTCTTCAGTGAGATGCCCAGGTTTCAGCAGAGGGATGGCCCAGGGGCTCCACTGCTCCCTAGCACCAGGCAGCATAGTTCATTCCCAGGGGACTTGTCCGCTGCTGGGCCTCTGCCTCATCCTCATCTTCGGAGTCCTCACATCCAGCACTTCCCAGGACTGGCTCAACACAGACCACCCCCCACCCCCACCCCACCTGCCCACTCCCAGAATAGCAGTGCTGGACAGACAGCAGACCCAGCCCCCCGCCCGCCTGCACTGAGCCCCCTTCCAGGCATCTCAGAGTGACCAGGGATGGTCCCATTTACGGCTCATCACGGCTGGAGGGACTCAGGGCCAGGGCCAGCAAAGGAGTGTGCCTGGCTGAGGTCACCTGTGGTCACATGGAGGGCTGGGCACCCACCTCTCCTGCAGCTGGGACAGTGTCAGAGTGGAGGGGCTGGGGCCCTGCTGCACCTGCTCCTCGTTCCTCTAGGCTGGGGTTTGTAAGCACGGAGAGAAACCTGAGAAGCAGGGTCAGCGCAAGCCTGGTTGGGACCTCCACACTCCCCAGGCGTTCAGGACCTCTGGGGCTGTGGCTTCCTCACCTGGGGAGGCAGCCACGTTTTTCAGGACTCCTTTCTTCCCTCTCTTGACTCTCATCCCTGCCCACCTTCCCCTCCCCTACCCCTCCACCCACAAACTTCAAGCACTTTCTGGAAGGGGCTAAGGTGGGTGATGCTGAGTCACATTTATTACCAGACTTTCCTGGCCCTGTGCTCCCAGGCACTGGTCACTGAGTCAGGCATTTGCCAGGGCTGTCTGCCTGGGTGACTGCTGCAGGAAAGCAGGCTGAGGCCCCAGTTCGCAGTCTGAGCCTTAGAATCAGCGCTCAGGAGGCCTCAGCCCCACACCACTTGTGAGGTTTCTGCAAACCTGGTCCCTTGGCCTGAGGCAGGGATTTCATTTCCTTTTGCAGAAGCCTTTGCATGACTGTAGCTGAAGCTTTCTGGTCACAAAGTCGCTTCTCCTGGGGCTGTTGTGGGAGTAGCTCTTGGCACATTCTTCCACCCAGAGCCTCCACATCCCAGCTGACGAGGGCACAGGTCCTGAGAGTTGGCAGCAAAGATGGGGTGGGGTGGATGCCCATTGGAGCAGGTGGAGTGCCCCAGGAGTGGGCGGAGAATGTCTCTTCAGGAGCCTGAGGTCGGCCCCTGGTGCCCAGAGCCTGAGGCCTCACAACCTCCCCATGTCCTCCTCTGTTCCCCACGACTGCTGGTGAGAAGTCCTGCCTGGAGTTTTGCAGGGACCCCTCTCCCTGGTCCCAGAAGTGTCCGTGCTTAACACCTTCAGAGTCAGTCCATCCTTTGACAAATGGGGACCAGGGAGGTAAGGGACTGCCCAGGGTCACACAGAAACCAGGCCACACAATATCACCACCTCCCTCTGCCCAGCACGCTGAAAGCTGCCCGTGCTGCGCTCACCAGGAGCACAGCAGCACCTCCTTGAGCGTCCTGCGGAGCTCCTGGCTGCGGAAGGCATAGATGAGGGGGTCAATGATGGCATTGCAGATGATGAGGGCGAGAAAGAGGTTGAAGTTCTTGAAGATGCAGCTGCAGGTGGGGTGCTGGGGGCAGAGGACAATGAGTGTGAGATGCAGGAAGAAGGGGCCCCAGCAGAGGAAGAAAATACCCAGCAGGATGGTGAGGGTGGCAGCGCCTTTGAGGCCAAAGCCCTGGTGGGCTGGGCGCTGCCTCTTGTGGAGCCGGGCAATGCCCTGGGCATGCTGGCAGGCCCGGGCCAGCATGTGGACGTACAGCACAGCCATGAGTACCAGCATGGCCAGGAAGAAGACCACAAGGCACAGCAGGACGGCCGCGTGGTCGTAGTAGGCAATGAAAAGCATGCTGAAGAGGACACTGGCCACCCAGATGGCTGCGACGGCTCGCCGTGCCCGCGGCAACGTCACAATGCTGTGGTAGCGCAGTGCGTAGAAGATGGAAATGTAGCGGTCCACGGCAATGGCGCCCAGGAAGCAGAGGCTGGACAGCATGGAGCTGCAGGTGATCACGTCAATGACATTGTCCAGCTGCTGCACCACGGCAGCCCGGGCTGCCAGTGCACCGGCCTCCAGCAGGAGGATGACGGCCGTCTCCAGCATGTTGCTCCCGCTCACCAGCAGGTCTGACAGGGCCAGGCAGCAGATGAAGCAGTACATGGGTGAGTGGAGGTTCCGGTTCTTGGCAATGGCGGTCACCACCAGCACGTTCTCCACCAAGCTCACCAGCCCCAAGCTGAGGAAGAGCCCGTCAGGGATGGACACCTCCAGGCACCGGGCTCCTGTCTGGTTGGCAGCCAGCCCCAGGTGGGGGGTGGCTGTAGGGGTGGAGTTGAGGGAGCCCAGGAGTCTTCTCTGGGATCCCTGCACAGGCATAGTCCTGTTCAGGAAGCAGGAAGGGGTCACTGGAGGCCCCCAGGTCCCCACAGGTCTCCCCCTCCAGGTGTCCTGCTTAGCTCATGGTGCTGCCAGGGGGCCTTGGGGATCCCCCATGCCTGCCTCTGTCCATCTGGGCACCCCCAGATCTGCCCTCACACTCACCCTCTCCCCGGCTGGACAGGTCAGTCCAGGCATGGCCCAGCCAGTCCAGACACCTCCTGGCATCAACCCTCTGGGCTCAAGGCATCTCACAACCAGTGTGGACAAGCCCGGTCCTCAGCTCCCTCCCTGCCTCTTCCCTGGTGGCTGCTCAGGTTCCCAGGACATTTCAACACCTCTGGCCCCCTCCTGGCCTCTGTCTCTTGCCTCCCTGGGCCAGGGTTGGGCTGAGGTCCTGGGAAGAATGGAGCCTTTCTCTGCATTTTTAAAAGTCATCATCGGAGCCCCTCCCACTGAGGGCGGGCACATGACGGGCACGTGGCAGGGGCGTGAGTGCCCACCACGGCCCGCCTGCCACCAGGCAGTGCGCAGCACCCTGGGGGTCTGTCACGTAGCATATCTCCTTTATGTTAAAAAATACCACAGTCTGTCCTGGTCACCAGGGACCCCACCTGGCCTCCCCTCTAGGAGTCCGGGGCTTCCCTGGGACCTGCCCCCTCCAGAGGCTCCTCTGCCTCAATCACTGGCCATGGATGGCACCCCTAGGCCCCACCCCTCCCCACGTCAGCAGCTCAATGAGGACGGGGCACCCTCTGCTCTCAGCCAAAGCCTGCATGGGGCAGCAACTCAGCTGTCAACATTCATGGCAGATTTGGGGGCAGGACCAGGCAGAACTTTCCCATAATTAAAGTTCTGGAAACTGAGTGAGCCTGCAGGAACTGCACATCGCTGGGGGTGAGGGGGCTTCTGGCCAGGGCGGAGCGTGAAACGGCCCGATGCTAGTGAGCCCCAGAGGAGTCGGTGCTTTTAGGCATCTCTGGCCCCGGCCCCCAAGGGCCCAGCCTCGCCCAGCCAGAGTAGCAACCCCCTGAGCTGCAGCCCTGGGGCTGGGGGTGTCGCTTCCTGGGAGCGGACGGGCTGGGGGCACCCTGGTGAGGTCCTCAGGACCCTCCAGTCATCTCCTCGCTCATCCTCACAGGGGCACCCCGGACGCTGCTCCCGCCCTCCCCACGTGGTGCCCCATTTCAGCTGTGGAAGGCACCACAGGCCCTGCCCCAAGAGCCACATCAAAGGCAGACTTCTCGCCTCCAACCAGCGCTCGTAAGTGGTGCTCTGCAGGGGTTCACAGCAGGCGGGCATGGCCCGAGACCCAGCAGGGGCGGTGGGGAGGGACCACGGCACCCACCGCAGGCGTCTTCCTGGGTTCACTCCAGGGCGTTCCCAGCACTTCCTCGCTGAAGACTGTGCTGACAAAAAACCTTCTGAAGGTGGAAACGGGAGGGGGATGGAATTATTCACCCCATTTACAGGTGCAGAGAAGGAGGCAACGGCGCAGGCGCCGCCCGCGTCAGGGCGTTCAGTGTTTGCATCTGTGATGTTCCAGTTAAAATCCATCTAGTCTCTCGCCCGACTGCCAATCTCTGGCCATGAAATGCTCACACCACTCACAGCCCCTCCGTGGGCACATTAACATTATTCATGTTCACTGAGTCAGTAAATATTACTCACTCGTTACATCTGCATTTTACAATTTATAAATCTTTATTTTTGCTTTGAAATTTTTTATTACTGTTGGGTGTGGTGGCTCACGCCTGTCATCCCAGCACTTTGGGAGCCCAAGGCGGGTGGATCATGAGGTCAGGAGTTTGAGACCAGCCTGGCCGACGTGGTGAAACCCCATCTCTACTAAAAACACAAAAATTAGCCAGGCGTGGTGGTGGGCGCCTGTAATCCCAGTTACTCGGGAGGCTGAGGCAGGAGAATTGCTTGAACGCAGGAGGTGGACGTTGTCGTGAGCTGAGATTGTACCACTGCACTCCAGCCTGGGCAACAAGAGCAAAACCGTCTCAAAAAAAAAAAACCCAAAAATCATTATTGCCGGGCACGGTGGCTCACCCCTGTAATCCCAGCACTTTGGGAGGCTGAGACAGGCGAGTCATGAGGTCAGGAGTTCGAGACCAGCCTGGCTAATATGGTGAAACCCCATCTCTACTAAAAATAAAAAAATTAGCCGGGTGTGGTGGCGGGCACCTGCAGTCCCAGCTACTCGAAGGCTGAGGCAGAATTGCTTGAACCCAGGAGGCAGAGGTTGTAGTGAGCCGAGATCACACAACTGCACTCCAGCCTGGGAAACAGAGATTCAGACTCAAAAAAAAAAAAAAAAAAAAAAAAAAAAAAATATGTGTGTGTGTGTATATATATATAATTTTTATTTATTTATTTGAGACACAGTTTCACTCTGTTGCCCAGGCTGGAGTGTAGTGGTGCATTCTCGGCTCACTACAACCTCTGCCTCCTGGATTCAAGCGATACTCATGCCTCAGCCTCCCGAGTAGCTGGGACTGCAGGCGCCCGCCACCACACCCGGCTAATTTTGGTATTTTTAGTAGAGATGTGGTTTCACCATGTTGACCAGGCTGGTCTTGAACTCCTGGCCTCAGGTGATCCGCCCACCTCAGCCTCCCAAAATGCTGAGATTACAAGGGTGAGCCCCCACACCCCATCTGCTTTAATTTTTTTTTTTTTTTTTTTTGAGATGAAGTCTCACGGTCACCCAGGCTGTAGTGCAATGGCATGATCTCGGCTCACTGTAGCCTCTGCCTACTGGGTTCAAGCAATTCTCCTGCCTCAGCCTCCCAAGTAGCTGAGACTACAGGCGCCCGCCACCATGCCCGGCTAATTTTTGTATTTTTTTTAGTAGAGACGGGGTTTCACCATGTTGACCACGATGGTCTCTATCTCCTGACCTCATGATCCTCCCACCTCAGCCTATCAAAGTGCTGGGATTATAGGGGTGAATCACCGTGCCCAGCCTAAAAAATATTTTTTTTTTTTTTTTTTGAGACAGAGTCTCGCTCTGTCGCCCAGGCTGGAGTGCAGTGGCGGGATCTCGGCTCACGGCAAGCTTCGCCTCCTGGGTTCACACCATTCTCCTGCCTCAGCCTCCCGAGTGGCTGGGACTACAGGCGCCCGCCACCATCCCCGGCTAATTTTTTGTATCTTTAGTAGAGACGGGGTTTCACCATGTTAGCCAGGATGGTCTTGAACTCCTGACCTCATGATCCGCCCGCCTCGGGCCTCCCAAAGTGCTGGGATTACAGGCGTGAGTTATTGCGCCCGGCCCTAAGATCTTTTAATTGAGGTACAACATACATAAAAATGCACCAATGATAAATATGCAGGGTGAGGGATGCCCGACCTGAACCTGCTACGTAAGTAGCACCAGACCAACAGACAAAGCGTTCCCACCCCGAACAGCCCCAGCGAGTCACTGCCGGTCCATCTGGCCCATGACGTGAATGGTGTTGCAGCTACTCTCTCTGGCTGAGGTGCACCCATGCCGGTGGCTGCAATCCTCTGCCTCAGACTGTGGTGTCCACGGTGTGAACAGACCACGTGGCATCTGGTGGCTTCAGACTCCCTATCAACAACTGTTGCTGGGAGATTCTTGTACCATCTGACGGACACAGGCGCATCTGCAGAGTGCACCCGGGAGACACGGGCAGGGATGTATCTTCAGCTTTGGGAGACTTGTTTCTGGTAGCTCACGCAGCCCCAGGCTGCTCAGAGGGGACAGCGCGCCCTGCCCATACCGCCACAGGACCTGGTGCCTGGCCGCAGCCACATGGCCTCGGCCTCAGTCCAGCCTTTTGCCTCCCATGCCCTTTGCCCCTCACGCTGTGCTTCCAGCCTAAACATAGGGCAGAGATGGGTCCCAGGGTGTGCGGAGGCCGAGCCTGCCTGGGGAAGGAAGGCGGCTCCATTGGTGTGAGGGCTCCAGGAGGCCCCCGACGTCCACAGCACCTCACAGACCCAGACCCCGCTCACCGCTGGCCATGAGCCGGTGAGCAGCCCCTGCCCCAGAGCACTGTGACCTCACATTTCAAGGACGTTCGTGTTTGCAGCTCCATAATGAGGCCTTTGAGATGGACGGCGGTTAACCCCAGCCTCCGCGCCACCACCCAACCCGGGACTTGAAAGGTCATGAGAATTGGGCAGCCTTTTTCCTGCCAAGAGGCAGCTGGAGGGCATCGGAAGTGGGGTGACCCTGCCACAGGACTCCCACTGTGGGTTCTCACTGGATGTGCCTGTTGGGGGCTTTGTGGGAAGATGAGGCACAGCTGAGCTGGAAAAAGTCAACTTTTTGATGCGTTATGGTCATGGGGGAGATAAATTAGCCTCGGGATGATCTGTGATTAGATGAAATCCCACAGCTAATCCCATCTCAATTTTGATCTCTTAGTGCCCCTGGAAACATTGCATGTTGAACGGCCGGAAGACGCTTGGGGCCGGCCCATCCGCTCACCAGGGTCCCCCCACGGGCAGAGGCACCGTTCCTCCGTTCCTGCAGAGCACTTTCCTCCAGCTCATGGCCAGAGGTGAGCGGGGTCTGGGTCTGTGAGGTGCTGTGGACATTGGGGGCCTCCTGGGGCCCTCACACCAACGGAGCCGTCTTCCTTCAGCTTTGGGAGACCTCTTCAAATTGGCAGACCTGAGGCAGAGCACTTCTGGACCAGCGCCCCGCGAGGAGAACGCAGACAGATGCTTTCCTGCGTTTATTCAGTGTCTGGCATCTAGGGCCTGCAACACACACACGTGCACACACACAGGCACGCATGCACACAGGCACGTACACACACACACAAAGCACACACAGGCACACGCACACACACACATGCAGGCACGTACACACACACAAGCACACACAGGCACGCATGCACACAGGCACGCGCACATACACACAAGCACGCACACAGGCACGTACACATACACACAAGCACACACAGGCACGCGCACATACACACGCGCACACAGGCACGTACACACACACACACAAGCACACACAGGCACGCACACACACACACACACGCAGGCACGTACACACACACACGCACACACAGGCACGCACACATACACACGCGCACACACAGGTGCGTACACACGCGCACACAGGCACGCACACATACACACAAGCACGCATGCAGGCACATACACACACACACACACAAGCACACACAGGCACACACACACGCACAGGCATGTACACATACATACAAAGGCATGCATGCAGGCACGTACACATACACACACAGGCACGCACACGCACGCAGACACATCTGCTCAATGTGTGCCCAAGGGCTGCGGGGGAAAGCATCTCTGTGGCCCAGGGAGTGGCCTGTCCAGCTGCGGCCACGGACATGGAGACAGAGGTCACTGCCGGACCAATGGTCCCACCGTGGTGGGCTCCAGTACAGCTTCCCCAGGACAGCCGGACCCACAGCTGGTCTCAGCCCTTGGTTCAGGGGCCGTTTCCTTTGACCTTGGGGGTGGGGGTGTGGGAGGTGGCAAGCAGGGTTTCTCGTGGGCCTACCCGTGGTACCTGTGTTGAAGACTCGGGGGGGTTCTGGCTCAGTGGAAAAGGGCCCAGCTGGGGAGTCACTTGTGCCTCAGCCTCTCGCTGGGCTGAGCAGGGCCAAGGGAGGAAGCAGGATCCAGCATTCCTCCCCACACGCATGGCAGAGGCCACATCTTCAGTCTTTCAGATCTCACGGTCACTGGAACTAGGCTCAGCTGCAGGTCGTGACAGAAACCCCAGCACCACTGCCAAGGCATCAGTGATCCAGCTGTCTCTCAGGACAGCAGGCCTGAGCTCAGCCTCTGCTGCACCGTCCCTGGAACACCAGCTGTTCTTTGACTCCCAACCGTAGGGGGCCTGCTGCAGCTCCAAACGTCACATCCCCATCTGGGGAACTCAAGGCATCTGGAATGGAAAAGGCAGGGGGCCCAGCTCTCCTTGCTTGCCTGTCATTTTCAGAGAAAAGACTGAAGACTCTAGCAGACCCCGCATCTCGATGGGAGACGCTCACTACAGGCCACCCTGGCTGTGGAGGGTGGGGACCTAGGGCAGACTGGGGTTGTCCCGACCATCTTCCCTCGAGTTGAGTGCAGATCCCACAACAAATCTAGTTATGTTGGCAAGGAAAAAAGGGTAGGTGGGGCACCAGGAAGACCAGTCTGTGCTCCCCACAGGCTCCTGCTGACCACAAACCTCACTCACTCACTACAGAGAGGAACGAGGCCACAGCATCAACTCCCCGCGCCCATGACCTCTTCCTGCAGAGCCTGGGGCTGTCATAGCTGGGACCTCAGTGCACCACTCCTAGAAACGGCCAGCACAGGGCCAGAGCTGCACCCTCAGGCCCGTCTGAGATGGGCACACATGGCTCAGCCCTCAGGCCGACTCTTGTCACGGACAGTGGGCCCTCGTCGTTCTGGGGAGGGTCCTGCACCCTAAGCTCCGGCCCAGGAAATGCTGAGCAGAGTCAGGAGACACCAGGAACTGCCAAAAGGATGAACTCACAGGCCTCGGCCAGCCCCAAGTTAGATGATTATACAGTGATGGGGCTTTCTGGGAGGTGGGTCCAGCTGGGGCTGGAACCTGTTTCCTGCCCCACTGGCCGCCCTAGATCCTTGGGCAGCCCCTCGTGTCTGCTGCCCCCTAAGGGTAAAAGATCGGGGTGGTGAAGGGTGGCACGGGACAGGACCCCTGTTGCAGCTGTAACACCTTGGTGTTCTCGATCCTTCCACAACCACGCTGGCTTCTGATTCTGTCTGGCTGCAGCCTCCGCCCCTCCTGCAGCTGCAGCACCGTAGGACTATGGGATGCACCGGTTCTGTGCGCTATCAGTCAAACGTGCCAGGACTGGCTCCAGCTAAGCCCTCCCCGAGACTGGGGTCTTGGTCCGAGTGGTCCATTCACCCCAGACTGTCCCCTGATCTTTGCCACATGGGCCCTCAGAGCTGCCCTGGGCACTTTTCTTTGCAAAACATGCTTCTGGGGCTTCACTTTCAATTCTGGGCACAGCCCTCAAGTTCGCTAATAAAATTATTTTGGCCAGGTGCGGTGGCTCGCGGATATAATCCCAGCACTTTGGGAGGCCGGGGCGGGTGGATCACGAGGTCAGGAGATCTGAGACCATCCTGGCCAACATGGTGAAACCCCGTCTCTACTAAAAATACAAAAATTAGCCAGGCGTGGTGGCAGGCGCCTGTAGTCTCAGCTACTTGGGAGGCCGAGGCAGGAGAATGGCGTGAACCCAGGAGGCGGAGGTTGCAGTGAGCTGAGATCGCACCACTGCACTCCAGCCTGGCGATACAGTGAGACTCCGTCTCAAAAAAAAAAGAAAAAAAAAGAAAACTGTTTTGTAAGATTCAACAGATGGTGGCCTCCAGCCATAGGACCCCAACATAGCCACCCCACCTGCTTGGAGGAACAAGACTGAAGGCCACACAGATGCCTCTCTGCTCCAGTCCCGCCACGAAACCCTCTACCAACAAGGAAGGCAGCTCTGTCAACAACTCCTGAGCAAGTTCAAGAAGGACGTGCACCCAGGGCGTGGGACTCCTTCTCCACCTGTACCCAGATTCTGGGAGCACAGGAAGCACGTGGTCTGGGCCCCACCTCACCCACAGGCCACTGGGAGGAGACTGGACTGAGTGTGATTCGAATCCGAGGGCACAGGACGGCGCTCAGTGCCCGGGAAAGAAGAACGTGCGGACAGCAGAGCGTGACCCATTTACATTTATGGGAGAAACAGCGACCAGGTCAGCGATACAGTCAGCGTCTCTACTTCAGGGAACTGACCGACTCCGACCAGCACAGAAATCAGCAACATCATCACGGCTTTCAGGCACCTCTGCGGACGTTCAGTCCCACTCCCCCTCCCCGTCCGCGTCGTCCTCGTGCGGTGCCTCTAGGTCGTTGAGGTGGAAGTTGGCCATCATGTCTCGCACAGCCAGCATCAGCCTGTTCAGGCCCTGGTTGCGGTTCAGACCCCCAGCCACTCCTTCCTCAGGCCTCTCCCCCTGCAGCAATGGGACATGTCTGAACAGGGGGCTGTCTGTGCTGGGACTAGGGGCCCAGGGCCCAAGCAGGAAGGCATTGTGGAGCCTAGCACCGGGCCCTGAACCCCCCCCAGGTCTCCGTGAGGAGAGGAAGCTCTGAAAACCAAACATCGCGTCTAGCCAAGCCAGGCCCAGAGAGTGGGGTCAAGCCGGGCTGACTCACGGGCCCTGCATGTGCTACCATCTGGGCAGGTCTCAATTTCCCCGGCAGAATGGGCACCCCGCTGGCACAATGCAGCCTTGGTCCTTCCCTGCTCCCTGTGCCAGCTGGCACAGTCCTGGTTCAAGGAGGGCTCCAGACATTCGCACTGGCCTGGATATGCCCGAGCCCACTGGGAGGCAGGGCTGGGACGAGCTCAACCTACCTCCACGGTATAGTTTGGCAACAGTGACCTAAAGAAGAGTGCGATCGTGTTTCCGTGGCTGACGGGACTCAGCCTGAAAGAGAAAGTCAAGAAACGTCGGAAATGACACTGAACTGAGACTTGTGGGACCCAACCCAGCCCACGGGGCTGCCTGCCAGCTGCCTCCTCGCAGGGACACAGGGGGCCCCACCAGGGGGCAGAGCAGCAGCAGCTGAGCACAGGCCCTGGAGTCCTACAAAGCGGAGATCAGGGCCCGGGGTGGGCAGGAGGCTTCCTTATCCGCTTAGGGTGGAGTTGGGGCCAGCGGGAACAGGATGAGGCAGACCGACGCGGCTAAGGCAGGCACGGGGTCCAGAGCGCGGCTCCCACTGCCACCACTGGCCACTGCACAGGTGCCTTGCTTTTCAGAAAAGCTGTAGTTTCAGTGTCTCCTTCAGCACGGAAGCTTTGAGAGCACACACTCCTTATGCAAAGGCAGAAGCATCCAGGGCCATGTGAAGTGGGGACTCTCCTGGCGCAAAGGGCTCTACAGGACGCTGAGCAGCCCAAGCCTAAGGAGCTCTAGGGAGGGCGAAAGCCTGGGGTCCACAGGGAGGGAGGCAGCAAAGAGCTGTAATTCCTCAATGCTACCACACCCTACCGGCAGGAACAGTCCACGAAGACCACTGTGTGGGCGATGGGGCCGAGGTAAGGCAAGTACTTTCCAGCCCAGACGGAAAGGTAAAAAGCCTTTCAACGACCCAGATTCTGAAAGCCAGACATGCCGGCAGCCTGGGCATCGGCTCGGACCCGCCCCCGGCCCTCCTGCCCCGAAGCCCTGCTCTCCCGGCCCGGCCATGGGGCCTGCTTTTGTTCTCTCAACGTGCTGCGTGCTCTGCTCCTGCCACAGCGCCTTGGCGCATAGTGACTCTGCTGTGGAACACGTCCCCTGAGCCTGGTGAGGGCACGGTCATCCTCTGCGTCTCGGCACACCCACCCCTCCCTCCTCTGCGTCTCGGCACACCCACCCCTCCTTCCTCCAAAGACCTTACTGGAGTGGTTTTTTTTTTGAGATGGAGTCACTTTCTCCAGGCTGAAGTGCGGGGGCGTGATCTCAGCTCACTGCAAGCTCCACCTCCCAGGTTCAAACAATTCTCCTGCCTCAGCCTCCCGAGTAGCTGGGACTACACCTGCCACCAAGCCTGGCTACTTTTTTTGTATTTTAGTAGAGACGGGTTTTCATCACGTTGGCCAGGATAGTCTCGATCTCTTGACCTTGTGATTCGCCCACTTTGGCCTCCCAAACGGCTGGAATTACAGGATTACAGGTGTGAGTCACCACACCCGGATGGCTATTTTTTTTTTTTTTTTTTTTTTTTTTTTTTTTTTGAGACGGAGTTTCGCTCTTTTTGCCCAGGCTGGAGTGCAGTGGCACAATCTCAGCTCACCGCAACCTCCGCCTCCCGGGTTCAAGCGATTCTCCTGCCTCAGCCTCTCGAGTAGCTGGGATTACAGGCATGCGCCACCATGCCTGGCTAAATTTTGCATTTTTAGGAGAGACAGAGTTTCTCCATGTTGCTCAGGCTGGTCTTGAACTCCCGACCTCAGGTGATCCACTGCCTCGGCCTCCCAAAGTGCTGGGATTACAGGCGTGAGCCACCGCGCCCGGCCTTGATATTTGTATTTTTAGTCGAGACAGGGTTTCGCCATGTTGGCCAGGCTGGTGCAGTTTTGATTTTATGTTTATGTCTAGATTCTAAAGTTAATGTGTTTTCCCCACATCACTGCACACCTGCTTCCTTCCACTGTGTCACTCACACCTCACAGAGGCTGACACGCAAGCACCCGTGCGTTCGATGGAGACGGGAAGGAACGCGGCCTGCAAACGCAGAGCTGTGACTCCCAAATAACACTGTTCCTCTCCCTTCTCGTGAGGGGGGGACCCACTGAACCCTGCGCCCGTCCCCTAGCACCTGGGTCCGAAGGAGGCAGCCAGTCCCCGTGAGCCCTGAAGCCCCGACCTCAGAGCTACAGCAGAGAGCTGGGAGGTGGCAGCTGGGAGGTGGGAGGTGGGAAGTGGGAGGGGAGGTGGGAGGAAGGAGGAGGGATCTGGGAGCTGGAAGGTGGAAGCTGGGAGGTGGGAGGGGAGGTGGGAGCTGGGAGGTGGAAGCTGGGAGGTGGGAGGTGGGAGCTGGGAGCTGGAAGGTGGAAGCTGGGAGGTGGGAGCTGGGAGCAGCAAGGTGGGAGGGGAGGTGGGAGGTAGGAGGAGGGAGGTGGGAGGTGGGAGGAGGGAGGTGGGAGCTGGGAGGTGGGAGCTGGGAGGTGGGAGGTGGGAGGGGAGGTGAGAGGAAGGAGGAGGGAGGTGGAAGGAAGGAGATGGGAGGTGGGAACTGGGAGGAGGGAGGTACCTCTCTGGCCTGACGTAGGAGTAGATTGTGTCCGAAGGAGGCAGAGGGTCAAACCCCATCACAGACTGCGTGGTCACGTCCTTCAGAAAGGGACACAAAACGAAGATGCTACGCATGCTGCCGGGGGGCCTCTGCCTCTCCCAGCAGAGTCCTTCAGTCGACTCCAGCGGGGACTGGATGCATCTGCTGAGAGATAGCCACAGAGTCTGACAGAAACGGCTGTGCTTTTTGTACCAACGAGCTTTGGGTGAGGGTGGGACAGTCCTTCTGCCACCAGGACACTCACGGGAGTCGAGGTGAACCTGCGAGGCGTCTGCCCTGCACACCGGAGTATGTGGTGGGGAAGGAAGGGGGTCACGTGCTGCTCACGCCTGCCAAGATCTTCACCATGTGTCAGAAGCTCTCACTTCAGCGAATGCAGGCTACAGGGACCCTGAGCCGCCCGCGGGTTGCACAGAGCTCCTGGTGCACTCGCTGCCTCGCCCCTCAGCCCCCACGCTACCACTCAACTAAGAAGAGTCAGAAGCTCACAGCCCCGGACAAAGCCAGCCACGCCGGTCGTAAGGGCCCACAGAGCAGCCGAAGTTAAACCAGGAGGCACTAAGCTGTCCCCAATGGACGCTCCGTGGTCCTGCGACCCTCTGACTTGCTGGTTTTCTCACTCGTTCTATCTCACCCCTTAACAACAGTATAAAATCCTTAGGTTTTGGGATAGAGACAGCACCTCCAGCACGGGAGGCGTCAGAGCAGGTCTACACCCCAGCAGCTGCACCAAGCACTCAGAAGACCACAGACGGAGCAGCTCACCAAGGTGACTACTCAGCTCACGCTCTGAGCCCCAAAGGATTTCTCTCTCAAAACAAAAAGCACCCGAACCCTGGCTGCCAGGAAAGGAGGAGCCCTCTGCGCTTCCCCTGCCCCTGCCGTGGCAGAGCTGGGCTGCTGAGGGAGCCTGCACCACGTATGTCTACACGTGGACCGCCCGGAGCAGAAGGGACGTTCATGTGACCGGCTTACACAAAGCTCCCATTTCAGCCTTTCTCCCTTACCGGGGGCAGGGCAGCAACGGCTTCCTTGATCTCAGAGAGGATCACATGACGGTGGATATTCCTGGGTGCACGCTGGTAAAGCACCTTCCGCCTGAGGCCGGGAAGAAACAAGGCACAGTAGATAAAGCACAGCAAATGAAATGGTAACAACCACAGCACCAGGGTCCCCACCCCCACCCAGCACTGGGCATCTCGCTGCATCTCTGGTGGCTCCAAAAACTGCACGTTTTACCATTTTACTCTCAAGCAGAGGCAGCACAGCTGGTCCTGGCCTGCGGTTAGGGACCCTCTAGGGGCCAATCCCAGCCGCAGGGCCTGTGACTCAGCCTCTTCATCCAAAGAACAAGAACGATGGGAGCCGTGGCCAGTGGCTTCTGGTGGGAATTCACTGAGCTCGTCCACATGAGAGGACACCTCGGCGTGTCACCGCTGTGGCTACAGGTAGACACTGGGCCCCGCTGGAAATCGCTCTCAGAGAGCAGCACAGGGAACAAAACGCTCCTGTCCACAAGAATGCCCGGTCCAGTGAGGAAGCAGATATGTGGACAGGACCCACGACTGCCAGTGGCTGGGGGCACCAGCACCTCTTGGGCCCCCCGGGCACAGCCTCACGTCTGCAGCACAGAGACTTCACTGTGGAGATGCAAATGGGTGCCACTCCCACGCGGTCCTCACTGAGCCTGGCCCCACCGTGCACAGAGCCACGGTGCTGACGCTCAAACTCGCACGGGGCCACAGGCGAACGAGACAAGAACAGGTAAGGGGCTGCCTGTCAGGTGCAGACGCATCAGGGCACGAGCCTCCAAAATGTTCACACGCAGGAGACTCTCTCATCTCCGCCAGTTTATCCCCAACATGCTGGTGTGACAGACTCGTCATCACCTCAGCTCATGTGGAACCACTGCACAACCAGAAGCCACTGCTCCAGCCCTAGGCACCTGGGAACAGCAGCTCGGGACTCTGCTGAGGACCACGGCTGCCTCCCAGGAAGCCTCTGGGACAGGCCAGGGGCTGTGTTCCATCTCGCAGGCTCCACACAGGCCCCATAGCAGCGGAGGCCAAGCTGCTTACAGCCCCTCTTGCCCCGAATCCGAGGCCCCCATGTCTGGGATGAGGGTCCCTGAGGAGGGGGCGTGGCAGGCCTTGTGCAAACCCCTAGCTCACCGGTTCTCACAGGCTTCCACAGCAGGGTCCCCAGCGTCCACAGTCTGCAGAACCGCACGGACGTTCTCCTCCAGCCAGCTCATGGTGGCAGGCTCTTTCCAGAGAAAGTGTGACCTCCCGAGGTACAGGCTCACCAGCTGGCTCAGGGCAGGGGGCTGGCTGTGGGAGAGCAAGGCCCATGAGCAGAACCCTCTTTAGGCCAGGGCCTGCCTCGAGGCCCGCAGAGTCCCAGGGCTGGGCAGAGGGGTGGTCCAGGGAGTGCCCTGTGGCCTCGAGTGCAAGGGGGCCCCCGGGCTGCTGGCCTGAGGGCGTGGGGCTGGGGCACACAGGTATGTGCCACAAGCCTGTTGGGCATGGTTTGTGTTCTTTAGGAAGCACGACTGACTTCACAGAAATGGGAAAATGCAACCAGGGTGGGTCCATCTGTGTGCACACAGGGCGAGCCCTGGAGGTCCGCACCGGCTCCACCCCAGGGCCAGGGGATGACCCCGTGTCGCGCGCTTTCTTCTGTGTTTGTTCCCTCTGTTTGTTTGTTTTTTGAGACAGGGTCTCGCTGTCCCCCAGGCTGGAGTGCAGGAGCAACAACAGCTCACTGCAGCTTTGACCTCCTAGGCACAAGCCAACGTTCCACCTCGGCCTCCCAAAAAGCTGATTACAGGCGCGCGTCACCACGCCCGGCACCCTCTTTATGAGCCTCGATTTTAAGCTGGAGGCTGATCATCCGGCCCACCTGGGCTTTCCCACAGAGAAGGGGGCTCCTGAGCCTTCCCATGTCAAATGATAGTCCCTGAGGCCACCACCACAGCCCCTCCTGCTGCCGGGAGCAGGTCCCCCACGGCCTCTCGGGATGAGTGAAAACAGCTCCCAGGCTCCGAACCCACAGGCACCCACAGATGAGCCCCGCCAGCCGCTCTTCACCTTATTTCGGCGTTGGGTCCGAAGAAGCTGTGGCTGGAAACTGCGACGTCGGGCCGCACACTGCAGGACTCGAGCAGAGGCAGGAGGACTGCAGGGGAAGCGCAGGCTCTGTGGGGCCTCAGTACAAACCCAGTCACTCCCAGCCCCCGAGGTGGTGACGGACACAGTGAGGTCCTGGTCACAGACACAGCTGTTCTAAGGTGGAGGAGTGCAGGGCCAGTGGCTTGCTTCTGGGCGGCATTCTGAGTGGCTGCTGCTGGCGTGCCCAGGGTCTGAGGCTGGGGTCTCCTTCACACCAGCCCCAAGGAGCCTCCCAGCATCCCCATCTGCATCCAAGGGAAGATTCACCCACCACCCTCCACACACGTGGGGTTGTTTTTCTTTCTTTCGGAGACAGGGTCTCACTCTGTTGCCCAGGCTGGAGTGCAGTGGCGCGAGCTCAGCTCACTACAACCTCCACTTCCCAGGCTCAAGCGATTCTCCTGTCTCAGCCTCCTGAGTAGCTGGGATTACAGGCGCCCGCCACCGCGCCCGGCTAATTTTTGTATTTTTTTTTTTTTTTTCTGAGATGGAGTCTCGCTCTGTCGCCCAGGCTGGAGTGCAGTGGCACGATCTCCACTCACTGCAAGCTCCGCCTCCCGGGTTTACGCCATTCAGCCTCCCGTGTAGCTGGGACTACAGGCGCCCGCCACCGCGCCCGGCTAATTTTTTAAAAATATTTTTAGTAGAGACGGGGTTTCACTGGGTTAGCCAGGATGGTCTTAATCTCCTGACCTCGTGATCCACCCATCTCGGCCTCCCAAAGTGCTGGGATTACAGGCGTGAGCCACCGTGCCCGGCAATTTTTGTATTTTTAGTAGAGACAGGGTTTCACTATTTTGACCAGGCTGGTCTCCAACTCCTGACTTCAGGTGATCTGCCCACCTCGGCCTCCCAGTGCTGGGATTACAGGCGTGTGCCACCACACCTGGCTAATTTTTGTATTTTTAGTAGAGACAGGATTTCACCATTTTGACCAGGCTGATCTCGAACTCCTGACCTCAGGTGATCCGCCCACCTCGACCTCCCAAAGTGCTGGGATTACAAGCGTGAGCCACTGCACCTGGTCAGGGTTGGATGTTTTAATCTCAAAGACTGGACCCCACGGCAGGCTGGTGGGAGCAGAGGCCACCTGTGCCCAGTGGAAGGGCCAGCACTGCAGGGCTGTGTCGAGGTCAGAGGCCGCCATGTGGGGGCATGGGCCCCCAGGGCAGAGCCTGTTCCACCCCCAGGAATGGGCCCCAGGGCAGAGCTTGTTCCACCCCCAGGAACGGGCCCCAGGGCAGAGCCTGTTCCACCCCCAGGAACGGGCCCCAGGGCAGAGCTTGTTCCACCCCCAGGAACGGGCCCCAGGGCAGAGCCTGTTCCACCCCCAGGAATGGGCCCCCAGGGCAGAGCCTGTTCCACCCCCTTGCCTGCAGTGATCTCCAGTGCTCTGAGGTAAGTGGCAGTGGCTTCTTGGGAGCCCGCCTGCCTTCGAGGGAGGAGCTGACACTACAGCGTGTGAGACAGCGGCACAGCTGCCCTGTAGGACAGGGCCTCCCAGCCCCACTCCCAGACACGGCTGCACTGGTGGACCACAGCACATGGCCAGCTGCGTGCGGCCCCAGAGGAGGACAAAGGTGCTTCTTAGACACAGGAGATGAAGCTTTCGGGGTCAGTGAGCAGACTCAGGCCTGGCCAGGCCCCTCTGGTGGGCACATTTCTGCTTGTGCTAGAAGCTGCCCAACCCAACGCTGTGGGCCTCCTTGGGGCCCAGACAGAGCCCTAGAAACCCACAGAACCAGGGACGGGTTGATGCATCCAAGGCGTTCTAATAGACGATGAGTGGTCACGCAGTGTGTGTGTACCAGCTGCATGCAAAGAACCCTCACCCCTCACAGCCCCTCAGAGGAGCCCCGTCTTAAAGAGGGATTGCACACACGCTGTCAGGCAGGGTCAGCCCCCGAGGTCTGCCCAGGTGGCAGCCTCACTGTGCCTGCCACATGTGCGTGGATCGAGGCTACCCAGATGCAGTCAGGGCTCAGGGGCTGTGCAGGCTGAGTCTGTGTGGACGGCACAGGCCTCCGTTCTGCATCCCAGCATGGAACGGAGCACAACTCTCTTGGCCATGCCTGGGCACTGCCGAGACCTTCCTCTGCTTTGTTCTCCTCCCCAGCACTGGCACAATCCCATGCCCGGCACCGCCCAGCCAGCTCTGTCTCTGCGCTCTAGAACACAAGCCCCACGGGGGTCAGGATGCCTGCCACCTCCTCGTGCCTGGTGTGGCATGCAGCGGGTTCTGAGATGAGCCGATCATCTTTCAGGTTTGGTAGGGCAGGTTTGCAGGCCCTACCAGAGAATGCATATTTCTGTAGGTGTGGGGAAGGACTGGGACCTGGCCTCCCCCACGGCTGGACACACCCCTACCCCAGGCGAGACGCGGCACCCACCTCCAGGGAACATGGTGAGCGCCTGCTGTATCAAGAGAGATGCCTTCTCCCTGGCAGAGCTCCGCTCGTGCTCAGGGAGGTCTGTCTGCTGGCTCAGCAGGAAATACGCCAGTGGAACGGAGAAGGCAAAATTTGGGAGCTGGGACAGGTTCCGATGAGCCTACAGGAGATGAAGCAACAGTGTGGAGCCTTAAGTCAGAGACAAAACACGTCAGTCTGCAGACGCGCGGACGCCACCAATGAGCTGTACCCAGAGCAGGTATATTCTGCGGGCAACACGGGGGCCTTTTTCCAACTCAGCATGAAGATAACTTAAAACATCCACCCGGGGGGCTTTCCGCGAAGAAGAGACAGAGGACGTGGGAGCGCCTGAGGAGCAGACTGCGTGGGAGTGTGGAGGCTGTGGGGAGTGAGGGTCCCACCTGCCCCAGGCGCTCCTCTTCAAAGCTCAGCGTCAATGTTCTCAACGTGGAAAATTTACAAAGACGAGAGCCGCCCACCCTGCGCGAGTCTCCGAGAACAGCCCACTGGGCGCGAGTTTCCAGGAGCAGCCCACAACCGCGCGCGCGTTTCTCTTGCCCTACTCAGCCTTATCATAGCCACGTGACTCACTGCATTTTTTTATCAAAATGGGATCACAGACTCAGTTTTGTGACCTTAAACACCATCATCAACATTCTTCTGCAGACCCATTTTGAGGGCCTCCCTGAGGTTTCCCTGCACCTACACTTTTGTGAGCTCCAAGAATTTCTATAAACCATATTCCTGGGGGTGAGACTTCCTGGCCAACTATGCCAAATGCTAAAAAATCGGAATAATTTACCCACTTTCATCATCCATGAACATGTGCAATGAAAACATTCAACACACCAACAGAGAAAGTCCAGAGCTGTCACGCCTTCTCCCCAGCCCCAGGCCCTGCTGGAGGTTAGCATTACAAAGCCCCACGTGTCCGTCCACAGAAGTGCTACCCCGTAGGAACATAATGGGAGCCCAGGTGTCAATGTAAATTTCCTAGGAGCTGCATTAAAGAGAAAACCGGTGAAATTAACTTTAATACAGTATATCTAACCCAATACTCCTACATTATCATTCCAACACGTGTCTGTGTGAGTTACGGGGGACAGAGCTCAAGTCTCTCCTGCTGTAGTCACACTCCTGCCATGGAACACGACGGACGTGCTAGGGGTCCCTGTGCCAGCCCCACGCAGCCAGCCCTTCCTCTGCCTCCCAGCTGCGCTGCATCCTCCCGAACTGCCCACGAGGAGCTCGGGTCTCGCCAGTTTTTCGTCTTTACCAGCATCACGGTCCTTGCAGACACATTTGTGCATGTGTGCACACCATGAGGATTCTGAAATAAGGCTGCCGTACTGTCCCTAGGAAAACCAGACTCCACTCGCTGGAGGTGGCAAGGGAGACAGACAAGGCAGGTGGATGGGGTTCTGCCCTCGGACGATGACCATTCATCCCCAAACTGTCCCGAGCACACAGATACCAAACCAAGAAAACAGAAGAAGCAGATGTCCGTCCCTCCACGGGACCTCACCAGACTCGCACCTACCTCCCACTCCTGGAAGAGGCGGATCAGGTACTCGTAGTTCCGGGCCCGCAAGGCCAGGTGGTCGATCAGCAGCAGCATGCAGAGGGGGTCCTCGTCCGGCTCCAGACTTCCAGAGGCAGCACAGAGAGCAGAGCAAAGGGGAACACGGGCACCATCAGGCTGGCCTGCAGCCAGGACAGGGAGCACGGGCGGGCTTGGCCCTGAGCGGACACTCACCTCAGAATGAGCTTGCAGTACTCCAGCGCCGTGCGCGGGCAGCCTCGCTTCTCCAGGAAGCTCATCTGCTTGTAGAGGGCCAAGTAGAAGCTCCTAGATCCAAAATAGTTCCACATGAATTACAGCGACACAAAGGAGAACGCCCTGTGGACAGTGCTGCGGCCAGCACCCGCTCCACCCCACCCCCTGCTCAGCGCCCCGGCCAGCACCCGCTCCACCTCACCCCCTGCTCAGCGCCCCGGCCAGTACCCGCTCCACCCTGCACTCTGCTCAGCGCCCCGGCCAGCACCCGCTCCACCCCACCCGCTGCTCAGCGCCCCGGCCAGTACCCGCTCCACCCCGCACTCTGCTCAGCGCCCCGGCCAGTACCCGCTCCACCCCGCACTCTGCTCAGCGCCCCGGCCAGCACCCGCTCCACCCCACCCCCTGCTCAGCGCCCCGGCCAGTACCCGCTCCACCCTACCCCCTGCTCAGCGCCCTGGCCAGCACCTGCTCCACCCCACCCTCTGCTCAGCGCCCCGGCCAGTACCCGCTCCACCCCACCCCCTGCTCAGCGCCCCGGCCAGCACCTGCTCCACCCTACCCCCTGCTCAGCGCCCTGGCCAGCACCCGCTCCACCCCACCCCCTGCTCAGCGCCCTGGCCAGCACCCGCTCCACCCCGCACTCTGCTCAGTGCCCTGGCCAGCACCCGCTCCACCCCACCCCCTGCTCAGCACCCCGGCCAGCACCCGCTCCACCCCGCACTATACTCAGCGCCCCGGCCAGCACTCCACCCCCATTCCGCTCTCTGGGTTCTGCTGGCATTTCCTAGTTGCCCGGCACACAGAGATCCGTATCTGGAGAGGAGGTATGTGCTCTCTTTGTCCTTTACAGAGTATACACAAATGTGCATACTGAAAATCAAACTTCTTTGAAATCTTTATCTTGTTTTTGTTTATTAATTATCATTTACAGGGAAAGAGTTAAAATCTCCTGTTACAATTACGATCTTAATGTATCCTCCAGTCTCAACAGCAGCTAACAGCACTCAGGCTGGATACATGGAGCCCTGTGACTTTTGGATGGTGGTGGGCTGCTGCTTCTATCAACAGCCCACTGTCCCTTTCATGTCTGGAAATATTAGTATTTTATAATCTACTTCAAAGAACTAAGAATTTCACTGGAAGAGATAAAACTAACATAAAGAAAACCAGTGGAGGAAACTCAGACCCAGCACACAGTGCAGACAATCCGTGCAGAAGGGGTCAGTGGACCTTGGCCCAGGAGGGCCGAGGGGAGGAGGGGATCCCACACTGGAGACAACCCAGGGTGGCCAGAGAAACAGGGCGCTGCACACAGGAGAGGCAGGACAGCGGACAGAAGCTGCTCTGCTCCACAAAAGGCCCACAGGACAGGCTGCGGGAAGGTCTGGTGGAAGCCAGTCCAGGTCTGACCATTGAGGGCTGATGCCAGAGGGATGGCTTTAGGGGCAGAAGTATCTGAAAGAAGAGAGTCCTGCACATGTGGCCGCTCAGCACAGGGGAGCAAGGGTCAGGCTGACTCTGAGCTCCTCACTGATTTAAGCTCAAACCTGCAAAGCCCTCCAAAGCTTCTAAACTTGCCAGGGACAGGCTTTCTCAGCCAGACATAGAAGGAAATGCAATTGCAGAGCCCACTGTGGAGAGGTGGTTTGTCAGTCTCACTTCCTTTTTTTTTTTTTTTTGGAGAGACAAGGTCTCACTCTGTTGCCCAGGCTGGAGTGCACTGGCACGATCTCGGCTCACTGCAGCCTCAACCTCCTGCTTGCTTGAACGATACTCTATACTCTTGCCTCAACCTCCCAAGTAGCTGGGACCACAGGCACGCGCCACCAGGCCTAGCTAGTTTTTAAAATGTTCTGTAGTGGCCGGGCGCAGTGGCTCACGACTGTAATCCCAGCACTTTGGGAGGCCGAGGCAGGTGGATCACAAGATCAGGAGATCCAGACCATCCTGGCTAACATGGTGAAACTCTCTCTACTAAAAAATACAAAAAATTAGCCGGGCGTGGTGGCACGTGCCTGTGGTACCAGCTACTCGGGAGGCTGAGGCAGGAAAATTGCTTGAACCTGGGAGGCAGAGCTTGCAGTGAGCCGAAATCGTGCCACTGCACTCCAGCGGGGGCAACAGAACGAGACTCCATCTCAAAAAAAAAAAAAAAATGTTCTGTACATACAGACTGTATCTTGCCACGGTGCTCAGACTGGTCTTGACACCTGGACTCAAGCAATCCTCCCACCTCAGCCTCCCAGAGGGCTGGGACTACAGGCATGAACCACTGTGCCCAGCCAGGCTCATTTCTAACACAAACATTTATTTTTATTTTTACTTTTTAAGAGATGGGGTCTCACTCTGGTGCCCAGGCTGGACTTGAACTCCTGGGCTCAGCAGACCTCCCACTCTGACCTCCAGAGTGGCATCAGGCATGTCCACAGACAAATGTAAACCTGGGCTGAGCCAATCCAATCCCTCCATCCTTGGGCCCAGAGAGAGCAAGGCGGGTCACTCTGGACCTGTGGGCCCTGGTCCACCCTGGAGGGCAGTCATGCGATGTCCGCTGCACCTCCCCCAGCCTCACTCGCAGGAGAAGGGAGGGGGAGCTGCGTCCCCTCCAGGGCGGCTGCACTCACCTGTTCTCGGGTCTGCGGTAATCCAGCCGGCAGGCCCCGCTGGTGAGACTGAACAGGGGGTGGAAGGCACACTCCATGCTGTACAGCGCTCGCTCTGCAGGCACAGGGACGCCAGGGGAGGTGTCATGGCCACACACAGCAACCACGGCCCCTCCTCTGATGATGGACAACAAGGAAAGGTCTGGACGGAAGGTCATGAACTGGAATCCTGGACACTGAGAGGGCAGACAGGACTCTGGGTACCCTGGATGCCAGGCTGCATTTATTTCAACCACAGAACTTGTCAGCTTGAGACGGAAACATCTTAAACACCATGAGGCACAACTGCCGCCACGTCATGACAGAACCCGCCGTTCACGTGTGCAGCACAGGCGTGTCCACCTGAGGCTGTGCGCACACACTGACATCAGCACCACTGTTTACAGCAGCCCACATGGCTGTCAACTCATGACAGACACACAAAACGTGGTCCGTCCACACGGTGGAGTAAAAACGAACAACGTTCTGGTCCATGCTACAATGAGGATGAACCTTGAAAACTTTATTGTAAATAAAAGCCAGAGGGCCAGATGCGGTGGCTCATGCCTGTGATCCCAGCACTTTGGGAGGCCGAGATGGGCGGATCACGAGGTCGGGAAATCGAGACCATCCTGGCTAACACGGTGAAACCCGTCTCTACTAAAAATACAAAAAATTAGCTGGGTGTGTTGGCGGCTGCCTGTAGTCCCAGCTACTCGGGAGGCTGAGGCGTATATTAAACACCAACAACAAACAAAAGCTTTCAATGGGTAAGTTCTGTGCTATGTGGGTTGTGTCTCAACAACGCTGTCATGGATATCCTGGCAACCCCGTCATCTTAACCACCGCATCTGTCTTGATGGCCTGAGGTGCTCCCACAGCTGACGGGAACGGGTGGGGCTCTGCCTTACCTACAAGGTCTCGAGCCATCTCCTGATCCTCTTGAAAGCGGCAGGCATCGCTGAGCTGCAGGAGCGAGTCAACGTGATAAGGGCTCGTCTGGAGCAGAACCTACCGGAAGGGAGGACAGCCTGGAGGAAAGGCACACACAGCCCTCTCGGGGACAGACACTCAGCAAGGCCCCAGCTACCAGGCACGCCTTTCTTTCAGGCATTTAAAACCAGGGGAGGCTGGGCACAGTGGATCATGCCTGTAATCCAAGCACTTCAGGAGGGCGAGGCAGTAGGATCACTTGAGATCTGGAGTTCGAGACCAGCCTGGGCAACGTGGCAAAATCTGGTCTCTAATAAAAATACAAAAATTAGCCGGGTGTGGTGGCGTGTGCCTGTAATCCCAGTTACTTGGGAGGCTGAGGCAGGAGAACTGCTTGAACCCGGGCCGAGACTGCGCCAATGCACTCTAGCTTAGGCAAGAGAGTGAGCCTCCGACTCCAAAACAAACGGGAATTTCCAGGGTCGACACTCACAACATCCCCCAACTCAAAACAGGCTAGTTATTATTGCTAAGCTGAACCAATGACACGACTTAAAGCAAGAATTCAAACCTGACATGCCCAGGCCAGGGCCACCTAACTCCCCACCATGCCCCAAGAAAGAGGAATGGAAAGCAGCAGCTTTTCCCACAGGGAAGACGACGCGGAGCTCTCAGAAGCATCCTGCCCCTGACCACAGCCTTGAGGCAGCATGGACGGGGTGAGGGTGGCCAGAGAGGGTGAGGACAGGCTCCCTCTGGTTCTGAAGACGGGGTTGGTTAGGGTCTCGCAACCCTGGGGCACCAGGCCTGGGGGTTTGTGAAGAGAGGGGCTCCATCACTGACAGGTGGACGGGCTGCCCGGGCATTGTCAGGGCAGTGGTGGCTACACGGCCCCTGCTTCTGTCGGGGGCTGCAAGGACCACGCACCACGATGTTGTTCGGCTCCATAGACTCCACGGCCACCAGGAACTTGTGCTGAGCCTGCTGGTACTCCTCACTGTGCTCAAACGCAAAGAAGGAGAGGCCTTTTTTTGATTCCAGCAGCCGCATGGACAGACCTGGGAGGGGAGAGTGCTCAGGGAGGGTGTGCCGGGAGCAGGGACGTGGGCAGCTCCAAGCACAGCCTTCACCCTCGTGTTCTTGACGAGGCCCCTGTGATATCAACAAACTTGACCTGAGTGTGTACTCATGCATATCACCCAGGTCTGGGCACCTTCCCAGAACACCCGCCGTCTGGTCTACACCAGGAGACGGCATCCTATCTGCTTTAGTTTCCTATCAAGACATGTTTCCCCCCAGAACTCAGATATAGCTCAAGCCCCACTGGCCTGGAGGGAATGTCAGGGACAAGGACACACAGTTCACAGGTCACCAGATCTGACCAGGCCAAGCACTGTCCCCAGACCAAGTCTGACTGAGGTGAATGTCCAGGGTGGCCGTGGAAGGGCGGGGTGGAGTGCGGTGGCACAGCCGGCCACAGCACCAGGCCTCGGAAGCCACAGAGCTCTGTAGCGTGTGGCCACCCTCTCACTCTGCTCCTCCTGTCTGACTGGGTGCACGGGGCCCAGTTTCTTCTGATAAACCTGAAAAGCTCAGCCTCCCAGGACCTCATGGAATAGGTCCCCTGCAGTGATACCTTCTTGATGGCCCTGCCCAAGGCCCGAGGCCTGCAGGAACACATGGCCGCGGAGCCCCTGTCTGCAGTGCTCAGGGGTTCCTGCCAGGAAGGGAAGGGGCCGTGAGCAGCAGGGTTCACCTTTGGGCAGCACAGGCCTCGCTCTTAGACGCGTCCTTACAGAATGTACGAGGCAATCTGTGGCACCCCCCCCGACACAGGCACAGGAGAGGCAGGCATGGGAGCCGCGGCAGCACTGACAGCAGCAGCCAAGCCAATCGCCAAGGGCACCGCACAGCTCCCTTCCCACAGGTCATCCCTGCCCTGGCCCCTGAGGGCCTCCTGACACTTCCCCGCACACACCACCAAGCACCCAACACTCCGTGCCTGTCTTCACTGCTGCAATTTATCTTAAAATCACGTGCACTTATTAGTTTGCCATAATATACAAAATACTGCAGTTTAAAATGAACTCGATTGCTTCCATAAGGGAAAGGTCGATGGCAGAATGGTAGGAAGAACCTGCATGAAAAGACAGTCACACAAAGACAGTGCCTGGGAGGCTCTGTGTTGAGGTCCCGGGCCAGGCCTCCAGCACTCAAGCCCTCAGTGTGGCAACAAACAGTCACACAGTGCGCACCGGTGCTCCTGAAGCGAGAGGCTCGGCTCAAGGGGCACTGATGCCCCCCAGTGCCCAACGCGGGCCAGTGCCCAGACCCACCCCCAGCAGCCTCTGCAGACCCTCACCTGGTTTGCTGTACCGGGGCCAGGTGCTCTTAGGGGTGGTCAGCCATGTGCACTTGGGGTACACGCGCTGTCTCTGCCGTGGCCTGGGGAGAATGGGACACAGGTACAGCTTTACTTCCTGTGGTGTGTGGAGACCAAGGCTTGGCTGCCTGATCCCTGCAGGGGCTGTGGAAGCAAAACTGAGGGGCGGAGAAGGCATGTGTGGCAGGGTGGGGATGCAATAGGGACAGGATGCAAACAAGCCTCAGCAACTGCTGTGGGAGGAGTGGAGCAGGGAGGGCCCCACAGAGAGAGAAACAATTCTGGCCGGGCGTGGTGGTTCACACCTATAATCCCGGCACTTTGAGAGGCCAAGATGGGAGTATTTCTTTTTTTTCTTTTTTTGAGACGGAGTCTCGCTCTGTCGCCCAGGCTGGAGTGCAGTGGCCGGATCTCGGCTCACTGCAAGCTCCGCCTCCCGGGTTCCCGCCATTCTCCTGCCTCAGCCTCCCGAGTAGCTGGGACTACAGGCGCCGCCACCTCGCCCGGCTAATTTTTTGTATTGTTTTAGTAGAGACGGGGTTTCACCGTGTTAGCCAGGATGGTCTCGATCTCCTGACCTCGTGATCCGCCCGTCTCGGCCTCCCAAAGTGCTGGGAGGATTTCTTGAACCCAGGAGTTCCAGACTGGCCTGGGCAAGACAGCAAAACCCCATTTCTACGAAGGATTTTAAAAATTAGCCTGGCATGATGGTCTGCACCTGTGATCCCAGCATTCCAGCCTGGGCGACAGAGCGAGACCCTGTCTCAAGAAGAAAACAAAAAAAGAAAACGAAAAGAAAGAGAATAACATGCTATTTCCACATGCCCATCACTCAACTTAAGAAACCAACCATCTCTGATGTAACAGCAGCTCCGTGCCTTTTCCATGCTGCCCTACCTGCCCGCTCAGATACCACCTGGCCAGTGCTTAGGGTGGGCCTGACCCCTGTGGCAGAGACCCCCACATAACAGAGCTCAGGGCACTCTGCCTGAGCACACAGGCGCAGGAGAGGTGGGGCGTGGGAGCTGTGGCAGCACGGACAGCAGCAGCCATGCCCACAGTCACCATCAGCACAATGCCATTCCCTTCCCGCGGGGCCATCCCTGCCCTGGCCCCAGGCCCCCCCAGATCAGCCACTGCAGAGTGGAGGCCAGCGTGGTGGGCCCTCCTGACGTGAAGGTGGCCCCAGCCTGCTTCTCCTGCCTGCAGCACACGCCCAGGCCTAGGAGAGTCAGCCCTTCAGCACTCTCCTGTGCCAGGTCTACAGAATCCCAGGGACACCCTGACCCCAGGTCAGCCATCCCACAGAACGAGTCAGGAAGCCTCCAGAACAGACCCAACGAGGCAGCCTGGGCAGATGCTGGGAGCGGGCAGGGGACAGGAGTCTGGAGGAGCTCTGAAGGCTGGCAGGCACCCTGAGCAACAGGAGTAGTGCTGAGGTGCCAGGGCAATGAGCTGGCCCGGCTGGCATAGTAGGAAGTCAGGGGCCCAAGAAAAGCGGTGCCTGTGTTATTCTGAGACTCTGAGAGAACCACCAGAAGCGGAAACAGAAACAGGCCAGGCCTTGTCTTAGAGGAGCAGGACAAGGAATGAATAAAAAGGGAACTGTGGCTTCTCCACGGAAGTCTTTTGGTAGGAATTAAATTTTTAAAGAAATAATATAACAAAAAGTATAATAATACTATAAAAATAATAAAGGCAATTATTGTCAACTAATTACCATTAATAATTATAATTTGCAGAAATAAAACCATGCAAAAATGTAAAGAAATGGCAAAGACAGACCAAGCAGATGCAAACAAAGAGTGGGACGAGGCAGAACCCTCAGCTCAGGGAAATACAGATAACAAAGTAGACATTTTAAAGTCAATTTTTCACTAACATTCCCAAGGAAACACACCAACACCAAAAATGTAAAGTAAAATATAAAGCAAAACCTGTTAGAAATCCAGGGAAAGTGTGAACAACAGCACATGAAAACATCCTCAATCTATCCAGAATCAAAACACCAACACTTCTGCCCACACACGATGACGGATTTCCAGACCCCTATCATCTACACGGTAAGAAGATGAAGGACCCAGGCAGACGCTGAGTGTGAGCTGCTGACTCTACCGAAGGGCACTGGCAGGTGACTCAAGATGGGAAAACTCATTCTTGGGCAGTTTCACAGAAATGTCTGCAGACAAGGGGGACTGTAGCCAGCATCTGGACACATGCGACCACTGGGGTGAGGAAATGACCCGGGTATACCATGGTGCAGAAACAAGGCTTAGGCCAGGCACGGGGGCTCACACCTGTAATCCCAGCACTTTGGGAGGCCGGGTGCGGTGGCTCAGCGCTGTTAATCCAAGCACTTTGGGAGGCAGAGGCGGGCGGATCACTTGAGGTCAGGAGTTTGACACCAGCCTGGCCAATGTGGTGAAACCCCGTATCTACTAAAAATACAAAAAATAGCCGAGCATGGTGGCCCGTGCCTGTAATCCCAGTTACTTGAGAAGCTGAGGCAGGAGAATCGTTTGAACCCAGGAGGCGGAGGTTGCAGTGAGCTGAGATTGCACCACTGAGCTCCAGCCTGGGTGACAAAGCGAGACTCCGTCTCAAAAAAAAAAAACAAAAAAAAAAAACAAAAGAAAACAATGCTTAGAACTCAGACGTGCAAATAAAAGAGGATGTGTCTGGCTGGGCGTGGTGGCTCATGCCTGTAATCCTAGCACTTCGGGAGACGGAGGGAGGAGCATCACTTGAAGCCAGGAGTTTGACACTAGGCCAGCCTGGACAACAAAGTCAGACCTTGTGTCTACAAAAAATAAAATAAAATAAATTAGCGGTGTCATGTGCCTGTAGTCCCAGCTATTTGGGAGGCTGAGATGGGAGGATCACTTCAGGCCACAAGTTCAAAACTAGACTGGGCAACCCAGCAAGATCAGGTCTCTAAAAAAAAAAGAAAAAGACAAAGCCTTCTGGACACTTCAATGGAGAGTTCAGAGGCAGAACATACCTCCTACGTAAAGTCCCAGAAGCAGACACCCTGCTTTTCCTCCTATAAGGAGCTGAAAGACCCTGCGCTCCTCATCACAGCCAGCCATCCTCATCTAGGGCTGCCCAACCATTAAGAACTACTGAATGGGGGCCGGGCGCGGTGGCTCACGCCTGTAATCCCAGCACTTTGGGAGGCCGAGGCGGGCGGATCACAAGGTCAGGAGATCGAGACCATGGTGAAACCCCGTCTCTACTAAAAATAGAAAAAACTAGCCGGGCGCGGTGGCGGGCGCCTGTTGTCCCAGCTACTCGGGAGGCTGAGGCAGGAGAATGGCGTGAACCTGGGAGGCGGAGCTTGCAGTGAGCTGGGATCCGGCCACTGCACTCCAGCCTGGACGACAGAGCGAGACTCCGTCTCAAAAAAAAAAAAAAAAAAGAACTACTGAATGGACACAGATGAAATTTATCTTGGCTGGGCGCCATGGCTCACGCCTGTAATCCCAGCACTTTGAGAGGCCAAGGCAGGTGGATCACCTGAGGTCAGGAGTTCGAGACCAGCTTGGCCAACATGGTGAAACTCCATCTCTACTAAAAAAAAAAAAAAAAAAAAAAAATTAGCTGGGCGTGGTGGCGGGCACCTGCAATCCCAGCTACTTGGGAGGCTGAGGCAGGAGAATTGCTTAAACCCAGGAGGCAGAGGTTACAGTGAGCTGGGATCGTACCACTGAGCTCCAGCCTGCACAACAGAGCAAGAATCTGTCTCCAAAAAAGAAAGAAAGAAAGAAAGAAACTCATGTCAGAACCTGAACTTCACGTCAGTTTTGCTCTGAGAAGCAAAACTGGAACCTCTTTTTTTTTTTTTTGAGATGGAGTTTCACTCTCGTTGCCCAGGCTGGAGTGCAATGGCACGATCTTGGCTCACCGCAACCTCCATCTCCCGGTTTCAAGCGATTCTCCTACTTCAGCCTCCCGAATAACTGGGATTACAGGCATGCACCACCACCCCCGGCTAATTTTTTGTATTTTTAATAGAGACAGGGTTTCTCCATGTTGGTCAGGCTGATCTCCAACTCCCGACCTCAGGTGATCTGCCCGCCTCGGCCTCCCAAAGTGCTGGGATTATAGGCATGAGCCACTGCAACAAAACTAGAATCTTAAAAATGTAACAGCTTGGCCGGGCGCGGTGGCTCAAGCCTGTAATCCCAGCACTTAGGGAGGCCGAGACGGGCGGATCACGAGGTCAGGAGATCGAGACCATCCTGGCTAACACGGTGAAACCCCGTCTCTACTAAAAATACAAAAAACTAGCCGGGCGCGGTGGCGGGCGCCTGTAGTCCCAGCTACTCCGGAGGCTGAGGCAGGAGAATGGCGTGAACCCAGGAGGCGGAGCTTGCAGTGAGCTGAGATCTGGCCACTGCACTCCAGCCCGGGCTACAGAGCAAGACTCCGTCTCAAAAAAAAAAAAAAAAAAAAAAAAATGTAACAGCTTTTGAAAACTTTTGAGACGGGGTCACACTTTGTGGCCCAGGCTGGAGTGCAGTGGTGTGATCTCAGCTCATTGCAACCTCTGCCTCCTGGGTTCAAGCAATTCTCCTGCCTCAGCTTCCCAAGTAGCTGGGATTACAGCCATGCGCCACCATGCCCAGCCGATTTTTGTATTTTTAGTACAGACAGGCTTTCACTATGGTCTCGAACTCCTGACTTCAGGTGATCCACCTGCCTCAGCCTCCCAAAGTGCTGGGATTACAGGCGTAAGCACCACATCCAGTCTGGCTTTTGAAACCTTACACTGGGGATGGAGACCAACGACTCTGGGTATCTCCACAACCCACAGTCACAGACAAGGTTATACACAATCTGTGGACTCCCTTTCAGATCCCAGTTCTAAGGGTTACGTGTGACTCTGGCTTCCAATATTCTCCCTCAGGGGTTAACTGGCTTCGGGAACACCACCCCGTCAAGAGCCTAAGAAGGAATGAAGCAGCTGTGAGAAGAGAGTTTAGTGTGGACCTTACCTTTGTTCCCCCAGGACTGCCCGGGCACCAAAATACCTTTTCAGTTCTGTGTCTGGATTCAAGTGTCTAGGGAATTGAAAATTTTAGAAAGAAACATGAAATTATGTTCTACAATGATTCCAAAAATTTCAGAAAGCCACCTAATAATCAAGGAAAGAAAATGGATTTTTGGCTTGAAAGGCAGCTTCCAGGCCTCCTTTCTTTCAAATCACCACCCCATCCATGGTTGAGGCCTCGCCACTGTGGGCACCACAGGGAAGCCGCTGGTCACTCTGCTGCGACGGCGCTCGGTGAGCGCTGTGTCAAGAGGCCCTGTGTGTGACACACATCTGTTTCTGAGGCTGGGTCAGGGCAGTGCACGCACCCTGAGACCACATTACTGTGTCTTAACTGACTCCAGGGCACTGTTTTTTTTAAGCTGGCAATAATGTCTGAAGTAGAGATAGCAATTCATTAAGCATCTATAAGACCAAAAGAGGAACAGTCATCCAAGGATGACAGGATAAGGAGGAACTTTTTGACCAGATGTGGTGGTTCACACCTGTAATTCCAGCCTTTTGGGAGGCTGAGGCAAGAGAATCTCTCAAGCCCAGGAGGTTAAGGCTGCAGTGGACTATGATCACAACACTGCACTCCAGCCTGGGTGACAGAGAGATCCTGTCTCTTAAAAAAAAGAAAAAGAAGGAACTCTCTCAGATACGTAAGAAGTAAAGCTAAAAGTCCTCTGAAATATGGATGACTTCCTTTCCTCCTTGTTCCTATTTCCTTTTTTTGGGAGACAGAGTCTTGCTCTGTCACCCAGGCTGGAGTGCAGTGACATGATCTTTGGTTCACTGCAACCTCTGCCTCCTGGGTTCAAGAGATTCTCCCACCTCAGCCTCCTGAGTGGCTGGAATTACAGGCACCCACCACCACATCCAGCTAATGTTTGTATTTTTTTTTTCTTTTTTCTTCTGAGACAGAGTTTTGCTTGTTGCCCAGGCTGGAGTGCAGTGACGCAGTCTCAGCTCACTGCAACCTCTGCCTCCCAGGTTCAAGCAATTTTCCTGCCTCAGTCTCTCCAGTAGCTGGGATTACAGGTGTGCACCACCATGCCTAGCTAATTTTGTATTTTTACTAGAGACGGGGTTTCTCCATGTTGGTCAGGCTGGTCTCAAACTCCCGACCTCAGGTGTTCCACCCGATTCAGCCTCTCAAAGTGCTGGGATTACAGGCGTGAGCCACTGCACCCAGAAATTTTTGTATTTTTACTAGAGACGGGGTTTCTCCATGTTGGCCAGGCTGGTCTCAAACTCCTGACCTTGGGTGATCTGCCCGCCTCAGCCTCCCAAAGTGCTGGGATTACAGGCCTGAGCCATGGGGCCCAGCCTATTTCCTAAATGATTAATAATAAACTCATTATTATTATTATTTTTTGAGACGAGTCTTACTCTGTCACCCAGGCTGAGTGCAGTGGTGCGACCTCGGCTCACTGCAAGCTCTGCCTCCCGGGTTCACGCCATTCTCCTGCCTCAGCCTTCCAAGTAGCTGGGACTACAGGCACCCACCACCACGCCCGGCTAATTTTTTGTATTTTTAGTAGACACGGGGTTTCACCGTGTTAGCCAGGATGGTCTCTATCTCCTGACCTCGTGATCCGCCCGCCTCGGCCTCCCAAAGTGCTGGGATTACAGGCGTGAGCCACTGCGCCCGGCCAATAAACTCATATTATTTTTAAATAAAGATAGTACATTTTCTTTTTCCTTTCTTAGAGAACCTTTTCCTCCCATGGAGTCTCTGTGGCAGCTGCAGAGAAGGGCGGGGGCCACACCTGTGCTCCACGTAGAGAATGTGCTTCCTGGAGCTCAGGGGAGCTGGGCCGGGATGGTTCCACCCAGTGCTGTCCTCAATCCTCTCCAGGATGCGATCAATATCTTCTAGTACGTTTTCCTAAAAGCCCCAAAACAACCTCTTAATCACCACACTGACATTATTTTAAATGTTGTAACAATAACAAAATTATGTATTTTAAAAAAGACCTATTATATCGTATTTCCTTCCTAAAGGACAGGGTAAGTCAAACACTATGTACCATCCACGCATTTAGAAAAAAGAGGAGATGCTTTCTAAGAAGCGCTCAGCATAGACAGAATCACGGAGCCAGAAGGACCCTGGAAAAAACGGGGCATCCCACGTCTTCCCGGTGTGCTCACCTCCTCAGGCGAACAGGGTTGGGACTTAGCGACACCCTCATCTCAGGACGCACTCAGACGGGGACGAAGGGCAATGATGAAAACGTATTTTTTTCTGATGACAGACTAGCTCCAGTGGTGGGTTCTATGCCCACCATCCAATTAACCCGTAAGCATGGCACAGATGTCAAGGCAAACAGCAAGCGCCCCGCGGGCCACAGGAGCACCAGGACTAGGAGGGACGTCCTCACGAGATCACACATTCCCCCAGAGACATAGAGCAGAGCGCAACCCCAAGGAACAAGGGTAAAAACAGGAAGCAGAATTTAGCAAGCAGTTTTTCCTTTTCTTTTTCTCTGATCTCTTAATTAGTTATACTCCTAATAGGAAGGAATAAAAATACTAAGTAAACTTCTTTCAACACCACCTTGAAAAACGCCAGAAGAGAACGCAGAGGGAGTCAGGCAGAGGGAGAAAGCAGAGCCAGGCCCGACTCACATACCGATGCTTCTCCCGTGCTGCTTTTCTTATTTTTCTGTTTCTTTTTCTTCTTCCGGAGTTTGCCGCTTGCATTAGACTAATGATAAGAACACATTTTAATCAGTGGAACGAGAAGTAAATTTTAAGAACTGAGAATTAAAGCAGCAAGCGTGACGCCACCCTCACCTAAGCAGTCCCCCCTCCCTCCGTGTCCTGGAAGTCCCTTCAACTCAGTTTCTTCCCTCCAGCAGGCACCTTCCCACCTCTCCGAGCCCCCTGCTCTCACGTCCCTTGGGCTGTGCTACAGGAGTCCCCAGGGCCCTCTAGTGTCCAGCCTCACAATGGCTCACAGGGCTCTGACCTGGTCCAGCTCTCATTTCTCACTTTGTCGGCCACTCCCTGAAGACCAGGGCCTTTCTGTGCCCCCACCACCTCACACCGAACCCGCACCTGTGGTCGGTCCCCTACACCCGCACCTGGCCAACCCCTTCTAACAGCATAAAGGCTCCGCGGGAAGCCCCCAGGACCCCGAGCCTCAAGGCAGGACCCACTTGTCACTTCACCTCTATGTTGCCCTCTCAACCAGAGGCTCCTGGGGGGCAAAGGCGCGTTCCCAGCACCCAGGAAGGCCCCCAAGAACACATGTTGGAGAAATGAACACAAGCTCTCCTTTTAGGGCCCCTCTTCTGTGCTGTGGAGTGCAGCAGCAGGTTATCTGCATCTCTGCCCATCCCACATTGACCTGACCTGCACGTTTCTTCAAAGTTCACTTACACCAGCACCCAGATCCACAACTCAGCCAAGCAGACACTCAGGCACAGTTAGGAAGAACACATATGTGTCATTACACACACTGCTGGGCAGGCACAGACTCTCCTGAACACAGGAGACAGGCCTCGGACCTTTCCACATTTCATACAAATCTCATCAAGGTTCCCAAGTAAATTTGGGGGTAACTAGCAGTTAACCAAAATTGAACTCCGAAAATTACACCTCCAAGGAAAATCACAGCACGGGATACACGTGGCTGGGTGCCTTGAAACCCTCCCGTCTGATTCCCCCTCCTCACCACTCAGCCCCCCACCTGCTCTGGGGGCGTTGTCCCAGCTACATCTCCATCCGTCTTGCTCTCTGTGTTTCCGCGCCGAGCCCTTCCTTTGTTCCCTCGTGCTGCAGTGTCTGTGAGCGCACAGCCGGACCTCTCCCCGTTCACCACAGGGTCATCCTCGAGATCGTCAATGTTTATCTAGAAAAACAGGTTGGAGAAGAGCCAGGGCGTTACTCACAGTGTGAACGCTGATGCTGAGACACGAACAGTGAGATGTGAACGGGCCTGCGCTGGGGACACCCAGGGTCAGTGTGAGAGGCTGGATGGGAGAGAATGCAAGAACCGGAGACCGCTGGACACAGCAGTGACTCAGCTCTGGCTCAGGGGGACTTCGTCAGTGAGCTCTCCGGGAAGCCGGGGCCCCGAGGCTGTGTGATATCTCTGCCTTCAGAGATGATGTAAGGAACACTCCTCAAATATTGTAATTCACCCCATTTACAGAAGACTACCTGCAGGACAAAATGTTAAATACATATATTCAGCCGAAGCATTAAAGTTCCTTCTTCCTCCTTTCTCCTCAAGCCTCAGCTTCTTTCCAGCAGAAGGGCAGGAAAAAAAGGCACCAAGGACCCATCAACCTACAAACTTTTCCTAATGAAAATGATAGGCCAGGCGAGGTGCTCACGCCTGTAATCCCAGTACTTGGGAGGTCGATGCAGGCAGATTACTTCAGGTCAGGAGTTCAAGACCAGCCTGGCCAACATGGCGAAACCCTGTCTCTATGGTGAAACCCCATCTCTACCAAAAATACAAAAATTAGCCAGGCATAGTGGCGGGCGCCTGTAATCCCAGCTACTTGGGAGGCTGAAGTGGTAGAATCGTTTGAACCCCGGAGGCAGAGGTTGCTGTGAGTCAAGATGGCACCACTACCCTCCAGCCTGGGCGACAGAGCAAGACTCCATCTCAAAATAGAAAATGAAAATGACATATGATAAAAACAGTTCATACAATGGAACCTTCTCTCTTTCTTTTTGAGACAGGGTCTCGCTCCGTCGTCCTGGCTGCAGTGCAGCTGTGTGATCTCGGTTCACTGTAGCCTTGGCCTCCTGGGCTCAAGCATCCTCCTGCCTCAGTCTCCCAAGTAGCTGGAACTACAGGCATGAGCTACCATGCCTGGCTGATTTTTTAAATTTTTTGTAGACATGGGGTCTCACCACATTGCCCAGGTTGGCCTTGAGCTCCTGACCTCAAGCGATCCTCCCGCCTCAGCCTCCCAAAGAGGTGGAGTTTTAGGCGTGAGCCACCACACCAAGTCTAGAACCTTTTATACAATGAGAATGAATGAATGAATGAACCACCATTGCACACACAATATGGATGAATCTTAGGAGCATAATATTAAATGGATAAAACCTCACAACATACATTCACATACAGATGGGAGGGGAGACAGGCAGTGGGAGAAGGGTAAGAACTAGAAAAGTTCTAGCTCTTCAGCTAGTGAAAGACTAAACAAATAAAAGAGCAGCCGGGCGCGGTGGCTCACACCTGTCATCCCAGCACTTTGGGAGGCTGAGGCGGGCAGATCACCGTCTCTAATAAAAATACAAAAAAATTAGCTGGGTGTGATGGCAGGTGCCTGTAGTCCCAGCTATTTGGGAGGCTGAGGCAGGAGAATGGCGTGAACCCGGGAGGCAGAGCTTGCAGTGAGCTGAGATTGCGCCACTGCACTCCAGCCTGGGCAACAGAGCGAGACTCTGTCTCAAAAAATTAAAAAAATAAAAAAAATAAAAATAAAAGAGGCTGGCTGGGCACGGTGGCTCATGACTGTTATCCAGCACTTTGGGATGCTGAAGCAGGTGGATCATGAGGTCAGGAGTTTGAGACCAGCCTGGCCAACATGGTGAAACTCAGTCTCTACTAAAAATAAAAAAATTAGCTGGGTGTGGTGGCGTGTGCCTGTAATCCCAGCTACTCAGGAGGCCGAGGCAGGAGAATTGCTTGAAACTGGGAGGCAGAGGCTGCAGTGAGCCAAGATCATGCCACTGCACTCCAGCCTGGGCAACAGAGCGAGACTCTATCTCAAAAAAAAAAAAAAAAAAAAAAAGAGGCTAACAGACTGGGTGCGGTGGCTTACGCCTATAATCCCAGCGCTTTGGGAGGCTGAGGCAGGAGGATCATCTGAGCCCAGGAGTTTGAAACCAGCCTAGGCAATACAGCGAGACCACATCTCTACAAAAAATCAGCAGGGTGTGGTGGCACGCAAGTCGAGTCCCGGCTATCGGGCGGCAGAGGAGGACTGCTAGAGCCCAGCGGCTGGAGTCTGGAACCTGGAGTGAGCCACGATTACGTAACAGTGCTCCAGTGTGGGCAACAGAGCAAGACTCTAGCTCTCAATTTTTTTTAAAAACAAGCTAACAGAGACCAGCATCAACCATTCTTTACGAACTAGGAGATTGTTTGATTCAATCAGATGCACTAAGGTTCAAAAATAAATAAAACTGCCTGTTTAATTTAAAACATCGCGGGGCGCGGTGGCTCAAGCCTGTAATCCCAGCACTTTGGGAGGCCGAGACGGGTGGATCACGAGGTCAGGAGATGAGACGATCCTGGCTAACACGTTGAAACTCCGTCTCTACTAAAAAAAAATACAAAAAACTAGCTGGGCGAGGTGGCGGGCGCCTGTGGTCCCAGTTACTGGGGAGGCTGAGGCAGGAGAATGGCGTGAACCCGGGAGGCGGAGCTTGCAGTGAGCTGAGATCCGGCCACTGCACCTCAGCCTGGGCGACACAGTGAGACTCCGTCTCAAAAAAAAAAAAAAAAAAAAAAATTAAAACACCTTGAAAACCACAAAGCTCACAAAACAAAATCAGCTCCAAGCCCCACAGCCCTGAGATAGTTTGTGAAACAGAATTGAGACTCGGCTGCACCTGGGGACTCTCCCTGGCGGGAGCACAAGGCAGACACCATGGTTGCTGAAGAGAAGGCGGCACAGGGCAGGTCTGTGCTCGCCGGTCAGTTTTCTCTCCAGTGGAGGCTCCACATGACAAGGATACAATTCAGAAGCATCTTACGCCCGTCGCGAAAATCCACGGCAGTATAGACGTGTTATGTAAAAAGAGCCCCTGATTTGAAAGCACTGAAACTCCACCAAAACAAGGCTTGTCCCATCCCAGCAGCACCATGACGGTGATTCTCACAGTGATACCTCCTTCTGCCTGGCCTTCGCTGGCAAACCTGGGGCCTAGGCACGGACCAGCTGCTTTGCACCCTGCAGTCAAGGAAGAAAGCTGAAACAAAGCTTCCTGTTGAAATGTTTCTAACTTATGGGCAGTCACTGGTAAATTGGATCTACACCATCTCCAACATTCAACTGATGATGATGTCTCTTAGCGAAGCTGGGTGCTGGTTTACTTGTCTGTTTTTAGAGATGGGATCTCACTATGCTGCCCAGGCTGGTCTCAAATTCCTGTGGTCGAGGGATCCTCCTCCCCAGAAGCTGCGACTACAGGCACGCGCCACCACACCCAATTCACTTTTTTTTTTTTTCCTTTTTTTGAGATGGAGTCTTGCTCTGTTGCCCAGGCTGGAGAGCAATGGCATGATCTCGGCTTATTGCAACCTCTGCTTCCTGGATTCAAGCAATTCTCCTTCCTCAGCCTCCCGAGAAACTGGGACTACAGGCGCCTGCCACCATGCCCGGCTAATTTTTGTATTTTTAGTAGAGAGGGGGTTTCACCATGTTGGCCAGGCTGGTCTCGAACTCCTGACCTCATGATCCGCCCGCCTTGGCCTCCCAAAGTGCTGGGATTACAGGTGTGAGCCACCGCGCCCGGCCAACACCCAATTTACTTTTATTGACTCATGCTGACTTCCTAAGAAAAAAAAAAAATCTTCTTTTGAGGTGTTTGACAAATCGAATTCATAAAAAGCTCTATGCCAAGCTGAACTTCGATGGAAAGGAGCCTGCCTGTGTACACGGACAGCAAGCGTGATAGGCCCAGGAGCCTGTGTGTGGACACGGACAGCAAGCGTGATAGGCCCAGGAGCCTGTGTGGACACGGACAGCACGTGTGATAGGCCCAGTAGCCTGTGTGGACACGGGCAGCACATGTGATAGGCCCAGGAGCCTGTGTGTGGACACAGGCAGCACGTGTGATAGGCCCAGGAACCTGTGTGGACACGGGCAGCACATGTGATAGGCCCAGGAGCCTGTGTGGACACAGACAGCACGTGTGATAGGCCCAGGAGCCTGTGTGTGGACACAGGCAGCACGTGTGATAGGCCCAGGAGCCTGTGTGTGGACACGGGCAGCACGTGTGATAGGCCCAGGAGCCTGTGTGTGGACACGGGCAGCACGTGTGATAGGCCCAGTAGCCTGTGTGGACACGGGCAGCACGTGTGATAGGCCCAGGAGCCTGTGTGTGGACACAGGCAGCACGTGTGATAGGCCCAGGAACCTGTGTGGACACAGGCAGCACGTGTGATAGGCCCAGGAGCCTGTGTGTGGACACGGGCAGCACGTGTAATAGGCCCAGTAGCCTGTGTGGACACGGGCAGCACGTGTGATAGGCCCAGGAGCCTGTGTGGACACGGGCGGCACGTGTGATAGGCCCAGGAGCCTGTGTGTGGACACGGGCAGCACGTGTGATAGGCCCAGGAGCCTGTGTGTGGACACGGGCAGCACGTGTGATAGGCCCAGGAGCCTGTGCGGACACGGGCAGCACGTGTGATAGGCCCAGGAGCCTGTGTGTGGACACGGGCAGCACGTGTAATAGGCCCAGTAGCCTGTGTGGACACGGGCATCACGTGTGATAGGCCCAGGAGCCTGTGTGGACACGGGCGGCACGTGTGATAGGCCCAGTAGCCTGTGTGGACACGGGCAGCACGTGTGATAGGCCCAGGAGCCTGTGTGTGGACACAGGCAGCACGTGTGATAGGCCCAGGAACCTGTGTGGACACAGGCAGCACGTGTGATAGGCCCAGGAGCCTGTGTGGACACGGGCAGCACGTGTGATAGGCCCAGGAACCTGTGTGGACACGGACAGCATGTGTGATAGGCCCAGGAGCCTGTGTGTGGACACGGGCGGCACGTGTGATAGGCCCAGGAGCCTGTGTGGACACGGGCGGCACGTGTGATAGGCCCAGGAGCCTGTGTGGACACGGGCAGCACGTGTAATAGGCCCAGGAGCCTGTGTGTGGACACGGGCGGCACGTGTGATAGGCCCAGGAGCCTGTGTGGACACGGGCAGCACGTGTGATAGGCCCAGGAGCCTGTGTGTGGACACGGGCAGCACGTGTAATAGGCCCAGTAGCCTGTGTGGACACGGGCAGCACGTGTGATAGGCCCAGGAGCCTGTGTGGACACGGGCGGCACGTGTGATAGGCCCAGGAGCCTGTGTGTGGACACGGGCAGCACGTGTAATAGGCCCAGGAGCCTGTGTGTGGACACGGGCAGCACGTGTGATAGGCCCAGGAGCCTGTGCGGACACGGGCAGCACGTGTGATAGGCCCAGGAGCCTGTGTGTGGACACGGGCAGCACGTGTAATAGGCCCAGTAGCCTGTGTGGACACGGGCATCACGTGTGATAGGCCCAGGAGCCTGTGTGGACACGGGCGGCACGTGTGATAGGCCCAGGAGCCTGTGTGGACACGGGCAGCACGTGTGATAGGCCCAGGAACCTGTGTGGACACGGACAGCACGTGTGATAGGCCCAGGAGCTTGTGTGGACACGGACAGCACGTGTGATAGGCCCAGGAGCCTGTGTGGACACGGGCAGCACGTGTAATAGGCCCAGTAGCCTGTGTGGACACAGGCAGCACGTGTAATAGGCCCAGGAACCTGTGTGTGGACACGGGCAGCACGTGTGATAGGCCCAGGAACCTGTGTGTGGACACGGGCAGCACGTGTGATAGGCCCAGGAGCCTGTGTGTGGACACGGGCAGCACGTGTGATAGGCCCAGGAGCCTGTGTGTGGACACGGGCGGCACGTGTGATAGGCCGTTCTTGCTTGCTTCTTTGCTTCTTGATAGGCCCAGTGAAGTTTTGGTGATGACACGATTTTTTTTTTTTTGAGACAGAGTCTCGCTCTGTTGCCCAGGCTGCACCATCTGTGCCTGTGAACACTCTCCCATCCCTGAAAACGGTTCTGTACCTGGACCTTCCCTTTTTCCTCCATCAGTCAATCTAGAGTTCTTAACAACTGACCTTTTGAGAGAACCAAGTTTTGGTCTTACTCATTTTCTCCATTTTGTCCATGTTCTATTCTATGCACTCCTCTCTTTGATTGGTTTCTTCCTTCTACACATTTTGAGTTTAATTTGCTCTTTTTCTAGTTTAAGGTAGAAGTTTCAGGTAAATTTCTTGATTTTTAAACACTTCTAATTTAAAATTTACAAGGATAAAGTTCTAATCACCGTTTCAGTTGCATCCCACAAATTTTGATGGGCTGTTATTTTCGTTACCAATCAGTTCAAAAAATATTCTAGGCCAGGTCTGGTAGCTCACCCCTATAATCCCAGCACACTGGCTTTCAAAAAAAAATTGAAAACATTAGCCAGGTGTGGTGACACGCACCTGTAGTTCCAGCTCCTCGGGAGGCTGAGGTGGGAGGATGGTTTGAGCCCAAAAGGTCGAGGTTACAGTGAGCTATAATTGTGACACCGAACTCCAGCCTGGGCAGTAGAGCGAGACCACATCTCTAAAAAACCAAAACACACATACCCACACACAGCAAAAACGGACACGGTTGAATGTAAAAATAGACACATCCAATTATTGTTATTTATTTATTTTTTGAGACGGAATCTCTGTCACCCAGGCTGGAGTCTAGTGGCACAATCTCAGTTCACTGCAACCTCCACCTCCTGGGTTCAAGCAATTCTCCTGCCTCAGCCTCCCGAGTAGCTGGGATTACAGGAACCCACCACAGTGCCTAATTGTTGTATTCTTTTTTTTTTTTTTTTTTTTTTTGACAGACTCTAGCTCTGCCACCCAGGCTGGAGTGCAGTGGTGTGATCTCAGCTCGCTGCAAGCTCCGGCTCCCAGGTTCACGCCATTCTCCTGCCTCAGCCTCCTGAGTAGCTGGGACTACAGGCGCCCACCACCACACCGGCTAATTTTTTTGTATTTTTTTTCGTAGAGACGAGGTTTCACCGTGTTAGCCAGGATGGTCTCGATCTCCTGACCTTGTGATCCGCCTGCCTCGGCCTCCCAAAGTGCTGGGATTTACAGGCATGAGCCACTGTGCCCGGCCCAATTTTTGTATTCTTAGTAGAGATGGAGTTTCACCATGTTGGCCAGGCTGGTCTCGAACTCGTGACCTCAGGTGATCTGCCCACCTCTGCCTCCCAAAGTACTGGGAGCTGTAATCCCAGCACTTTGGGAGGCCAAGGCAGAAGGTTCCATTGAGCCCAGGAGTTCAAGACCAACCCAGGTAACATAAAGAGATCTTGTCTCTGAATAAATAAAATTTTAAAAGAGACACAGCATGTCTCTCACTGACGCATTCACATTCAAACCATTCAATCCTAAGTGGCTGTTCAATGTCCCTCATACTTCTGTTTATTAAGAGCTATTTAACAGAACACCAATAAACATTTCTATTATATTATTTCCAAATATGAGTTGTAAGGGCAAAAAAGTATAGAATGCTTAAATTAAGATTGATGTGTGCCATTGGATAAAATTCTTTGAAATTCCTAAGAACACAAGCACAATAAGCAGATGCTCATCCACGGAGGCTGTTGGTGTTACTGACACTCCAGACTCACTCCAGGAAGTCCACAAGGGTGTGTGTGGTTTCTGACCTTACGGACTCTTGTTCTGTCAACTCACGAACCACACTGTTTCCCAATTCCCACCAACACAAATATAAATACCAAAAAGATTAAATATTTAAATGGAAAAAACAAAAAAGCATTAAAAGAACAAGCTGAGCACAGTAGGGTATGCTGTAGTCCCAGCTGCTCAGGAGGCTGAGGCAGGAGGATCACCGTCAGGGAAGATCTATGTGAAGACACTATAGAGAGATGGATGTGTAACAATGAGAAAAGTGGCTCCGGTATCTTTCAGCACGCAGAAATTAAAGAATTTAAAGAACAAACAAACTGAGAAAATACGTTAAAGACAACTGATAGCAAGCTTTCACGAACAAAAAGATTGTTTAAACTCCCTATAAAAAGGCAAAGGATATAAACAGGTTGTCACAAAGAGAAATATAAATGGTCAACGAGTATATAGCTAGGTGCTGCATTTCACTAACAAAGAAGTGTAAAATAAAATGTGATATCATTTTTGACAAATTATATTGACAAAAATTTAAAAAGACTTATGGGGCCAAGCACAGTGGCTCATGCGTGTAATGCCAACACTTTCAGAGGCCAAGGTGAGAGGATTATTTGAGCCCAGGAGTTCAAGGTTGCAGTGAGCTAGGATTGTGCCAATGCACTTCAGCCTGGGCAACAGGGCAAGATTCCATCTCAAAAAAAAAAAAAAAAAACAAACCACTTTCAGTAACTGCTGTGAATCTAGCAAATTACTGAGCCTTGACGGTAGTCTTGTAGACCCGTAAAGGTGGAATTGATGTGAGAAGGGCAGTCAACCAAGCATGGTGACTCACGCCTGTAGTTCCAGCACTTTGTGAGGCTAAGGTGAACAGACTGTTTGAGCGCAGGAGTTCTAGACCAGCCTGGGCAACAAGGTGAAACCTCGTCTCTACAAAAAAAAAATTTAGCGTGGTGTGGTGACACCCACCCGTAGTCCTAGACACCCAGGAGGCTGAGGTGGGAGGATCGCAGAGTCCGCAGAGGCAGAGTTACAGACGGAGGCCAGGGCTTAGGAGAAAACGGCACAGGACCACATGTGCAAACCATGCAGACAAACTGGCTACTTCCCCGTGCCAGAAACGTGCTGCCGGAGATGCAACGAAGAGTAAGACTAACCCCCTGGGTTAGGCTAATGGGGATGCAGCGGAGAAGAGCAAGGTCCTGGGTTAGGCAGGGTTGTTGCGAGGATTAAAGGAGAATGCTCGCAGAGGCCTGGCAAGTCCTCAACTCCGGAACTGAGAGAAACCCACTCTTGCCTCTACACCAAGGCCCCATCCCCACGGTGGCCCCAGGCCCCATTTAACCCCGCCCATGCCATCGCCTCGCCCTCCTGTCCTTAGCCACGCCCTGTAGTGTCATGGCCCCACGACAGCCACGTGGCTGCAGGCCCGTTTAACCCCGCCCACATCGTGGCCCGGCCCCGCTGACGCTGGTCACGCCCTTGGCATTAAGGCCCCGCCCTCCCCACAGCCCGGACCCCGCTTAACCCCGCCCATTCGGTCGCCCCGCCCCGACGACATGGCCCCGCCCCATCTCTTTGCCCCGCCCCTGAGGGCGGGATGATCCCGCCCACCTCACCGGGGTTAGAACATAATTTAACGCCGCGGCCCGGCGTCCTGACCTCACGCCACCGCCCACCCGCGTCGTCCCGGCCCCGACGCACGGCCCCGCCCTCCCCACTGCAGCCGGGACCCACGTCACCAGACCTACCCCTGGCATGACGACCCCCCGCTCCCAGACCCGACTGGACGCTCGTCCCGCCCCGCGACGTCACGGGCCACCCCGCCCCCACCCGGGTCGCCGCGCTCCTCACCAGCTCGAAGCGGTTGTTGACTCGGACGCCCTCCTTCCCTGCGCCCCCGGGGCGCCGGACACCCAGCTCCCGCTTGGGCCCTTCTTCTTCCGCGTCATCGTCATCACGGAGGTCGAACTGCAGGGCGCTGGGCCCGATGGGCTCCTGGCCGCGCTGTTCCCCCCTCAGCCTCCGGAGGGCCCGGCGCGACATAGGACCGAACGACCAGGACGTCTGGAGAGAGGGAGAAGGAAGCGCAGAAAACTCGGCAGTCGGCGCGCCTGCGCACTCCTGGAGCGGGTGGGGGCGGGGGAGCTGGCTGCGGCGCCTGCGCACTCCTGGCGCGCGGGCTGGGGGCGGGGCCTGGCGTGCGGCGCCTGCGCGTTGCGACTCAGCGGAACTTCGCCGCCTCAGCCGCGGCGACTGGGCGGGCCCCGGTGGGTCCGGGCCAGGTCTCGGGAAAGCCGGGTTCCTGCGCGCCGTGGGCCTCTGGCTTGGAGAGGTGCCCCGCGGGGATGACGGGCTTTGATGCGGGGTAAGAGGCGCGCAGCCGGAGACAGTCGGCCCTGCCCGGCCTTGCCCATCCGTGTGGTCCGGAACCTGCAGCCGCGTTCGGCCCGCCAGGGGCTGTCCCCACTCCGGGCCTGGAGCATTTCAGCTGCGTCCCGGACGCTGCTAGTTGGTCTTTTCGTGTCACGGTGTCATTCGAGTGATCTAGCCGTCGATGCCCACCTCTGCCCTGGCCTGAAGCCGCCGCCCCTCGGGCACCAGTGAGGGACGCGGCCCTCGCTGCCCGCCTGAGGCCTCGTTAGGGACGGTGGTTCTGAGCAGTTCCAGGACAGGCCGCCCGCGTTTGTCACGATCTAAGGGCCGGGCGCGGTGCTCGCGCTTGTAATCCCAGCACTATGGGAGGCCGAGGTGGGCGGATCACCTGAGGTCAGGAGTTCGAGACCAGCGTGGGCAACATGGTGAAACAGTCTCTACTAAAAATACAAAAATTAGCCGGGTGTGGCCGCGCACGCCTGTCATCCCAGCTACTCGGGAGGCTGAGGCTGCAGTGAGCCGAGATCGTGACACTGCACTCCAGTCTGGGCCACAGAGCCAGACCCTGTCTCAGAAAAAAGAAAAACAAAAATAAAGTAGATGAGGCTGAGATAGGGCTCGGTTCAGTGGGCGGATGGCACAGCTTCCTGTGCCGGGGGTTGGGGACACGGGGGCAGGAGGGCACAGAGAAGACAGGTACCAGCAACCTGCTGCTCAACTTACTGTGGCTTCATGAGCCCAGGAAGCAGCCCTGGTGGGCCGACCCGGCCCCTCCCAGGATGGGTTAGGGTGTTACGGTTTTATTTTATTTTCTTTTTCTTTTTTTTTTTTTTTTTTTGAGACGGAGTCTTGCTCTGTCACCCAGGCTGGAGTGCAGTGGCCGGATGTCTGCTCACCGCAAGCTCCTCCTCCCGGGTTTACGCCATTCTCCTGCCTCAGCCTCCCGAGTAGCTGGGACTACAGGCGCCCGCCACCTCGCCCGGCTAGTTTTTTGTACTTTTTAGTAGAGACGGGGTTTCACCGTGTTAGCCAGGATGGTCTCGATCTCCTGACCTCGTGATCCGCCCGTCTCGGCCTCCCAAAGTGCTGGGATTACAGGCTTGAGCCACCGCGCCCGGCCTTATTTTCGGAGATGGCGTCTTGCTCTGTTTCCCAGGCTGGAGTGCAGTGGCGCTATCTCGGCTCACTGCAACCTCCATCTCCCAGGCTCAAGCAATTCTCCTGCCTCAGCCTCCTGAGTAGCTGGGACTACAGGCATGCGTCACCATGCCCGGCTAATTTTTGTACTTTTAGTACAGATGGGGTTTCACCATGTTGGCCAGGCTGGTCTCAAACTCCTGACCTCAAGTGATCCGCCTGCCTCACCCTCCAGTGCTGGGATTACAGGCATGAACCACTGCACCCAGCACGGGTTAGGGTTTTAACGTGCGCTTTCATTTCCAAGTGTTGCTGTATGAATTAGAACCCAGTCTCCCCATGATAGGCAGTGTGAGCCCCTGTAGAACCAGAACAACAGTCGTCCTTACCAAGCACCACACATTAGCTTATTGCTGGCTGTGTGACCAGAGGAGATTGCTGACCCTCTCTGTGCGTCTTATTTTTAAACAGGAATAAAAATATAGGCCAGAGAGTCCATGAAGTACTTACACACGTGCTAGAAGCTGGCTATTTTTACTGGGGGCTCTAATTTTGCGTGTTTGGATTTCCTGGACCCCAGCTGTTTGAGTATTTTCTCCCGCAGGCCCATCTGTTGCAAGTCAGGTCCCTCCTGACCTCCAGGCTCCACGGCCAGCATTATAGCCTGGAGTCAAAGTTCCTGGGTGAGCTGTGTATCTTTGGCCAAATTCTTTCACCTCGTTGAGCCTCAGTTCCCTCATCTGTAAGGTGAGATGATGGCAGAACCTCACGGAGGAGCAGGGCAGGGCCCTGTAACAGGCGGAGCCGGGCACAGGTGAGCAGACAGCACTCAGCACAGGGCCCGTCTAGAGCCTGCAGTCACATCTCCAGCCCCTGTGAGTCCTCACCCTGAAGAACAATAGGGATCTGAGAAATGAGACCAAAGTATCCCCCAGGCCAGCAGGTGTGGCCAGAGGAGCTGATGGGCAGTAGTCTGTGCTGTCCGCATGCAGCCCTGACTGAGGTGGGCAGGACCACGAAGCTGGTAGAGCCAGCCAGGGCTGCACGGACAGAACAGGCCTGGAGCTCTCACCTGGTGGGCACCTGACTGTGCCTTTCCTCGTCCTGGAGGGCAGGTGGCCCCTCAAGCCCAGCTTCAGCCTTCGGAGAACATGCCCACTGCCATGCTGCATGAATCCTCAGTGCACATCCCAGACAGAAGACTGTGAGACATCCTTTATTAGGCCAAGAATGGCCACGTGCACAGATTGACAGCCGCTCCTCCCTGTACTGGGACCACCCAGTGTCTTCAGGAGCCTCTGGGCCAGAGGCGAGTGAGGACAGCACCAGAGAGTGGGAGGGGAGGAGGGGCAGGACAGATGTGGTTTGGACCCCAGGGAAAGGGCAGGGAGCAGCGTGGCACAGATTTTTTTTTTTTTTTTGAGACAGAGTCTCCCTCTGTTGCCCAGGCTGGAGTGCAGTGGCAGTCTCAGCTCACTCCAAGCTCTGCCTCATAGGTTCAAGTGATTCTCCTACTTCAGCCTGCCATGTAGCTGGGATTACAGGCACCTGCCACTACGCCTGGCTAATTTTTGCATTTTCAGTAGAGACGAAATGTCATCATGTTGGCCAGGCTGGTCTCAAACTCCTGACCTCAGGTGATCCTCCCTCAGCCTCCCAAAGTGCTGGGATTATAGGCGTGAGCCTGGCCAGACCTTTCAAACAGAGGCTGGGGGTGCCTCTCACGGGGACCCTGCCCACAAAGAGACTTCTTCCAGGTGCCTCTGCTGCCCGAGTACCCACAAAGGGAGAGCAGAGGCAGGCAGGGTGCTCTGGTCCAGCTGGGAGCCAAGATACCCTATCCCCACCTAGACGTTCACTGCGGAGGGAAAGCTGCGGTTCTCATTCCTGGGGATGGAGAAGAGAATGGGAACATGGGATGCAGTCTGTGCCGGGATCTAGAACCTTCTGCTCTCTCCCCTCAGTGAGAAAACCCACCCCCTCCCTCCCCCCCCTTCCTCCCTGGCAAGGAATCCTGAGAAGAAACAGCCTCCCCCAGGGAGGGTTCTGAAGTGCGCCTGAACCCAAATGAGCTCTGGGGCCAGGAAACGGTGTATATAAATATATAGGCTGTGTATATATATTATAAATGTATCTATATATGTATATATGTACATGCACAGCTCAGAGCGTCCTAGCCTGGTACAGGGCCTGCCTGATGCCTCCTGGAGGCCTGGCCTGCTGGGGCTGTCACTTGAAGTCAAGAGTCCTGGTGTTAGGTATGTAGAGGGATTGGGTCTGGCGACTGCGTCGTGGCGTAGTGTTGAGGACGTCCACGCTCTTGCGGCTGGAACGCACCACGTCGGCCACAAAGCTGGTGCACTCACTGCAGACGTCCTTCAGGACACAGCCGTGGGCGTAGATGTGGGGGAACGCCTCCTCCACACTCTGCCACTGTGGCCCTTGCAGGGATCTGGGGGGCGGGAGAGGGCAGTCAGGTAGAGGAGCCAGCCAGAGTGCAACACCCCCTCCCTGACTGTGTCCCACAGCCCCCTCCTGGCTGCCTTTCACTCTAGGCCTCCCCTTGGCCCTCGGGCAACAAACACAGCTAGCAGCGTTCATCTCAGCAAAGACTTCCCTGACCACCCGAGGCCAGTTTCCATCTCATACGACTCAGCCTCCCAGAGCCCTACAAAATGATCTGTCTCTGCCTTGGATTTCCATTTCCTTGGGGTGTCATAGCACACAGAGTCAAAGCCAGCCCCCTCCACCCCAGCTCCCAAGTTCCTGTTCACGCTCGACCACCACAGTGACTCAGCACAAGGCAAAGAACGCACTGAAAGATGTCTTTTCTCTGGATTGGTGTGGTTTCGGCAGCTGATACCCTCTGAGGACTCTCAAAGCCCAGTGTGTAGACAGGAATGTGTGCAAACTTCTTAGAAGGCATCTTCATCTGCAGCACAGAGGGAGGAGGTGTGAACCAGGCATCCCCACAGACACATTCAGGGTACACTCAGTGCTAAGGAACCTCCCCGATCTGGGACCTGTGTGGCAGCCAGAGCTGCCTGGAGAATATTTGCTGTCCCTACACTCTCCGATGTCTCCTCTGTGCCTTTTGTCTGAAGACTGGCACGTGATTCCCGCTTGCTGCTCATCTGGGCAGGGGCTTCTTAGAGGGCACAAACCGTCCCTTTTTATACCATACAGATCTACCACCACGCACTGCACATAATCCACATTTAACATGGATGCGGTAGAAGCTTCTCCATTGCCAAGTGGCAGGATATAGAGTAAGACTTTTAAAATAGTGGTAGTAAAAGTCTTGCTTCTGAACTGAGGCCTGAGGGGTAACATACATATATATAATTTTTTTTTTTTTTAAAGACAAGGTCTTGCTCTGTTGCCCAGGCTGGAGTGCAGAGGCACAGCCACACTCACTGCAGCCTTGAACTTCTGGGCTCAAGATATCCTCCTACCTCAGCCTCCCAAAGTGCGGGAACAGCAGGCATGAGCCACCGCACCTGGCTGGTGACATACTTTTATTTGTATTTTATTTTATCTTTCTGAGACGGAGTCTCTGTCACCCAGGCTGGAGTGCAGTGGTGCGGTCATAGCTCACTGTGGCCTCCACCTCCCAGGTTCAAGTAATTCTCAAGCCTCAGCCTCCTGAGTAGCTAGGATTACAGGTGCGTGCCACCATGCACAGCTAATTTTTTTGTATTTTTAGTAGAAATAGGGTTTCACCATGTTGGCCAGGCTGGTCTCAAGTAGTCTGCTCGCCTCATCGGCCTCCCAAAGTGCTAGGATTACAGGTATGAGCCACCATGCCCAGCTGACATACTTTTAAATGTTAGGATCCCTTTACCTCTGTGTACCTGCACGTGAGCACACACCCCAACTGCAATAAGGAGCCCCTCCTAAAACACCCAAAAAGTTACAGAATGTAAGAAGGTAGGACTTTTAGAGGGGAAGTGAAGGGTTTTTTGGTACCAGGCTACTCAAGTGGAATGTTTAAAAACAATAACCTATAAGGGTCTTTAAAAACTGCACACTATCTTGGAAAGTATGGGAATGGATTCTGCTGAAGGGAGATGAATGAGGTGCCTGGTGAGGGCAGCATCATCCAACACCTCCAATCAAAGCCAGTGAAGCCCCTCATCTACCTAGCTCAGAACCCAGATCCCACATGGTCCTCACCTTTATGCTACAGGAAGTGCAGACAGCTCTGGAAGGGAACAGAGGAAATGCAGTGTCAGCAGGGAGGAAACCCACGAAGAAACAGCTGAGAAACTCGCATTCCAGCCTCCACACATCCCAGTTCAAACCGTCCTTGCCTTCTGCTTGATGCTTGGTTACTTCAGTGCTTTATTTTACTCCAAAATCTTGCTTTTCTTTATACTTAGGTATCCACCCAAAATATATGTGCCCCTCGGCATTCTCTTAGGAAGGTTGGCTCCAGGAGTTTCCTCCTACCAAGTTTTCTGTTGCCAACTGGCAGGATATAGAGTAAGGCTGACAAATAGTGGTGTTGGGCCAGACGTGGTAGCTTACGCCTGTAATCCCAGCACTTTAGGAGGCCAAGGCCGGTGGATCACCTGAGGTCAGGAGTTCGAGACCAACAAGGTGAAACCCGTTCCTACTAAAAATACAAAAATTAGTTGGGCGTGGCTGCATGCACCTGTAATCCCAGCTACTTGGTGGGCTGAGACAGGAGACTGGCATGAACCCAGGAAGTGGAGGTTGCAGTGAGCTGAGATCCGGCCACTGCACTCCAGCCTGGGGGACTGAGCGAGACTCTGTCACAATAAAAAAAGAAAAACAGTGGTGGTAAAAGTCCCTTTTAAGCAGATTTGTTTCTGAACTGAGGCGTGATGGGTCATGTACTTTCGGAATGTTTAAAAACAAAAACCTATAAGGGTCTTTAAAAACTGCACACTGTCATCCGGGCACGGTGGCTCACGCCTGTGATCCCAGCACTTTGGGAGGCCAAGGTGGGTGGATCACGAGGTCAGGTGTTCAAGATCGGCCTGGCCAAGATGGTGAAACCCTGTCTCTACTAAAAATACAATAAATTAGCTGGGCGTGGTGGCGGGCGTCTGTAATCCCAGCTACTCGGGAGGCTGAGGCAGAGAATTGCTTGAACCCGGGAGGCGGAAGTTGCAGTGAGCCGAGATCATGCCACTGCACTTCAGCCTGGCTGACAGAGACAAACTCCGTCTCAAAAAAAAAAAAAACCTGCACATTGTCTCCGAAAGACATCTAAGATTCCTTCTAAGATGACGCGTAGAGATTGCTGTGTGCCTGACACTACTCACCGTAAAAGCACCATGGAAGCCAGAGGGGCCTCAACTGAGATGCTCAGTTTTAAAAGGTGAGTCAATTTTGTTTTAATCCCCGTATCTGACTTCAAAAATAAATACCTTCTTATGAAAAATTCAAGGCTGGGCGTGGTGGCTCAAACCTGTAATCCCAGCATTTTGGGAGGCAGAGGCGGGCAGATCACGAGGTCAGGAGATGGAGACCATCTTGGCTAACATGGTGAAACGCCATCTCTACTAAAAATACAAAAAAATTAGCCGGGCCTGGTGGCGGGCACCTGTAGTCCCAGCTACTCAGGAGGCTGAGGCAGGAAATGGTGTGAACTCGGGAGACGGAGCTTGCAGTGAGCTGGGATCGCGCCACTGCACGCCAGCCTGGGCGACAGAGCAAGACTCTGTCTCAAAAAAAAAAAAAAAAAATGCAAGGCTGGGCGCAGTGGCTCACCCCTGTAATCCCAGCACTTTGGGAGGCTGAGGCGGGCGGATCACCTGAGGTCGGGAGCTGGAGACCAGCCTGACCAACATGGAGGAACCCCATCTCTACTAAAAATACACAAATAGCCAGGTGTGGTGGCACATGCCTATAATCCCAGCTAGTCGTGAGGCTGGGGCAGGAGAATCACTTGAACCTGGGAGGCGGAGGTTGCGGTGAGCCGAGATTGCGGCATTGCACTCCAGCATGGGGAACAATAGCGAAACTCCGTCTCAAAAAAAAAAAAAAAAAAAATTCAAACATGAGAGAATTAAAATTTGGACACTACATCCTCAGAAATGATCCCTGCTAGTAATGGTTTCCATCCTCCAGGCTTTTCCAAGCATATATCAACAGAAATATACATAATTTTACAGATAAAATGAGGTGATTTTTTTTTTTTCCCAGACAGGGTCTTGCTCTGTCACCCAGGCTGGAGTACAGTGACACCATCATAGCTCACTGCAACCTTGACCTCCTTGGCTCAAGTGATCCTCCCACCTCAGCCTCCCAAAGTGCTGGGATTATAGGCATGAGCTACCAAACCCAGCCTTACTTTATTTATTTGAGACAGTCTCCCTCTGTCACTCAGGTTGGAGTACAGTGGTACTATCTCAGCTCACTGCAAGCTCCATCTCCCAGGTTCAAGAAATTCTCCTGCCTCAGCCTCCCGAGTAGCTGGGACCACAGGTGCCCACCACCACGCCCGACTATTTTTTTCTAATTTTAGTAGAGACAGGGTTTCACCATGTTGGCCAGTTTGGTCTCAACCTCCCGACCTCGTGATCTGTCCGCCTCAGCCTCCCAAAGTGCTGGGATTACAGGTGTGAGCCACCACGCCCGGCCCCAGCCTTACTTTTTTATTCAGTCTGGGAAACTCTAGCTTTTACTTGGGTTGTTCAGATCATTTACAGTTAATGTGATGCTAGATAAGTTGTGTTTAAGTCTGACATCTTGCTATTTGTTTTCTTTTTGACTCATTTATTTGTTCCCCTTCTTTTCCTACCTTTTTTTGGATTAATTAATATTTATGGTTCCATCTTATCTCCTTTGTTGGCTTATTAGCTGTAACTGTTTTATTTTAGTGGTTGCTTTAGGACTTATAGTATACATCTTTAACTTATCACAGTCTACCTTTAATATTTGTATTGCGTATATAACACCTTACTATACCTTATCATAGTGATTCACCTTATCATAGTGAACCTTAAAATAGTGTACTTCTGGCCGGACACGGTGGCTCACGCCTGTAATCCCAGCACTTTGGGAGGCTGAGGCGGGCGGATCATGAGGTCAGGAGATCGAGACCATCCTGGCTAACACTGTGAAACCCCGTCTCTACTAAAAATACAAAAAATTAGCCGGGTGTGGTGGCAGCGCCTGTAGTCCCAGCTACTTGGGAGGCTGAGACAGGAGAATGGCGTGAACCCGGGAGGCGGAGCTTGCAATGAGCCGAGATTGCGCCACTGCACTCCAGCCTGGGCAACAGAGACTCCATCTCAAAAAAAAAAAAAAAAAGTATACTTCCAATTTTCTCCTCTCCCTGGCCTTAATGCTAACTATTGTTATCAACACTACTTATACGTGTGTCACAGAACCCACAATACATTGTAATTAATTTTGTCTTTTTTGCCTGCCTGGTAATCTTTGATTAGATACCAGACATTTGATCTTGCTGAGTACTGCTTTGTTTTTTTGTTTGTTTTAAAAAAAGTCTTGTTCTTGAGCTTTGTTCTCAGAATCAGTTAAGATATCTGTGAACAGTTTGATCCTTTCAGGTCTTGCTTTGATGATTTATCAGTCAGGCCTGGAGCAACACTCACTTTGGGCTACTTAGTCCACATTAGTGAGGCCAGGCCTTCGGGTGCATTCCGGTGAGTGCCCTGTGAATTATGACATTTCTGGCTGTGGCTGGTGGAAACGGATGTTATTCATTCCTGGCCCTGAGCACTGTTCCTTCAGACCTTTATAACAAGGGAAGGTAAATTTTTTCTGTAAAGGGCCAGAGAATAAACCTTTTCGGCGTGGCTGAGCGAGTAACAAATGGCTGTGGCTGTGTTCCAATGAGGCTTTACTCGCCAAACAGGCGGAGGACCAGATTTGGCCCGTGGCTATAGTTTGTCAATCTCTGCTTTAGAAGAAATGTTTTGCAGCCTTCAGTCATTTCCTTCAGAGAGGGGGGACTTCTCTGAGGCTTTCTCGGGGCAGCCCTCTCCTCTGGAGTTCTGCATGGGGGATTCAAGCTGCTGTGGTCTCCCTGGATTCTCAGCTTTATCTCCTCCATTCCGGGAGTCTGGCGGCTGTGGCTCATGGCCTAGAAACTCTCCAGACAATGACTGCGGTGATGGCAGGCCTGCCCTGTTGTGTTTCCTTTTTGTTGCCCGCTGTCCAAAGTCTTGAAAAACATTGTTTCATATCCTGTTTGTTCTGGGCTGTGGAAGATGCCTATTACCCCATCTTGGCTGAAACTGGGAGTTGCTTAGCTATTTAAGTTTCATTTAATTTAAATAAAATTTAAAATTTAACTCCTCATTCAACTAACGATATTTGTGGACTCATCAGCCATGGAACATGCTAGAACATTCCTGGAGTCACAGGAAGTTCTGTGGGCAGCACTGCCCAGAGGCTTCTCACCTCCTCCTCCCCTTGTGAACTGGCAGCTAAAGGGAAGGCTCACCTCTTGCAGAAGAGACAGGTGGGCGGCCATGAGAACAGCGGGAACTTGGCCCGGCAGCAGCAGCAAATCTGTCAGAAAAGACCTGATTAGAGCCCGGCTTTGTCCAAAGCTCCCTGGGTCCTGCCCTGTCCTTGCTGCCCCTCAGGGTTCCCAACCAGATCATGAGCAAACAGTCCCAGGATCCGCCCCCGACGCAGCGGGCAAGAGAGCAGCCCCACGTCTAGGCAGCCTCACCTTCCCCTTCTTCAGACTGCTGAAGAGCTCCTTGTTCTGCAAAAACTTCTCCATCTCGGCCTTCACCAGCACACGGCGCACGTCCATCACCTCTTCCACGGTCAGCGCAAGGCTCTCCACGGGGTGGCTGAACTCCTGGGGGACGGGGCAAGGGGCTGTGCTCACTCGGCCTCAGGTAGAAAGTCTTCCATGCAGGAGTCTCCCCCAGCTTGCTCTCCTTCCCTGAGGACCCTTACGCCTTCCTGGCCTCAGCCTAAACAAGCCCGCGACCTTCTAAAACACTTGTCCATCAGCCATCCCTCCCCGTGTCTTCGATGAGGCGCTGCTGCTGCAGGCTAGGCCTCCCATGACCAGCGGCCCCTGCCAGCCAGCCCAGCCTTCACTGGCCACGCTCCACACACACTCCCCTCAGCCCATGTTTGTTCAAGGTGTCCCTCCCTGCAAACACACTATGGGCGGATCCACACCAGCCAGAGTCCATCTCAAATCCTCCCTCCCTGAGCAGCTGATGTCCTCTCATCCGCGAGGTCCGGGAGCCTCCAACAGACCACCTCACTCCTGGGGCCCAGCTTGCATCTGCCCATCTGCACTCAGCACAGTCGTGTGTCCTGACCACTGATTCCTGGGACCACATTATGATAAGCGTGTCCTGTTTTTGCCTCCCTGTGCTTGGCATAGAACTTGACACCTGATCTCTCTAAGCCTCAGTTTTCTCTTCTGTAAAATGGGGCTGGATTTCAGCTCCATCGAGATGACTCATGCCGGCATCGCGTTCGCAGTGTCAGTCATTACTCTGCCGAGGCAGGTGGGCACCATCTATGAAGGTGCCACACGAATGGAGTTGGACCATGTGTTCTGCTTTGGATTTGCAGTGGGTTATCCTGTCTAGAGCTGGGAACACATGCTCCTGTCTGGCACTGGGGGGAGCTGCGGCCCTTGCATTTGTTCCTCACTCTGACCTGAGGCACCCAGAGCTTTGGGCTTCTGTTGCCAACTGCCTGATGGTGCTGTTTCCAGCTGAACAGTTCACCTGAGATGTCACAGATGTTACGCCAACAACGTCCGTGGCCAGGAGACCTCACGTCGGGTGCAGAGAACAGCTGCCTGCCCCCCAGGTGAGGCTGTGAGCCCAGGGCAGATGGAAGGCCAGGTTCGGTGATGCTCAGTAGCCCCCCTTCAGAAAGCACTTCTGAGACTTCAGAGCTAAAGAACCACTCATGTGACCTGTGGTCATCTTAAATGCGTCCTCTAATTCCTTAAGAAGTGGGCCTTAATTCCCTCCCTCCCCTAGAGAATAGGCTGGACTTCGTGACTCGCTGCTAATGAGTTGGGACAACGTGGCACTTCTGGACTTGGTCACAAATACTCAGTGGCTTTCACGGCGGTCACTCTTGAGCCACATGCTCTGGGGGATGCCAGCCGCCACCCTGTGGAGATCGCCAAGCAGCCCCGAGAGAGGCCTGTATACACAGCAGGGCACTCGCGTCTCCTGCTCACAGCTGGCTGAGGACGCCACTTCATGTGGTTCCTCCAGCCCCCATTTGAGCCTTCAGTCGAGACTGCAGGCCCCACTGCCATCCTAACTGCAGCCTCACGAAAGACCCTGGGCTGGAGCTACACAGCGAAGACACTTCCAGAGTCCCAACCCTCAGAAACTGTGTGAGATAATCCATGTTTGTTATTTTAAGATGCTACATTGTGAGGTAACTTTTGATGCAGTGATATATAGCTAATCCTAGACTAATGAGGCAAGCCCTGCATTTCGGTGGGGCCTGCGACCTAGACTAATGGGGCAAGCCCTGCGTTTCGGGGGGCGGGGATACGAACAGTGCCTTGCGTTTACATAAGGCTCATAGTTCTCAAAGCATTTTAACATCTGTTCTCATATGAGCCTCTTGATAAAACCTCAAATAGTGGCAGCACCACACCGTTCACATCCCTCCAACACCTGCATGCTGCCAGCGTGGCCCACGGGCCGCACACTCGCCTTAAATCAAACACTAGAACTCACGTCCACGTGGCCTCAAGATGTCAGCAAAGGTGAGCTCCTCACAATTACAGGTCAGATATGAAACCCAGGGGAGAGGGGCTGAGCGGTACCCTGGCGGCGTCACGGCCAGAGTCAAGGTCGCGACCCAGTGAAGCCCCCTCACACTGACCTCCAGGCACACAGGGCGCGCAGGTTCGCCCCCTGCCCTACCCCCACACTGAACCGTTCAATTCGGGTCGTCCCTTGCAAGGTGGCTCCAGGCTCCGGGGTCGCAGTGCGGTTCGGCCCCAGCAGGCGGCAGCAGAGACCTCTGCCGCAGGCCAACAGCTCCACCACTGGTGCCCCAAGACGTTCAGACCACGCCCCCAGACCCAAGCTCAGACCACGCCCCCCAGACCGGGGCTCAGACCACGCCCCCAGACAGACGCTGAGACCACGCCCCCCAGACAGGCGCTCGGACCACGCCCTCTGAGACAGGCGCTGAGACCACACCCCCCAGACCGGCGCTCAGACCCGCCCTCCCAGACAGGCGCTGAGACCACGCCCCCCGCACAGGCACTCAGACCCGCCCTCCCAGACAGCCGCTCAGACCACGCCCCCCAGACAGGCGCTCAGACCCGCCCTCCCAGACAGGCGCTCAGACCACACCCCCCAGACAGGCACTCGGACCATGCCCCCCAGACCTGCGCTCAGACCACAGTCCCCCAGACAGGCGCTCAGACCCGCCCTCCCAGACAGGTGCTTAGACCACGCCCCCCAGACAACACTCAGACTATGCCTCAGGCAGGGCCTCAGTACTGAACACCTGGCTGGCAGCGGGAAGGTGGGCGCAAAGACGTCTCCTGGGTCGCCCTGGATGACAACTGCACCCTCACTCACCAGCCACAGGTGTTTGGCATCGGGGGTCATGGAGGCCTCAGGTCTGTTCCCCGAGGAGCCCCGGTTGCTGAGTAGGGGGTGGCTGGGGTCAGAGACGCTCGCGGCACAGGTACCTGGGGGAGAGCAGAGGCTCCGTCAGGACTGCCTGGCAGGAGCTCTGGTAAGGAGGACTGTGCAGAGGGGATGACAGAGATTGTGGAGGGCTCCAGGGGAACCAAGCAAAAGGTCAAGTGGAGAAGCAGCCACGCAGTAGCTACACAGGTAATTATAGCACTTAGGAGGCCGAGGCGGGTGGAACCTTGAGCCCAGGAGCTCAAGACCACCCTGGGCAACGTAGCGAGACCCTCATCTCTAGAGAAAAATATAAAAGTTAGCCAGGCGTTGTGGAGCACATTGGTAGTCCTAGCTACTCAGGAGGCTGAGGCAGGCAGATTGCTTGAGCCCAGGAGGTCAAGGCTGCAGTGAGCTATAATGGTGCCTCTGCACTCCAGCCTGGGCACCAGAGCAAGACCTTGTCTCAAAAGGAAGAAAAGAGTGAAGAGTGTGGCTTCCACATTGGGACTTTCGTTGGGGCCCATGTGGTATAGAGGGTCCACAGGACCCCCGAAGGGTCCCTGTGTCTGAGCCCCAGAACGAGCTGGCGTGGGCAGTCCCACAGCACCAGCGGCCTGTGTCTGAGCCCCAGAACGAGCTGGCGTGGGCAGTCCTACAGCACCAGTGAGGCAGACTACAGATACGTGGGGCGGGACCCTCCTCCCACAGTCCACACCTCACACTGGAGCTGAAGGTCGACCTCCCTCCCTCCACCAGCTCCAAGAGGCTGAGGCACAGCTCCAGGTGGGGGAGACCTAGATTAAGAGAGAGGTTTGGAAGTGGCCTGGCCTGGACCTCTTAACACTGGGAAGGGAGCCATAACCACCAAACGCGATTGTCCCAAGACTCTGGCCTCGCAGGCAGACAAGGAGGCCTGGCTGTGCCTGGTGGGATGTGGTGGGTGGGGTGACAAGAACCCTGAGTTGCGAGGGCTCTCTGTAAAGTTCAGCTCTTACGATGGTAGGAGCAGCCCTGTACAGCCAGCAAGAATCATTCTGTGCTCAGCAGCGCGAAAAGCAGTTGAAGGAACCATGGCGCAGGTTCCAGAGCCACGTGCTGCGAGCCCAGCTGGTTCACTATGGACACACTGCTCCCTTCTCAGAGGACTAGAAGGGTCTATCACTCATCAACTCATCTAGTTAGCTATCTTTCTATATCCCAATGTTAATAATAATTATGTCTAGGTCACTCATCAGCTCAGCTAGTTAGCTAACTTTCTATATCCCAATGTTAATAATAATTATGTCTAGGTAATAGAATCATGAGAATTATTTTTAAATATTAAAAAATATTTTTACAATAAATATGCATTACTTAATAAGAAGTTTTCAAGTTAAAGGGAGATGCCTGCCTGAGGTGGTGCCCTCTTGCAGGCACGAGCTCCCTGGGTCCCTGGGAGCTGCCTGCTCAGGAAGACGTGGGCTGAGGTGGAGGGATGGGTGCCCACAGGATGGGTCGGGGTGGGGGCGAAGGTGGGTACGGGGGTGAGAAGCAGCACTTACCCTGGTCTCGGGCGCCAGGCCTCCACACACGCACGCTGCCAGCTCGGGGCCGTGGTGGCTCCGTCCCTCCTGGGGGCTGGGTGGCAGACTGCAGGCCAGAGGCCACCTCACTTCGGAGCTGCGCCAGGTCATGTTCTGAGAAGGAGCGGTCCCGTTTCAGTGTCACCTCCCCACACGGAGACTCTTCTTCCTGTGGACACACCAGACGCAGCCCTGCCCTAACAATGCCCACCAGTGCCTCCTGCCCATGCCTGGAATGAAGCAAAGGACCCAGGGGTGCCGCTGGGTCTGCTGCGATGTGGGGCAGCCTGCACCCACTTCCCAGGCTGCCCGCCTCTGGGCAGTTCATGGCAAGCACCCTAATAACCAAGCCCTTCCCCAAGGCCTTCTGGGAAGTCCTGGAAATTGACAGGTCTAGTGTCAGATGGAGGCAGAGCCCTCTGGGATGGCCCCCAACAAGGCCATCGCCGGCCCTTCTGTGAAGAGAGAAGCATTCCATTCACAGGGCAGCCAGGATGGGCAGGAAGCCTCACTGGGACCACCTTTTCACATCAACTAGCGGGGGGCTCAGTTTCCTGGGCCTGAGACAGCCAGGCACTTCCGCCGTCAGCCTTCCATCGTCTGTGGGAGGAGGCAGCCCAGGCCCTCTCCCAGAGACACCCTTCTGAGCGGCCAAGATGGCAGGGTCCCCGAGCCCCACAGGCCTCCTCCTAGGGCAGGACGTCAGTTTCAAGGGAGGGCCCCTGGACAGGGGACACCACACTCGCTGCTGCCCCCAGCTTAGCTTAGCCCATCTCAGTTCCTTGGCCCCCACCCTCCCATTCCTGGTCTCTTTTCAGGAATACCCACGGGCTCTGACCTCAGATGTGTTCATTTCCTCCATCTCCGCCAAGGTGGGCGCCTTGAGCAGCACGCGGGGCCGTGGGCGCTGGGCACTGCCCCCAGCGTCTGTGACCGACAGGTTGGTGCAGGAGGCGGACCTGGCATCTCCAGAGCAGGCATTGAGGATACAGGGCAGAGAACCAAACCCTGGGGAGACGGGAGCCGAGCAGGACGGGCCAGTGAACGGGGAGACAGCAGGCAGGAGCTGACGGCTTTGTGTGCACCAGCTGGCTAAATTCCCTGACTTTGCAGAAGGGAAAACTGAGGGCTAGCCAGCCATTTAAAAAAACGAGGAACTAGGCCGGGCGCGGTGGCTGACGCCTGTAATCCCAGCTACTCAGGAAGCTGAGGCAGGAGAATCACTTGAACCCGGGAGGCGGAAGTTACAGTGAGCTGAGATTGTGCCACTGCACTCCAGCCTGGGGGACAGAGCAAGACTCCATCTTTTAAAAAAAAGGAAAACGAACTCCAGCCTAGAGATCTGCCTAGTGTCTCAGAGGCAGAGCAGATGCAGGATTGGAGTTTGCCATCTCATGTAAGGAATGGTGCAGCACTGAAGGCTCTCAGTGACTTTTCACAAGGAGAATTGGGTCTCAGACATTGGAACAAATGCCTGTCTTGGGGCCGGGCGCGGTGGCTCATGCCTGTCATCCCAGCACTTTGGGAGGCTGCGGCGGGTGGATCACCTAAGGTTGAGAGTTTGAGACCAGCCTGGCCAACATGGTGAAACCCCGTCTCTACTAAAAATACAAAATTAGCCGGGCGTGGTGGCAGGTGCCTATAATCCCAGCTACTCAGGAGGCGGAGGCAGGAGAATCACTTGAACCCGGGAGGCAGAGGTTGTGGTGAGCTGAGATCGCGTCACTATACTCCAGCCTGGGCAACAAGAGCGAAACTCCGTCTCAAAAAAAAAAAAAAAAAAAAAAGAAAGAAAGAAAAGAAAAACATTTGCCGGGGCGGTGGCTCAAGCCTGTAATCCCAGCACTTTGGGAGGCTGAGACAGGCAGATCACGAGGTCAGGAGATCGAGACCATCCTGGCTAACATGGTGAAACCCCATCTCTACTAAAAAAAATACAAAAAACTAGCCAGGCGAGGTGGCGGGCACCTGTAGTCCCAGCTACTTGGAAGGCTGAGGCAGGAGAATGGCGTAAACCCTGGAGGCGGAGCTTGCAGTGAGCTGAGATCCGGCCACTGCACTCCAGCCTGGGCGACAGAGCCAGACTCCGTCTCAAAAAAAAAAAAAAAAAAAAGAAAAAGAAAAACATTTTAAAAGTTTGCTTTTATTCTATTTTTCTTCTAAATGCTGAAATGTGTCATACTATTGTAAACTATGTAGACTAGCAAATACACGTCAAGTCCAGGATAACAGGATATAAGATCATGTTAGGCGTGGTGGCTCACACCTATAATCCCAGCACTTTGGGAAGCTGAGGCAGAAGGATCACTTGAGCCCACAAGTTCAACACCAGCCTGGGCAACAGAGCAAGACCGTGTCTCTACAAAAACACAAAAAATTAGCCGGGCGTGGTGGTGCATGCCGGTCGTCCCAGCTACTCGAGAGGCTGAGGTGGGAGGATCGCTTGAGCCTGAGAGGTTGAGGCTGCGTGAGCTATAATGGTGCCACTGCACTCCAGCCGGGGTGACAGGGTGAGACCCTGTCTCAAAAAAAAAAAAAAAAAGACATAGGAAATTCCAATGGCCTTGTAAAGTTTTTAATGAGATGCATAAAAAGTGATTTTTTTTTGTTTTGATACTAGGTCTCACTCTGTCACCCAGTCTAGAGGGCAGTGATACAATCATGGCTCACTGCAGCATCAAGCTCTCAGGCTCAAGCAATCCTCCCACCTCAGCCCCTGGAGTACCTGGGATTACAGCCATGTGCCACCGCACCTGGCTAATTTTTCTTTGAAATTTTTGGCAGAGATGAGGTCTCACTATATTGCCCAGGCTGGTCTCGAACTCCTGGGCTCAAGTGATCCTCCTGCCTCAGCCTCCCAAAGTGCTGGGATTACAAGGCATGAGCTACTGAGCCCAGCCTCAAAATTTCTTATTTTTGGCCAGGTGCAGTGGTTCACACCTTTAATGTCAGCATTTTGGGAGGCCGAGGCGGGCAGTTCACTTGAGCCCAGGAGTTTGTGTCCAGCCTGGCCAATATGGTGAAACCCTGTCTCTACTAAAACTACAAAAAAAAAAAAAAAAAAAAAAAAATTAGCCAGGCGTGGTGGCACGTGCCTCTAATCCCAGCTACCCAGAAGGCTGAGGCATGAGAATCGTTTGAACCTGGGAGGCGGAGGGTGCAGTGAGCCGAGGTCGCACCACTGCACTCCAGCCTGGGCAACAGAGTGAGACTCCGTCTCAAACAAATATATACATATTATTTTAATTTAGTTTAATTTTTTTTATCCCCAAGTAATCTGAGTTTCAAAAGCCTGTGTGCCTCAAAAATTAAGATGTTCTGGGCCGGGCGCGGTGGCTCAAGCCTGTAATCCCAGCACTTTGGGAGGCCGAGGCGGGCGGATCACGAGGTCAGGAGATCGAGACCATCCTGGCTAACGCGGTGAAACCCCGTCTCTACTAAAAACACAAAAAACTAGCCGGGCGAGGTGGCGGCACCTGTAGTCCCAGCTACTCCGGAGGCTGAGGCAGGAGAATGGCGTAAACCCGGGAGGCGGAGCTTGCAGTGAGCTGAGATCCGGCCACTGCACTCCAGCCCGGGCGACAGAGCAAGACTCCGTCTCAAAAAAAAAAAAAAAAAAAAACATACAAGAAAAACTAGCCGGGCGAGGTGGCGGGCGCCTGTAGTCCCAGCTACTCGGGAGGCTGAGGCAGGTGAATGGCGTGAACACGGGGGGCGGAGCTTGCAGTGAGCCGAGATCGCGCCACCGCACGGCAGCCTGGGGCACAGAGCAAGACTCCGTCTCAAAAAAAAAAAAAAAAAAAACTAAGATGTTCTGTGTCTTCCATGGGTTCAGGCGCCCTCAGGGAAATGCCACCTTCCAATGTGCAACCTGACCAGGGGAATGGGGGGCCCCACCAGGGGCACAGGGGTCTCTCTTCTCCCGCCATCCCTTCACTCACCGCGGGCAGCCCAGCCCTCGCCCTGCACTGGGCGCAGCCTCCGCTCCTGCTTGATCTCCTCCAGGATCTTCTCATGCAGGGACCTCTGCTTCGGTGGCAATGGGCGCAGCCGCCTCTCAGAGACCTGCAGTGGGGAAGCAGGCCATGACACGGGCCCACTCTGGAGTCAGAAGAGCCGGCCAGGCCCACCCGGAGGGAGTGCTGCTCCCGGGCGCTCTGCATGCACCTGGGGTGGGGTGGGCATGGCTCACATGGCCCCTTCCCAGAAAGAGGGCCCAGGGCCACACAGCCCCAGGCTGGCCCACAGGCAAGAGGAAGCCAGCCCGCCTCACCCATGACGCAGACGCGCTGGGACACCTCCCAGGCTGGCCACAGGACAGCACCAGGCCCTGGGCGGCCCCTGAGGAGGAGGAGGCCAGGGCGGCACCTGCTTCAGTGGAGGCCGTGAGCGGATGAAGTCCAGGATGAGCTCGTGAGCGTCCTTCTTCACCCGGGGCGGGATGTCCCCATCCACCTGCGGGGAGGATGGCTGATCTGAGGCCCTGCAGGGACCATCTGCTAGAGCAGGGGGACTGGGAGAGGCTCGCTCAGCCTGGGCTTCACACCTACCCATCCTCCCACTCTCAGCTCATGGGGACCCAGCTGCTTCCCTAGAAAGCGCATGGCAGACCCACAGGCCATGCTCTGGGCGGCCACAGCGTCCACGGTCTGACGTGTCCCCTCCAGCTGCCCCAGTCTCCAGCACCTGGGACTCATCTGGAGGTGGGGTGGGGTGGCACACACCTCACAGGGGCATCATAAGAGCCATGCCGCCGGGCGCGGTGGCTCAAGCCTGTAATCCCAGCACTTTGGGAGGCTGAGACGGGCGGATCACGAGGTCAGGAGATCGAGACCATCCTGGCTAATGTGGTAAAACCCCGTCTCTACTAAAAATACAAAAAATGAGCCGGGCGTGGTGGCGGCGCCTGTAGTCCCAGCTACTCGGAGGCTGAGGCAGGAGAATGGCATGAACCCGGGAGGCGGAGCTTGCAGTGAGCTGAGATGGTGCCACTGCACTCCAGCCTGGGCGACAGAGCGAGACTCCGTCTCAAAAAAAAAAAAAAAAACCAAAAAAAAAAAAACAAAAAAAAAGAGCTATGCCAGCGCATCCTAAGGGCTCCATGAGTTTTGTTAAAGCAAAAATATCCTACAGCCGGGCCAGGCAGGTGGTTCACGCCTGTAATCCCAGCACTCTGGGAGGCCGAGGCGGGCAGGTCACGAGGTCAGGAGATTGAAACCATCTTGGCTAACACAGGGAAACCCCGTCTCTACTAAAAACACAAAAAATTAGCTGGGTGTGGTGGGGGGCACCTGTAGTCCCAGTTACTTGGGAGGCTGAGGCAGGAGAATCGCTTGAACCCAGGAGGCGGAGATTGCAGTGAGCCGAGATCGCGCCATTGCACTCCAGCCTGGAGTCCAGCGACAGAGTGACTCCTTCTCAAAAAAGAAAAAAAAAAAAATCCTACAGCCTTGGCTCTTGTGGCCTCCAGGGGCCCTCCCTGGTCCTCCAGAACCTTCCGCACTTCCCTTCCCTGCCTGGTCACTGTCCCTGAAGTGATACCGAGCTGTGGGAATTGGGGCCACATCTCCCTAATCCATATTCTACCGCCCAGTACCCAGCACAGAGAGAAGGGACCCTGGGCCCCTCTTCCAGGTGGGCCGCCCCTCTGCGGCCACCCCGCTCACCATGACCTTGCGGAGCTTGTAGTTCCGGGCCCGGATGTCCTGCATTAGCATCTCGAAGGGCGTGAGCTGGAACTCGGTGGGGAGGGGGTTGAACTCCTGCTCCTGCACCTTCTTCAGCTTCACTCCGTGGCGGAGCTCCCGCATGAGCTGAACCCATAGCCGGGCCTGGGCCCCGGGGAAAGAGACCGGCTCTCAGCCCCAGGTAAGGCTCCACGGCCCTCCAGGCAGAGTCCCCCGGCAGGCTGGGCTGCGTAGTGGCCCGGTCAGGCAGGAGCGAGTCTTACCCAGTCTGTGTGACCCAGGCTGTCCAGCTCTGCCTGTGGCGTGTCCACCTGCGGCTCGTCCTCCCGAAGCTTCTGCAGCATCTGTGACCACACACGCTCGTTAGTCCAGGGGAGGGACGAGAATGGCGGACGCAGGACAGGCCCCGTCCGTCAGGGACACGGCCACGTCACGGGGGCTCCACTCAACCAGCCGGAAAAGAGACGAGTGGGCATTTTGGCCCAGGCTTCAGGACTCGAAGATATGTGGGGAAACCGAGTCATCGCCACAGGTGGCGGACACAGGTGTGGAGGCTCCACTCTCCCCGTTTCGTTCAGCTCTCAGTTCACACGGCGCTGCCTCAAGGGGACCACGCACCCTGCCGCCCCCCTGGGCCCCTGCAGCTGCTCGAGGTCCCAGCCTGGCCTTTACGCTGAGCTGCTTCTCTGAGCAGCGTCTGGGGCTCGGTGCAGTGTGGCACAGGCCAGTTTTTGTGCGTGGCTTGAGTGAATGGACACATGGTGGAAGGTGGATGGGAGGGTGGATGAGCTGCTGCTCAGCAAGTCCAGGGAAACAGACTTTGTGAACTGGGGAAGGTGCCAACCCTGTGGTGAAGGCCTGTTTGGGAAGTGTTCTGTGCTGAGAACGTGGGAAGAAGGTGCGGCACCTGCTGCCTGGGTCACGCACGATCTCAGTGGCACAGAGCATCTGCTCTCACCAAGTCCCAACCCTAGAGAAGCACCTGCCCTTTGGCACAGCCCCCACAACCAGACAGAACTGGTCACCCTGGCTTCTGCCCCAGGTACCTGCCACACTGCTTTGGGACACTCCCTGGGCAGCACAAGGTGTGAGTCTGCCCACAGGCCTCATGTGTGCCAGCCCAGGGCAAAGGGCACACAGGGTGGCACTCCTGTCCTTCCTGGAACACCTGTACCTGTTCCTAAGCAGGCCGCTCCTGGCCAAAATGCCAGCAGACACAGCTACACCCCATGGAGTAACCCTTCTCTCGCTTCGTCCCACCACGAACTCGCCAAACTTCGCCTCGGTCAACTGCCTGCATGCAGAGCTGTTTCCTCCTAAAGAAAGAGCTTCCTGGCCGGGCACAGTGGCTCACAGCTGTAACCCCAGCACTCTGGGAGGCCAAAGTGGGAGGATCACTTGAGCTCAAGAGTTTGGGACCAGCCTGGGTAATATAGTAAGACCCTGACTCTAAGAAAAGAATAAAAGAGCTTTCATTGTCTGAGTAAGAAACTGATCTGAGCAGCAGAAAACAGCCTGATCAGAGACAGAGACACAACAGCATGAGGACCATCTGCTAATTGTGGGGAACGTTAGAAGCATGTCCCAGGAGGCCAACGGGGAGCTGAGAGGGAGGGCGGAAGATGGACCATGGGATCTATGGGGTGAGAGAGAGGACAGAAGATGGAGCATGGGATCTGGGGGATGAGAAAGAAGGCGGAAGATGGGCCATCGGATCCAGGGGATGAGAGGGAGGATGGAAGATGGACCATGGGATCCGGCGGGTGAGAGAGAGGGCAGAAGATGGGCCATGGGGCCTGGGGGGTTAGGAGAGAGCGAAGATGAACCATGGGATCCAGGAGCTGAGGGGAAGGACGGAAGATGGACCATGGGATCTAGGGGTGGGAAGAGAGCCGTCCAACCATGGTGCACGCTTGGGCTGTAGATGAGGCCAAGCAGCTCAGGCTGCCGCCCGGTGTCAAAACCACCTGCTACGGCTCAGAGGGCCAGGAACCTTTCTTGGTTAGAGGACAAGAGAGACACTGCATCGTAAAGGGTCAGGGAGGAATGAAGGACCAGCATCAGTTAACTTTGAAAACATCTTCTGCCACCGAGGCAAGAAGGGATCCCCTGCCTCTCCAAGGCCTGGCTTTCTCCCCTGTGAGATGCTGATGGGAGAAAAGGCAGAGTCCACATATGCCAAGACCCCATGATACAGAAACACATCAGCTCCCTGGGGGCAGCAGCCATGCCCAGGGAGAGGCTGGGAGAGACAGAGAGGGATGGTTCAGTCCACGGAGAGGTAGGAGGCCCAGGGGAGAACTCTGGCTTGGGAACCATGTCAGAGCCAGCACTGCCCGACTCTTGCTTTGTGGCTTTGGGCAACGGTCCCAGCCTCCGAGCCTGCACCTGCTCAGCTGTCAAATGGCCCCTCCAGCTGTTAAGGGGCAGGAGAGTGAGGCTGGGTTGTCACAGGACCAGCAGGTGGGTTTTCCCACCCAAAGCTCCAAGCAAGTTGCTGAGCCTTTCTGTGGTTCCTGAGTATAGAGGGGCCACCTTTGGCATCGTATTTCAGAAGGAACCAGGGCCTGGAGAGGCTGGTGGAGAGGCAGGAGGAAGGATGCCCTCTTGCAGATGTAAAAGAGAGCACAATGGGTGCCAGGACAGGATAACAACTTAGAGACAACAGGAGAGAGCAGTTGGGGAAGGGGCTGAGCCCATCGCTTAATTTCTCTGGTAAGAAGCAAGTGTGAGGCTGGGCGCGGTGGCTCACGCCTGTAATCCCAGCACTTTGGGAGGCCAAGGCAGACAGATCACCTGAGGTCAGGAGTTCAAGACTAGCTTGGCCAACATGGTGAAATCCTGTCTCTACTACCAGGCGTGGTGGTGCCTGTAATCCCAGCTACTTGGGAGGCTGCAGCAGGAGAAATGCTTGAACCTGGGAGGTGGAGGTTGCAGTGAGCCAAGATCCAGCCACTACCCCTCCTGCCTGGGTGACAGAGTGAGACCCTGTCTCAAAACAAAACAAAAAAACAAAACAAAACAAAAAAACAAGGAAGTGTGAGGGTTAAGTGGGAATACATAACGCCAGCAGCAGTCGCACCGAGGACCTGACTTTTTTTTTTTTTTTTTTTTTTTTTTTTTTTTTTGAGACGGAGTCTGGCTCTGTCGCCCAGGCTGGGGTGCAGTGGCCGGATCTCAGCTCACTGCAAGCTCCGCCTCCTGGGTTTACACCATTCTCCTGCCTCAGCCTCCGGAGTAACTGGGACTACAGGCGCCCGCCACCTCGCCCGGCTAGTTTTTTGTATTTTTTAGTAGAGACGGGGTTTCACCGTGTTAGTCAGGATGGTCTTGATCTCCTGACCTAGTGATCCGCCCGTCTCAGCCTCCCAAAGTGCTGGGATTACAGGCTTGAGCCACCGCGCCCGACCGAGGACCTGACTTTCTGTCCACCAAGAGCCCGGCCTTGCCAGTCTCCTCCCACACGCAGGCACCACCTTGGCCCCCGGACCCCCCACGGTCGCCCCCATGCACCGCTCACCTCCTTGGCCCCCGGACCCCCCACGGTCGCCCCCATGCACCGTTCACCTCCTTGGCCCCCGGACCCCCCACGGTCGCCCCCATGCACCGTTCACCTCCTTGACCCCCTGGACCCCCCACGGTCGCCCCCATGCACCGCTCACCTCCTTGGCCCCCGGACCCCCCACGGTCGCCCCCATGCACCGCTCACCTCCTTGACCCCCTGGACCCCCCACGGTCGCCCCCATGCACCGTTCACCTCCTTGGCCCCCGGACCCCCCACGGTCGCCCCCATGCACCGCTCACCTCCGCTCACCTCCCTGGCCCCCCGAACCCTCCACGGTCGCCCCCATGCACCGCTCACCTCCTTGGCCCCCGGACCCTCCACGGTCGCCCCCATGCACCGCTCACCTCCTTGGCCTCCCGGACCCTGGCCAGGAAGGCCCGCAGCTCCAGCGTCTCCACGAAGAGCGCGCGGCACACGGCCTGGTAATGCGCCTGGGCGCCCCGGGGGTCGGTCAGCCGCGCCGCGCACAGCCGCATGGCCTGGGCAAAGGTGCGCACACTGCGGGGGACGCCCTCGGCCTCCTCCTCCTCCTCGGGACCCCCGTAGCCCTCATCGGCGGCACCGCAGCCGCTGTCCTCGCTGTCGTTGTTGGCCATGAGGTCGATGAGCCGCTCCAGCTGCGGGCTGAGTTCGCGCTCCTCGCTCTCGTCCAGCCCCCAGTCCAGCGCGCGGTAGATGGCGAAGCCCAGGGACTGCACGGTCTGCGGGACAGGGGCGCGGTCACCGGGCGGTACTGCAGGGGGTGGGGCGGGGAGGCGGGGAGGGGAGAAGGCGGCTGGCGGGTGTGGAGGGTCCAGCACCCGGACAGGGAGACGGCAGCTGTCGGTCCGGAGACCAAGGCACAAGCAAGATATGGACCGGATAAAAAGGATGTGCCCGGCCGGGCGCGGTGGCTCACGCCTGTAATCCCAGCACTTTGGGAGGCCGAGGCGGGCGGATCACGAGGTCAGGAGTTCAAGACCAGCCTGACCAACATGATGAAACCCCTTCTCTACTAAAAATACAAAAATTAGCTGGGCCTGGTGGTGCGTGCCTGTAATCCCAGCTACTTGGGAGGTTGAGACAGGAGAATCGCTTGAACCCGGGAGACGGAGGTTGCAGGGAGCCGAGATCAGGCCTCTGCACTCCAGCCTGGGCGACAGAACAAGACGCTGTCTCAAAAAAAAAAAAAAAAAAAAAAGAAAAATCGAAGTTTTTTAAAAAGCACATTAAAAATCAGTGAAGCTTCACAGTAGAGACCTGATTTCCATAATCTACCACAAAGGGCACCGGTGCGTCTGTGGCGTGACCTGGCGGCGGCCAACATGTGCCGACTTCGGGACCCACAGGCCCAGGTGGCCCCCAGGTAGTGAGGTCTGCTAGGACAGGGAGGCAGAGGCAGCACAGCTGGACACGGGAGGTCGATGACAACTACAAGGACACTCTAAGTTGCACCGCGCTGTGTTCCATGTCTCAAAGGGTTCTCATAGTTTCTCTTTACAAGTTAAGAAAGATCCACACACAAACACAACTACAGCACTCCTTACGTCAGATGCTGTGCCCGGCCCGGCACAGCACGTACCAACCTCACCTCCAGCCACACTGACGTAGGGACGGGGACAGAGGCGTGGAGAGGTCAGTCCCCTTGACCACAGTCTTGACTGGCCAAGCTGGATCAGGACAGGGTGCTGCTCATGGCCCCTGTCTCAGCTCTGTGCCACGCTGCCAGGGTGGGGGGCCACGGTGTGGCAGATCGAGCCACACCTCCCCCAGGCACTGTCCACTTCCTGGGGCCACTTTGCCTCAGCGGCCCTGCAGGGGGCCTTTGGTCTCTCATTTAGTGTACACTCCCCTCCCACCCACTGCTGGCAGCCCAGGAAACCTGAGCCTGAGCCTGCAGCAAAAATTCACAGAAGGCCCTGGAACCTGCCTCGTCTGTCCTGCGGAAACACCACAGAAGGCCCTAGAACCTGCCTCGTCTGTCCTGCGGAAACACCACAGAAGGCCCTAGAACCTGCCTCGTCTGTCCTGCGGAAACACCACAGAAGGCCCTGGAACCTGCCTCGTCTGTCCTGCGGAAACACCACAGAAGGCCCTGGAACCTGCCTCGTCTGTCCTGCGGAAACACCACAGAAGGCCCTGGAACCTGCCTCGTCTGTCCTGCGGAAAAACCACAGAAGGCCCTGGAACCTGCCTCGTCTGTCCTGCAGAAACACCACAGAAGGCTCTAGAACCTGCCTCGTCTGTCCTGTGGAAACACCACAGAAGGCCCTGGAACCTGCAGGGGCACTGACGGGAAGCGTGAGTGTCTGTGGGAGTGAAGCCCCAGCCCACCCTGGGAGCTCACTGTTGTCTCATCTCCACTGTAGATGGACAAGACTCATCCTAGAATCAAGGTCAGAGGGCACGGCGGCAGCCAAGGCCTAACCAGTGACAGCAGGGCCCTGGCCAGGGCTCGGGGGGTCCCCTGGGGCAAGGGATCTCCAGAGAGGAATCTTAGGGCCCCTCCTGGGCACAGTGACAAACAGAGGGCGGGGTGTGAGGAAGCCGACTGGCAACAGCCTCTGTTAACACAAATTCCCAGCAGTTCTTTTCTGGGCCCCAGAGGGAAGGGCAAGGAAGGACAGCGTGGCAGGAAGTGCGTTTCCCACCCGCTCCGGGTGGGGCTGGCCTCAGCTCCTGCTGTCCCTGGTCAGGTGGCTCCGATTCTGCCTCGTGGCGCAGGACAGAGGGAGGAAGCAGCAGAGCCCCCGACGCGACCCTGTGCAGAGCGGCACCCAGCCCCTCTGGGCCACTCCCTGCTTTTCCTGACCACATTGGCAAAAGGGTTAACTCCAACCCGAGCCTCTTATCTGAAGGCTGCGTCCATAAAAGCTCTTCTGTGCCCAGGTCACTGGAAACTTTTTCTGAAAAGCAAAAAGCTTGCTTTCCCGTAAGGAAAATTCTGGGCGGGCAGCCAGTCTCAGGGCCTTTCACCTCCACTCGCCCACAGCAGGTGCAGGCCTGGGGCAGCCGGTGGACAGTACTGCTAGCCCAGGACGCCTGCCCAGTAACTGAGGGGCTGTGTGGTCATTTCATGGAATCCTGGAGCGAGACGTTAAGGAGCTCCTCTGCCCTCTTCCTGGGGACTGGGCGATCAGGTTCATGTGTGCGCCTCTGAGACAGACAGTCTAGGCTGCATCTCCGCCTACCAAGCTCTCTCATACCAAAAGTTTTTTGTTTTTTTTTTTTTTTTTGAGACGGAGTCTCGCTCTGTCGCCCAGGCTGGAGTGCAGTGGCCGGATCTCAGCTCACTGCAAGCTCTGCCTCCCGGGTTTACGCCATTCTCCTGCCTCAGCCTCCCGAGTAGCTGGGATTACAGGCGCCCGCCACCTCGCCCGGCTAGTTTTTTGTATTTTTTAGTAGAGACGAGGTTTCACCGTGTTAGCCAGGATGGTCTCGATCTCCTGACCTCGTGATCCGCCCGTCTCGGCCTCCCAAAGTGCTGGGATTACAGGCTTGAGCCACCGCGCCCGGCCTTACCAAACGTTTAAGAGGTGCCACGGCAGACCCCCTTTGGAACGTCTTCCAGGCGGTAGGCAGCAGCCGCACCTCTGTTTGGAGACTCAGGACAGCAGGGCCAGCCCTGCCTCCCAGCCCTGGAGTCCTGGACTTCGGAAAGGTAAACTGTCCCGCGTATTATGCAACAGTGAGACAAATGACGAACAACCAGACACAGCCACCCAGACGGGCCCCCACTCACGTCCCAGGAAACTGCCTATAGCACAACGCCATCTCCACAGAGCTGCCAAGCAACCCTGAGTGGGACGCTGTCTAAACATCAGCGCCCCGAGCTTCTCCACGGTGGAAGGCGTCTTATCACTGAATTGTCAAGCACTGCAGGTGGTGACATAGACTTTGGTTTTATTATTATTTTTAAATGATCAACAGCAGAACATATAGCCTCTTCTGGTCTGTGTCACACCCACCCTGGGTATACTACTGTGTTTAATAATGTATAAATAGGTCTTGCAATAAACCTGTTTTCTTTTTTTTTTTTTAAACAATTAATCTCACTTGGGTATGAAAACTGTTTTAAAAAAGAAGATACTCGGGAGGCTGAGGCAGGAGAATTGCTTGAACCTGGGAGGCGGAGGTTGCAGCAAGCTGAGATCGCGCCACTGCACTCCAGCCTGGTGACGGAGAGAGACTCTGTCTCAAAAAAAAAAAAAAAAAAAAAAAAAAAACCCACAAAAATTAGCTGGGCGTGGTGGCGGGCGCCTGTAATCCCGGCTACTTGGGAGGCTGAGGCAGGAGAATCGCTTGAACCCGGGAGGCAGAGGTTGTAGTGAGCCGAGATCGCGCCACTGCACTCCAGCCTGGGTGACAGAGGGAGACTCCGTTTACAGAAAACAAGAAGAGGCCAGGCACAGTGGCTCATGCCTATAATCCCAGCACTTTGGAAGGCCAAGGTGGGAGGATGGCTTGAGCCCAGGAGTCTGAGACCAGTCTGGGCAACACAGTGAGACTTCATCTCATTAAAAAATAAAATAAAACGAACAAAAGCAAAAAAAAACAAACAAAACCAAAAAGGCAGTAGAAAGATAAAACATGAAGTTGCAGATGAGTGGGAGAGGAAGGCACTGCCGTGCTGAGGTCTGAGTTTTGGTCGGGTGGGGTTTCTGGGCACTGGTCATCCGGCTGATTTTTTCCTGTTTGCACTGAAGTCCTCACCCTGACTCTGGCTCTGTGTCTGGGAGGCCGGCCCTGTAGACATCACCTGGGGTCCTCATCTGTCCAGCTATGGAAAGAGGCAATACCACTGCCTCTTCTCCCAGCCAGAAGCACCCACGGGGGCCCTCCCCACCCTGGTGGTCTCCTCCCCGTCTGCTTTCTGTGAGCAGAGTTTCGTCGAGTCCCTGCAGTTAAGCCTGTTGGGTATTTTATCTGTACCCTGCCTCGCTGAAACAACTGTATAACTATGTATGCTTTATCATTTACATTTTAAGATGCAGGTATGTTTTAATACACATCAAGTAATATTTGGAATTTTTAAAAAAGTACCTGGGCTTCCGAGCTGGCCAGTGGCACCACCATGGTTGCGGGTTCTGTAAGAGAAGTGGGAGTTAAGGTATTTGTCAGCATCTCCAGGACCCCGATAAACACAGCTGTCCACCCACGTCCCCTCAGGAACACACGTCACATCCCCAGTCTCCACCGGAAAACCAGAAGCTCACAGCAGGCCCAGCCACTCAGTCATCTGGACACGTACCTATGAGGCCCAGCTCGAGCTGGCTCTAAGCAGGACACCCAGGTATGGGGGCCAGGAGAGCAAGGCAGCCCCTGCCCACAGGAGGATGGTCAGCGGGCGGACAGACCCCCAGTGCCCCACGCAGCAGCCCCGCTCCATGGTGACCACTCAGAAGGGAGTCAGGGCTAGAGAGAAGCCAATGGGTCCCAGTCTGTCCCGGGCAAAGCAGGAAGCTGCCCCTAGGGAAACTTGGCTGCGAGCAAGAGTGGAGGAGGAGGAGACCAGATGTGGTGGCTCACACCTATAATCCCAGCACTTTGGGAGGCCGAGGTGGGTGGATCACAAGGTCAGAAGATCGAGACCATCCTGTCTAACACGGTGAAACCCCGTTTCTACTAAAAATACAAAAAAAAGGCCGGGTGTGGTGACTCACGCCTGTAATCCCAGCACTTTGGGAGGCCAAGGTGGGCGGATCATGAGGTACCTAGATTGAGACCAGCCTGGCCAACGTGGTGAAACCCCGTCTCTACTAAAAATATAAAAATTAACTGGGCACGGTGGCAGGCGCCTGTAATCGCAGCTGCTTGGGAGGCTGAGGCAGGAGAATTGCTTGAACCTGGGAGGCGGAGGTTGCAGTGAGCCGAGATCGTGCCACTGCACTCCAGCCTGGTGACAGAGCGAGACTCCGTCTCAAAAAAAAAAAAAAAAAAAAGACAGCAGCAAGGCAGCACCTCCATCCACTGGGGCACGTCTTCAGGAAAGATCCCGTGGTCTGAAAGGAGACACACCACCTGCCTGGACAGAGGTTGTGCACCCCCGAAATCACAGGAAAGATCCCGTGGTCTGAAAGGAGACACACCACCTGCCCAGGAGGGAGGTTGTGCACCCCCGAAATCGCAGCAGTCAGACAAGAAACCGCAGCTCAGAGGGATTGACTTTGCAGAGCGGGTGAGTCAGCATCTGACCAAGACCCTGATTTGGGGATTTCTTAGAGAACCAAGTCCGAGTGGAAACACAGGAAATGCAAGTGGAGGCCGGAATCTCACGTATTTTGTTTATTAAACCTGGCCCTGAGGGAGGCCGGGGAGCGAACCTGCCCTTTGCAGGTGCCTACTTACAACTCCCATTTCACAGATGAGGAAACAGAGGTCCGGAGGATGAGCTGTTTGCTCCAAGGTATTAAGGCTGATGAGTGCCAGGAGTGGGGCCAGGCCATGGGACCCCAGGGTCTGTGCTCCCCAACCGTCCTCCCCTGGGGTTCCCAAGATGCTGCGCTGGGTGAGATGTGAAAAAAAAATCCACCCACTTCTGCAGCTTTCCTTGAACTGGGCATGCGGGTGGAACTGTGCTAGAACAAGAGCTCCAGCTGCCTGAAATTTTCTGGAATGAGGTAAGATATGTATATGTATGTATATATAAGCCATGGAATTGTCTGCTCACTGGACCTGCTAACTCTGCAAATATTTTCAAAATGCCACCAAGAACCAGGAAGATTGCCAAAGATACAGGGAGTCTGATCCATTGAAATAATGGAAAGCAATCCGCCCCCAGCATCGGTGGAGTTAATAAAACAACGAGCAGCCCACAGTGGGGGGTATGTCCCCAGGGCCTGGGCAGTCCTGGCCCCAAGCTGGGCTTTCAGCAAGTTTGCAGCTGTGATTGGGCCGAGGCAATGGGAAGGTGGAAGACATTGGACCCAAACAAAGGTGCTCCCTGGAAGAGACCAGGGCCCTGGGCTACTCGTGTAGGGAAGGGCTGACTGGTGGCCAGCTGGCCCTTCAGTTCCCTTCACAGACTAAGCCCACGTCAGGCGAGGTCCTCAGTGCATGGGGAGCTTCTGGTTGGAATAATTCAATGTTTGAGCCCCTGGTTCAAATACTCCATATGTTAATAAAAAAGTTGTACCAAAATTAAATGTTCATGACTGGGCATGGTGGCTCACGCCTGTAATCCCAGCCACTCGGGAGGCTGAGACAGGAGAATTGCTTGAACCCAGGAGGTGGAGGTTGCAGTGAGCCGAGATGGTGCCACTGCACTCCAGCCTGGGCGACAGAGTGAGACTCCATCGCAAAAAAAAAAAGAAAAAAAAATTATATGTTCATGAATCTAATTGTATTTAAGTTGCAAAGACTTGGGGCGTCTCTGGTTCTGAGATGAGAGATTATCTGGGGGAGACTTGGGGGCTGACAGAAGCCTTGCAGTCAGAGCCCTAGCCTAGGACCCTGCTCAGATGTTATAAAACTAGGTGTTAAAAAATTATTTACCGTGGGGCGTGGTGGCTCATGCCTGTCATCCCAGCACTTTGGGAAGTTGAGGCGGGCGGATCACCTGAGGTCAGGAGTTGGAGACCAGCCTGACCAACATGGAGAAACCCCGTCTCTACTAAAAATACAAAATTAGCCAGGCGTAGTGGCACATGCTTGTAGTCCCAGCTACTTGGGAGGCTGAGGCAGGAGAATTGCTTGATCCCGAGAGGCGGAGGTTGCAGTGAGCCGAGATCACGCCATTGCACTCTAACCTGGGTAACAAGAGCAAAACTCAGTCTCAAAAAAAAAAAAAAAAATTTATTTACTGTGGCCTCAATCTGCACAGCCATCCCACAAGGGTTGGTGCCATGATTCTGTTACAGATGAGGAAAACAAGCCTCAGGCAGGTTGAGAAACTTACCCAAGACCACACCCCTAATAAATGGGGCAGCCGGGCCACGAAGCACGGCCAGACCACAGCAAGCAACACAGCCAAACACTCAGATATAAGTGCACATAGAGCTACCACAACCACGTCACCAATGTGGCCACAACCACGTCACCAATGTGGCCACATAGGATTATACAAACCATCTTTTGCTTATTTAAAAAATTATCTCCAGAGGAGAGCAGACGGAGGCAGTGAGGACTCCCGAGTTCTCATTGAGTCTGTTAGTGCCATGCTGAGGTGGGAGCCAGAACCAGGACACCTGGTTTCCATCCACCTCTAGGAGCTGAGAGCCTATTTCTTTCTCCCTGAAGGGAAGCACAGCCTTAGTGAGAGAAGAAAAGCCACTTGTGTTTCTTTTTCCTTTTGTTTTTTGAGACGGAGTCTCACTCTGTCGCCCAGGCTGGAGTGCAGTGGCCGGATCTCGGCTCACTGCAAGCTCCACCTCCCGGGTTCATGCCATTCTCCTGCCTCAGCCTCCTGAGTAACTGGGACAACAGGTGCCCTCCACCACGCCCGGCTAATTTTTTTTGTATTTCTAGTAGAGATGGGGTTTCACTGTGTTAGCCAGGATGGTCTCGATCTCCTGACCTCGTGATCCACCCGTCTCGGCCTCCCAAAGTGCTGGGATTACAGGCTTGAGCCACCACGCCCAGCCTTCCTTTTTTTTTTTTTTTTGGAAACAAGGTGTTGCTCTGTCACCCAGGCTGGAGTGCAGTGGCATAATCATGGCTCATTGCAGCCTTGATTTCCTGGGCTCAAGCGATCCTCCCACCTCAGCCTCCCAAAGTGCTGGGATTACAGGTGTGAGCTACTGCACCTGACTCAGGTTCCTTCTGTATAAAATAACAAATGAGTAGAACAAAGATGCTAGGGAGTCTGAAACAACCTGTGTGTGCTTGTGAAAGACGACAGGTTTCATTCGGAAGGGAGATGTCTATGGGACATTTGCTGCCTGGAGATGCCCCAGCAGCTTCGAGAGGAAGGTCCTCCCACACTGCAGGCAGGTGGGTAGTGGACAGAGGTTACCGGGCAGCCTCAGCCTCCATCTGCCTGGAGGCACCAGCCCAGCCCGGCAAGGAGCTTGGTGGGAATGAGGCACAAAGGACGAGGTCGGATCCTGACCAACGTGTGGCTACTGGCGCTGGCTGTCTTGCCCCTGTGACCTCACTTCCTCACCTGCAGGACAGAGGCAACTCCTACTCAATCTCACGCATGACGTTACCTCGAATAACAAGTCAGGTGGCAGACACACAGCACACAACACACAACACAGGCACGATCCTCAGTGACGAGCAGTGAGGCCACCAGGACCCCTGGCTCGGCCCAAGGGTGACCTGCCCTTGACTCTCTTAGGCTTGGAGTCAGGACAGGGATGGCTCTGGGGGAGCCCATGCTCTCGGCATGGGAAGGGGTACGACTCCCCTTTTCACCCCACCCCCAGAGGAAGACCTCACACATCTTGAGGCGGCCACAGCATTTGGTTACACCGCGCCCACCTGTACGCATGGCCCCCAGGGGGTTTAAATGCTGACAGTGAGTGAAGCCCATTTCTGAGCTCTCCGGCCTCGAGGGGTTTCCCGCCTTCCCAGGTCTCAGGCTGAGTGCTCTCAGAAGCACCAGGGCCAGGGCAGACCGGGGGGACGCAGCGCACCCATTCCTGACAGACACAGGAACTGGCAACAGTCCAAAGCAGGCACCCTGCAGCAACTTTCCCATCACGTGTCCCCCGGCCCCCACTGCCAACACTCGTGGAAGGCACAGGCACCCGGCCACACACCCACGGCACCCCTCCCAACAGTTTAACACTCGAAACACAGACGTGTCCACCTGAGACACAGGGAGACGCCCACACGGGGACACCGGGCAGCCGTGAAAGAGAAGGAGAGCCCTTTGTGCGGAGAAAACCCAAGGCCCGCACTGAGGGAAACAGAGGGCGGCCCCTGAGCTCAGGAGGAGACAGAGCCATCTGCCTGCGCACAGACAAAAGACGCTCCTTGCACTGCTGGGACGCTCTCCGGTTGCACTCAGCACCTCGATTTGGAGCATGTAGGTGTGCTAGTGTCAAGAAATCAAGGTATGAGAGTGAGCAGGCCCGCAGCACCCACGTCAGTCTGAGAACTCAGGGTGGGGGCCTGGCGGTCCAGAGCAAACACAGACCTGCTGTCAAACAGCCTGTGTGGCTCGCGGTGCTTCCCTGGTTCCCGCTGATGAAACAGAGACATCACCTACCATAAAAGTTACTGTAGGCCGGACGCGGTGGCTCATGCCTGTAATCCCAGCACTTTGGGAGGCTGAGGCGGGCAGATCATGAGGTCAGGAGATTGAGACCATCCTGGCCAACACGGTGAAACCCCGTCTCTACTAAAAATATAAAAATTAGCTGGGTTGCTGGCGCATGTCTGTAGTCCCAGCTACTCAGGAGCCTGAGGCAGGAGAATTGCTTGAACCCAGGAGGTGGAGGTTGTGCTTAGCTGAGATTGCACCACTGAACTCCAGCCTGGGCAACATGGCAAGACCCCGTCTCTATTAAAAATACAAAAAAAGGCCGGGCACAGTGGCTCATACCTGTAATCCCAGCACTTTGGGAGGCTGAGGTGGGCAGATCACGAGGTCAGGAGATGAAGACCAACCTTGCTAACGTGGTGAAACCTCATCTCTACTAAAAATACAAAAAATTAGCTGGGCATGGTGGCGGGTGCCTGTGGTCCCAGCCACTCTGGAGGCTGAGGTGGGAGGATCGCTTGACCCCTGGAGGCGGAGACTGCAGTGAGCCGAGGCACTCCAGCCTGGGCGACAGAGCAAGACTTGTCTCAAAAAAAAAAAAAAAAAAAAAAGGAAAACAGAAAAATAAGCCGCTGAGAGCAGGCAAATGGAAGCCCTGAGGGAGAAACGCCCTCACGAAACCAGGGAGTGTTTGTTTCGCAAACAGAGCGTGCTCTTTGGGTCTGAGGGACCCATGTGCTTCCTCTTGCGTTTCACTTCCACCAGTGCCCCATCTCAGAGGCGGTGGCTGATCCCTGGGCTGAGACCGACCCATTCCTTCCTTAAACTCACACGGCCCCAACACAGGGCGTCCTCCCACTGCAACAAGAACCTGAGATGCCAGGCATCAGTGTGTGTGGAGACCCAAGTCAGGGAGATGTGTCTCGGCTAAAGAACTGCCCTCGGCCGGGCGCGGTGGCTCAAGCCTGTAATCCCAGCACTTTGGGAGGCCGAGATGTGTGGATCACGAGGTCAGGAGATCGAGACCATCCTGGCTAACACGGTGAAACCCCATCTCTACTAAAAAATACAAAAAAAAAAAACTAGCCGGGCGAGGTGGCGGGCGCCTGTAGTCCCAGCTACTCGGGAGGCTGAGGCAGGAGAATGGCGTAAACCTGGGAGGCGGAGTTTGCAGTGAGCTGAGATCCGGCCACTGCACCCCAGCCTGGGTGACAGAGCAAGATTCCGTCTCAAAAAAAAAAAAAAAAAAAAGAACTGCCCTCAGCAGTGCCCCACACCCCCAGCTTCTCCGTTCCTGCAGGGATCCCGACCCAGCCCCTGCCTGGCGTGTCTCAAGGTGAGCCCCAAGGGGACCCCACTGCTGGTCACAGCAGAAAGCCAGCAGCTGAGAGGTGACAGCATCAGATTCTACCTGAGAAGGTGCCCTCTCTCCTGGCTAATAAGCACCCCCTCACACAGGCCTCACGATGCAGCCATGCCATTAATCCCAGTCCAAGAGGTCCAGAGACTCGGCCACCCAGCGGAGTCTGACCCTGGGCTTAGCCTTGGCTCCAGGGCTGACACAGAGACCTCAACTCTTCCCCTCACCACCAACCGAGTCCCCTGAGGGTGGAGTGCCTCACCCCTGCAGCAGCAGACCAGGGAACTTGCTACAGGTGCGGATTTTCTGGCTGACCTGGGAAGGTCAGATTCAGATGTTCCGGGGCAGGACTGGGATCTGGATTTAACAGGCCCGATAAGGGAGCCTCGAGTCCCGCTTGAGTGAGAAGACCTGCAGAATTCCGGAACCCACACGATGGGCCGGGCCCGGGCAGCTTTGGAAACACAGATTCCTGCGGCCTGCAAAGACCTACAGAGCTGGAATCTGAGGGTGCGGGAATTTCTTTTTTTTTTTTTTTTTTTAGCTGGAGTTTCACTCTTGTTACCCAGGCTGGAGTACAATGGCGCGATCTCGGCTCACCACAACCTCCACCTCCTTAGTTCAAGTGATTCTCCCGCCTCAGCCTCCTGAGTAGCTGGGATTACAGGCATGTGCCACCACGCCCAGCTAATTCTGCTTTTTTTTTTTTTTTTTTTTTTTTAGTAGAGACGAGGTTTCTCCATGTTGGTCAGGCTAGTCTCAAACTCCCAACCTCAGGTGATCTGCCTGCCTCGGCCTCCCAAAGTGCTGGGATGACAGGCGTGAGGTACCGTGCCTGGCCAGGGAAATTTTTTTTTTTTTTGAGACGGAGTCTCGCTCTGTTACCCAGGCTGGAGTGCGGTGACGCGATCTCGGCTCACTGCAAGCTCCGCCTCCTGGGTTCACGCCATTCCCCTGCCTCAGCCTCCTGAGTAGCTGGGACTACAGGTGCCTACCACCACGCCCGGCTAATTTTTTGTATCTTTTAGTAGAGACAGGGTTTCACCGTGTTAGCCAGGATGGTCTCGATCTCCCGACCTCATGATCCACCCGCCTCGGCCTCCCAAAGCGCTGGGATGACAGGCGTGAGCCACCGCGCCCGGCCCGGGGATATTTTTAACAGCTCTCCAGGTGTGGCGAGGCCTTCACAGAAGAGGTCAAGGTGGTGCTGAGTGAATGTACATTCCGGATTCTTGCATTTCACTGTATGTAAATTTCACCTCAAAAGAAAACAACTATAAACAAAGGTTGGTGTCTGCTTAATCCCACACGGGCTGAAGTATTTAGGGGAACTGTCCTACTGTCCACAACTTCCCTGAAATGCATTAAAATGACATGGAAGGGAGGATGGAGAGAGACACAAGGAAATACGTGGAGACGCTGGAGGAGGAATCTGGAAGTGGGTAGTGGCCATTCCCTGAGATTCTCAACCCCCAGCCTGCCGCAATCGGCAGAATCACGGGCCCTAGAGCTGTCTGTGTTCTAACCTCAGAACCTGTGAGCGTGTACTGAGAGGAGGTGAAGGCGGCAGGTGAGGGTCCAGGTGCTGACCCCTGACAAGGTAGATCATCCTGGGTTCCCGACCTCTTAAACTGTAAGAGAATAACCGATGTTTGTTTTGTTTTTGTTTTTGAAATGGAGTCTCACTGTGTCGCGCAGGCTGGAGTGCAATGGCGCAACCTCGACTCACTACAACCTCTGTCTCCTAGGTTCAAGTGATTCTCCTGCCTCAGCCTCCTAAATAGCTAGGACTACAGGCGCCCACCACCAAGCTAAGCAAATTTTTGTATTTTTTGTAGAGACGGGGGTTTCGCTATGTTGGCCAGGCTGGTCTCGAACTCCTGACCTCATGTGATCCACCTGCCTCAGCCTCCCAAAGTGCTGGGATTACAGGCGTGAGCCACCGCGCCCGGCCCATACACTCCTTTTAAACTATTCCCACGTACTCCTCCTGCTCCTCAGTCCCAGAGAGACACACGTGCTGGAATGAAGGGGTCTTTGGAATGAGGAGGAGAGAGAAGCCAGGGGAGACTGGGCCCTTCCTCCAGGTGTCCTGGACTTCCCTGGGCACGAGCTGATTTGCCTAATTACCAGGTGTGTTTCCATTCCGCCTTCCTCCTAAATGGGGCCTCAACCTTATCCGGAGTCCCAACGCCCTCTGAGGAGTCAGAGTGAATGATCAGGGCCGAGATCTCTGTCTTCCTGTGCTGAGACCCACTGGTATGTTTGCTTAAACGGGCCGCATCCCAGGACCAGACCAACCAGTCCCTGCAGGCTGTGGGAGCCGGCTCTCACCAGCACTCCAATACTCCTGGTGCTGAATTAGAAAAGCAGCAGATTCTTTCCTATCTGGGGCAGAGAAACTATTCTCTGTGGACATCAGGCTGGTGGTGACTCGGCGTAGGAGGGCCTGGAAAGTGGCAGTGAGGACGGGGCCACGTCCCCACCTTTAACCGAATCTCAACAGTAGCACGGGGATCCCAAGCCTTTGCCTGAAAGCACAGGGCAGAACTTGCAACAACTGCCCAAGCCAGGGCTCAGCGAACAGTCACTGGGCTGTGCTCACTGGGGTCATCTCCGACGGTCAGCCGCCAGCACAGGCAGCTTCGCAGACGTCCCCATAAAGAAAACGAGATTGCTGCAGGACCGCCTTCCTCTGAGGTAATCCTTGCTCAGAGGTGAGACTAAATCGGGAATGCCATCTACAAACAAACCCAGCTTACACAGAGACACACCCAGCTCAGGCCCACACCCACACACAGCGGCCAGCCTCCTTCCCGCTTTCTACATGGAGGGGCTCCGCGACGGAGGTCATTTTACATCACCAAGAACGCGCCCGGAGGAGTGCCCAGCTCCCACCACGTGCACTATGCAGAACCCCTCCCTGAGAATCCAGTCAGGATTCGCAGCCTGGACCCACATGTGCTGCTCCCTGCAGTGGGTCCAGCGAGCGCAGAAGTGCAGGGTCCTGGACCCACATGTGCTGTTCCTCACGGCGGGTCCAGCAAGCACAGAGGTGCAGGGTCCTGGACCCACATGTGCTGCTCCCCGCGGCGGGTCCAGCAAGCACAGAGGTGCAGGGTCCTGGACCCACATGTGCTGTTCCCCGCGGCGGGTCCAGCAAGCACAGAGGTGCAGGGTCCTGGACCCACATGTGCTGTTCCCCACGGCGGGTCCAGCAAGCACAGAAGTGCAGGGTCCTGGACCCACATGTGCTGCTCCCTGCAGTGGGTCCAGCGAGCGCAGAAGTGCAGGATCCTGGACCCACATGTGCTGCTCCCTGCAGTGGGTCCAGCGAGCGCAGAGGTGCAGGATCCTGGACCCACATGTGCTGTTCCCCACGGCGGGTCCAGCAAGCACAGAGGTGCAGGGTCCTGGACCCACATGTGCTGCTCCCCGCGGCGGGTCCAGCGAGCACAGAAGTGCAGGGTCCCTTGCTGCCACCCCCACTGGCCAGTGCTCCTGGAGCTGGGCGTGCCCCAGGGCTGTACAGATGCTAACACCACCGCTGCGGCTCCTCCCTCCCATTTCACAGAGAAGGAAACTGAGGTACAAAAGCAAACCTTCTCAAGCCCAGCAGGCCGTGGAGGCCTGAGCTGAGCCTGCCCCTGATACCGCCTGGGTGGTTGATTTTCCTTTGTGGACTTCAGTTTTCTCATTTGTAAAATGGGAATCAAAACAGTGCCTTTGGCTGGGCGCGGTGGCTCATGCCTGTAATCCCAGCACTTTCGGAGGCCAAGGCAGGCAGATTACCTGAGGTCAGAAGTTTGAGACCAGCCTGGCCAACATGGTTAAACCTCATCTCTACTAAAAATACAAAAGTTAGCCGGGCGTGGTGGCGGGTGTCTGCAATCCCAGCTACTCGGGAGGCTAAGGCAGGACAATCGCTTGAACCCAGGGAGGTGGAGGTTGCAGTGAGCTGAGATCGCACCACTGCACTCCAGCCTGGGCAACAGAGTGAAACTCCGTCTCAGAAAAAAAAAAAAAAAAATTAGCTGGGTTTGGTGGTGGGTACCTGTAATCCCAGCTACTTGGGAGGCTGAAGCAGGAGAATCGCTTGAACTCAGGAGGCTGAGGTTGCAGTGAGCCGAGATCATACCATTACACTCCAGCCTGGGCAAGAAGAGCGAAACTCCATCTCAGAAAACAACAACAACAACAACAACAACAAACAGTGTCCTTTGTCAGAGGAGCAAACGAGAGAACAGAAGGGCACTGCTCAACCCGGCCCTGCAGACGCCCTGGGTGCTGAAACATCGTTCCCTCCTGTCAGGGGTACCTGGCCTCATCTCCACACCATGTTTTGACTGAGTGCCCCTCCCAGAGTGCAAGAGAAGCAGAGCCTGAACTCCAAGGGTGCCCGGGGACCGTAAGGGCAGGTGACGCTGGCCGTGATGCCCCTCAGCTCTGGTGAGGAGTCAGGAAGCTGCTGACAGAAACCACCTGGTTTGAGGAACGCATTCCAACCAGAAGTGTCCTGGCTTCCAGGGGGAGAGTCAGGAGGAGGAAAATGTTATCTCCTCTGGAAGCAGAATTTCATCTTTCCAATCAGTTCTTGCTTTTCTCCAGCACAATTGCAGACACCATTTCCAGAAAACAACGAAACACTCACATGCACACGTTTGCAGGGTGCGGACAGTCCTGGCCACTGAGGAAGCCCAGCCAGCCCAGATCCAGCGGCAGAACGGGCATGCTGGCTGCGGGCTGGAGGTCACGGTGTTGCTCGGCAAAGGTGGACTCCAGCACAGACACACAAAGGGGCTTCCGTGGGTGAAAAGGATGCCTCTTCACACAGGCAGTAACCATGGGGTGCTTCCTGGGCCCAGAGCCCCTCTCTCGCCTCACCCGGGCATGCACTGCCATCACTCTGCCTTGAGAAGGAATGGGGACAAGAAGCTGGGGCCTGCTCATCAGTGCAGCGCAGGAGGGAGAGGGAAGCAGAGGAAGAAAGAGCTTCGCACTCTGCAGAGCTTCAGACCTGGACGAGGTGCCCAGTGCTGCCTGGATTACTATGGGTGTTTCTGTGTGGAACACAGGCTGAGAGATGAATGGGTTGGGAAGGCTCAGGCATCTGGGAGTGCGGTGGGGCTGCGAAACAGCAGAACCCCAGAGCCAGTGCCCGAGGGGTGCCTTAGGGGCAGATGGCCTCAGAGCCGGGCAGAAGGGGAAGGGGCAGGAGGAAGAGTAGGGGATACCTGAAGGACCAGCAACGTGGGGCATCCTAGCGTAAAGAGTGGGGCCTGCCTGTGAAAAAGTTTAGCATCCAGGCGGGCATGGTGGCTCACATCTGTAATCCCAGCACTTTGGAAGGCCGAGGTGGGCGGATCATGAGGTCAGGAGATCGAGACCATCCTGGCTAACACAGTAAAACCCCGTCTCTACTAAAAATACAAAATATTAGCTGGGCGTGGTGGCAGGCGCCTGTAGTCCCAGCTACTGGGGAGGCTGAGGCAGGAGAATGGCATGAACCCGGGACGCGGAGCTTGCAGTGAGCCGAGATCCGGCCACTGCACCCCAGCCTGGGTGACAGAGCAATACTCCATCTCAAAAAAAAAAAAAAAAGAAAAAGAAAAAAGAAAAAGTTTAGCGTCCAAAGTTGACAAGAAAAAACATTCAAAAAATAGGGTCATGTGTAAAGCCGCCAAGCAGGGTGAAGAGGGCAGGGGACAGAAGGAAGGGCCGTCTCACCCACCTCGCCACACGTAGACCACACAGACCTGCATCAGCACCATGTCTGAGATGTATCTGAGAAACCAGCCAGCTGGGCACGGTGGCGCACACCTGTAATCCCAGCACTTTGGGAGGCTGAGGCGGGCAGATCAACTGAGGTCAGGAGTTCAAGACCAGCCTGGCCAACATGGTGAAACCCCATCTCTACTAAAAATACAAAAATTAGCCACGCACAGTGGCTGGTGCCTGTAATCCCAGCTACTTAGGAAGCTGAGGCACGAGAATCACTTGAATCCGGGAGGCAGACGTTGCCGTGAACAGAGGTCGCACCACTGCACTCCAGCCTGGGCGACAGAGGGAGAGTCAGTCTCAAAAAAAAAAAAAAAAAAAGAGAAATTGGCTTTGCCTCGGGGAACAGCTCCCCACACAGCAGGGATGCCTGACAGAGTTTCCTGCCTCAATTTGTACGAAGTAACTCTCCATCATGAGGTTTTAATAATGGCCTGTTAAAGGCTGGGTATAGTGGCTCACGCCTGTAATCCCAGCATTTTGGGAGGCCGAGGCGGGTGGATCACTTGAGGTCAGGAGTTCAAGACCTGCCTGGACAACATGGTGAAACCTCATCTCTACCAAAAATACAAAAATTGCCGGGCGTGGTGGCTCACGCCTGTAATCCCAGCATTTTGGGACGCCGAGGCGGGCGGATCACGAGGTCAGGAGATCGAGACCATCCTGGCTAATACCGTGAAACCCATTCTCTACTAAAAATGCAAAAAAATTAGCTGGGTGTGGTGGCGGGCACCTGTAGTCCCAGCTTCTCGGGAGGCTAAGGCAGGAGAATGGCGTGAACCTGGGAGGCTGAGGTTGCAGTGAGCCGAGATGGCGCCACTGCACTCCAGCCTGGGCTACAGAGCCAGACTCCGTTTCAAAAAAATAAATTAATTAATTAATTAAAAAGCCTCTTAAATTACCTTCACACGGTAACATGTTTTCCGTTTCCCCACTTAAACAAAAAGCTTCCAAGCAGTTATAAAGTCTTCAGAGTAAAGATTAGGAAGTCTCTTCTAGTCATTGTTTTTCTAATCTTAGCTTAAAAACAAGAAGTGTTACTCCTTGTGTGCTAACATATTATTATTCATCCTCCTAAATATGGTTTAGTTTGTTGTTTTTTTTTCAAAGTTGTTTTACACACCTACTACCCATCTTCAGTTTGTGTGAGAGGGTGGGTATCGAAGGCCCAAGGTCACAGGTTGAGAAATTAAACTGGCGTAAAAAACTGAAACTAAAATGCCAACAAGTGAGATGTGGATGTTTTCCTGTTGGTATTCACAGGGAGAAATAAATACGCATCTTTTAATGTATTTACGTATCACTTAAGTCCCAGAGAAAGGCTGGGTTGGCCACCTTTGAGGAGACAGCTGGCCTGCCGTCTCAGATGACTCAGAAGCACCACAAAGATGGCAGAGCAACTTCAGGGTAATAGATTTTTCTTTTTTTTTTTTTTTTTTGAGATGGAGTCTCGCTCTGTCGCCCAGCCTGGAGCGCAGTGGCCGGATCTCAGCTCACTGCAAGCTCCGCCTCCCGGGTTCCCGCCATTCTCCTGCCTTAGCCTCCCGAGTAGCTGGGACTACAGGCGCCCGCCACCTCGCCCGGCCAGTTTTTTGTATTTTTTAGTAGAGACGGGGTTTCATGGTGTTAGCCAGGATGGTCTCGATCTCCTGACCTCATGATCCACCCGTCTCGGCCTCCCAAAGTGCTGTGATTACAGGCTTGAGCCACCGCGCCCGGCCTAGATTTTTCTTAAACCTTAAAGAGACAGCAAGTCATAAACCTCATTCACCTTTATGAGACAGGGTTATGAACAGAAACCAAAGATAGTATCAAATAGAAAACGAACTGGACCACAGGCGGGTACCGCCCCCTAAGCTCAACACGGTGCCCTGCCTGAACTTTGAACCCCAGCCAGGAACTGCTGCCAGGGCTGTGATGACCAGGAAGGGGCCACACCACCCAGGGGATGGAGGTGGAGAGAATCAGATCACTGCTCTGAGGACGCCTTGTACAGCACCAACAGGAAGCAGGCGGCTAGGCTCCCGCACAGCTCAGGGACAAAGGAGGAGCCCTCGTTTGGCTACTGTGTGCCTCGGTTTCCCCATCTTTACAGAGGGTCAGACCAACCAGGCTGCCTACAGCCCCCTCCTGCTCTGCACTCATCTCCAGGGATGGGGTGAAGTCCAGGCACCCTCTCACAGAGGCTCTGTGAGCATGCAGCCTCCTGGGCCCCGTGCACCTGCCGTCTCAGCCCATCCTCTGGGCGGCAGTGGGCACAGCCCTGAGGGGTGCCACACTGAATCCGAAGGCTGCCACTGTCTGAGTGCCCGCACAAGCCTGCGCCTCGGGTTTCTCCAGAGGGAGGAACACTGTCAGGGACTGCTCTTGCTGTCACCTGTGTGGGATACTGCAAATGGCAGGAGTGTGGAGGCACTGGGGGGGGGGCTCCAGGATGAGCAGGACCTGGTGAAGGAACACGGAAGGGCCCTTGGGTGGGGCACAGCGGCCCCCACCCCACGTGGCTCTGTCGGTTGCTTCTGTTTGCCCTTGCCCTGGCCCTTCCTGGTCCTCCACAGAGGCCTCCTCATGCAAACCCACAGCTCAGGCCTGGAGGGTCCCACAAACACACAGCCTGCCTCGACCCCACGACACGGGACCAGCATTTGGGGTGATACCCCATGCTCCAAGCCAGCACTCCAGCTCTCCAGGGAAGAAATCACTTTTGGTTTTTTTTGTAAAGGGTAAATAATCACTTAAGCTCACCATTCTCACTAACTTCAAGTATCTTTCTAGGGCTAAATTGTTGGTTCTGGTTGATGGTTAAGAACAGAAACACCAAGCAGGCTGTCTCCCCAACTTTACACACCCCTTCCTCTCCCAGTTAAACCCAGGGATTTAGTGTCAGTTCAGACACCAAGAGAGGCACAGGCCCCACCTCCCACCCAGGAGAAAGTGCCCCAAGGGGACGCTTCTGTCTCCTTTCCCGCGAAGGCAGGGGAGGAGCCGCCCCAGCAAAGGCCCAGCTCCGTGCTCCCTGAGCCACCGGCCCAAGTCCCTCTCCCGGAGGAAGCCAGGCCACCGGGGAGCAGCCCGCCCCGCCCTGGGAGAGGCGTCAGATGGGGAGTCCGGGAGGGGAACGTCCAGGGCCGGGGAGGCAGAGGAAGGAGGGAGGAAAGAAGGGAAGCAGGGAGGGAGAGGGGAGGGAGGGAGCTCCGGGTCCCGCAGAGCGGGGGGTCTCCCGCTCCAGAAACGGTGGCAGCCCCTCCGCCGGGACAAACCCCCCCGAGGGCGGGACGGACGCCCCAGACCGCGGTCCCCGCCGCCTGGCCCCGCCCCCGGCCTCACCCGCGGCCTCGGGCTCCCGCGCCCCGACCGAGCCGTCCCCGCGCAGCAGGAGGTCCCCGGTATCCCGCAGGCGCCGGCCCGGCGAGCCCCGCAGCCCGCGGCAGCCCTGGAAGCACACGGCCCACGCCTGCTCCTCGTTGAGCGGCTGCTCGTAGGCCTTCAGCACCTCCTCCAGGGACAGCTCCCAGGGCTCCGGCCGCCCCGCGCCCGCCGCGTCGCCGCCGCAGCTGCCCGCCCGGGCCATGGCGGGGCCGTCATCGCCTCCCGCGCGCCAGGCCCGCGTCCATGCAGCCGCGCCTTCCGCCGCGCAGGGTCAGCCCGGCCGCCCCGCCCCGCGCGAGCGCCTCAGGTGGGGGGCGGGGCGGCGCCGGGGGCGGGGCGCGGAGGGCGCGGGGGAGGGGCCTGCAGGGGCGTGGAGGGGGAGGGGCGTGGGGGGAGGGGATGCGTGGAGGGGAGGAGCGTGGAGCGGAGGGGGAGGGGCGTGGGGGGAGGGGATGCGTGGAGGGGAGGGGGAGGAGCGTGGATCGGAGCGGGAGGGGCTCGGAGAGGGACGGACGCGGGGGGCGGGACGCGGGCAGGTGCGGAGGGGCTGGGGGCTCGGGGCTGGGGGCGGGACGCGGGCAGGTGCGGAGGGGCTGGGGGCTCGGGGCTGGGGACGCGGGGCGCGGGGCCGAGGCCGGGTGCTGGGCAGGACCGGGGCCAGGGGTGGGGGGCGCAGACATGGGCCGGGGCCCGCGCGCTTGGACACGCGGTGACACCCCCGGCGCTGCCCGGCAGACCCAGACGGCAGATGCCCACGCAAGCCCAGGCCGGCGTCCAGCCGGGGACACTGCGGTGACCGCGGGGGCCTGGGAGGTTTGCCGCTGGGAACGCGGGAGGGAGCCCGGAGGAGCTGAGCAGACAAAGCCCGCAGTGGCCTCCCCGAGCCCCGGGCAAGGTGACCTCCAGGGGTTGTCGCAGGGTGGCTGGGGTGAGGGCGACTCCCCGCATCCGGCCTTCAGGTATGAAGCCCTTAATAAATGCCTCTGCCTAGCAGGGAATGTGCCTGCAGTGACGTCTCCAGGGTGTCCGTGAAAAATAAACACGCACGGTTGGCCAGGGATGGCGCGCATCCCATTTGGGGCATGTTTGTGTCTTCAGGCCGGGTCACTCCCGGAGACTGGGTGTTCGCTTGAGGGACGCAAGCTCGGTTGGGGCTTATCCCGGGACCTCTTCAGCCATAGCTGTGTCAGATCTGAGTAACTGGGCAAGAAAATGAAGCTGGGGCATAACCGTTCCCAAGCCTGGGTGCTGCCAGTACCACCGGGGGCCTGACATGCAGATTCCTGGGCTCCAGGGATAGAGATTCTGGTGCGGGTCCGAGGTGAAACTTGGGGCACTTGGAATTCTAGACTCCACCTGGACGACAACTGGTGACCACCTAGGAGTTCCAGACCCGCCTGGACAGCATAGTGAGATCCCATCCCAAAAAAGAAGTTCCACAATGATTTTTTTTCTTTTTTTTTAGAGACTAGTTCTCACCCAGGCTGAAGTGCAATAGTACAATCGTAGCTCACTATAACCTCAAATTCCTGGGCTGAAGTGATCCTCCCACCTCAGCTTCCTGAGTCGATGGGACTAAAGGCATGAACCACCATGCCCAACTGATTTTTTCTATTTCTTGTAGAGATAGGATCTCACCATGTTGTCCAGGCTGGTCTTGAATTCCTGGGCTCAAGCAGTCCAGTTCACCTTGATCTCCAAAGTGCTGGAATTACAAAAATGAGTGACCGTGCCAGTCCAGCTGGACTTTTTTTTTTCTGTTTTTTTTTTTTTTTTTTTTTTTTGAGAAGGAGTTATGCTCTTGTTACCCTGGCTGGAGTGCAGTGGCGCGACCTTGGCTTACTGCAACCTCTGCCTCCCGGGTTCAAGCAATTCTCCTGCCTCAGCCTCCCAAGTAGCTGGAATTACAGGTGCCTGCCACCACACCCAGCTAATTTTTTGTGTTTTGTTTTTGTTTTTGTTTTATGAGACGGAGTCTCACTCTGTCTCCCAGGCTAGAGTACAGTCGCCTGATCTCGGCTCACTACAACCTCCGCCTCCCGGTTTCAAGCGATTCTCCTGCCTCAGCCTCCCGAGTAGCTGGGACTACAGGCGTCTGCCACCACTCCCGGCTAATTTTTGTATTTTTAGTAGAGACGAGGTTTCACCATATTGGCCAGGCTGGTCTCGAACTCCTGACCTTGTGATTCGCCCGCCTTGGCCTCCCAAAGTGCTGGGATTACAGGCTTGAGGCACCGCACCCGGCCTAATTTTTTGTATTTTTAGTAGAGACAGGGTTTCACCATGTTGGTCAGGCTGGTCTCAAAATTCTGACCTCAGGTGATCTGCCCACCTCGGCCTCCCAAAGTGCTGGGGTTACAGGTGTGAGCCACCACGCCCGGTCCAACTGGACTTTTCATCTGTAAGCAGAAAGGAGTCTGATTATCACAAACTGTGCCTAAAATTTTTATAGTCAACAGCGGGGCAACGTTCACGTCTTTCTTTGATTCCCCAAACTAAAACACAACCAAAAGTAACAGGAGTGGACCGGGCACAGTGGCTCATGCCTGTAATCCCAGCACTTTGGGAGGCCGAGGCGACCCGATAGCTTGAACCCAGGAGTTTGAGACCAGCCTGGGCAACATCAGACCCTATTGCTACAAAACTTTAAAAACATTAGCCAGGTGTGGTGGTGTGTGCCGGTGGTCCCAGCTACTTGGGAGGGTAAGGCAGGAGGACCACTTGAGCCTGGGAGGTCGAGGCTGCAGTGCGCTGTGATTGCACCATTGCACTCCAGCCTGGGTGACAGTGAGACCCCATCTCTAGTAAATAAATGCATAAAGACTAACAGGAGCACTGGGGTTTTGCAGAAGGAAAATTGGAGATGAGCGGGGCGGGGGTGGGGTGCCATGCCCTGAATACAGTGTCCCACAAACCGGGCACTCAAGCAGATCTCCCCTCCTGATCTGTCCCTGCCGCCCCCAGCATGGGTACCAACAAAGGATAAGTTAGGAATCTCAAGTTCTGCCTTAGAAGAGCGACAGCAGAAAACCTTCCATGAGCATCTTATTTACGCAGAAGCAGCAGTCTCTACATTCGTGGGAACGAAAGGCCCTGGCCCACACACTGCCAGGTGTGTGACGATGGGGAACTGTTCTCTGCTGACGTCTGAGGCTGATCCTTGGGCCCACACACAGGGTGGTTTCTCCCTTCAGAATGCATGGGAATAGAGACTTCCATGGCAACACCCCACTGAGTAGCTCTCACCACTTCTTGCCAGAAGTCAAGTTGGGGGACATTGCTCTCACCACGACTGGCCCACCACCCCCAGAGCACTCTTTGGAGCTGCAGCCTTACCACTGCCACAGTGCAGCACTGGCCGGGGACGTCTGAGCAGAAGATGGTAATTAACCTAATGGGAAGCTGGCTGGGGCACAAGGGGACCTTCTCTCTTCCTCAAAGGGCCTCACGTGTCCCTTACCGACCACAAGGTTTTAGGATGTAATTCGTGAGCTCAGTCCTCCAGCCGCTGCTGCGTCCTGGCAAGGACCTAGTGCTGACTCAGCTGGCTGAACAGTGACTCTCTCTGAACTGGCATCAGCCATCCTACCTGGGATCCTTATGGACTCACCAGCAGTACTTACAACACTGAGATTTTACTAAAAAATGTTAAAAGTTAGGGCCAGGCACGGTGGCTCATGCCTGTAATCCCAGCACTTTGGGAGGTTGGGTGGTGGCGGGGAGCGGTTCATGAGGTCAGAAGTTCAAGACCAGCCTGGCCAATATGGTGAAACCCCGTCTCTACTAGAAAAATGCAAAAAAGGCCAGGCGCGGTGGCTCAAGCCTGTAATCCCAGCACTTTGGGAGGCCGAGACGGGCGGATCACGAGGTCAGGAGATGGAGACCATCCTGGCTAACACGGCGAAACCCTGTCTCTACTAAAAAATACAAAAAACTAGCCAGGTGAGGTGGCAGGCGCCTGTAGTCCCAGCTACTCCGGAGGCTGAGGCAGGAGAATGGCGTGAACCCAGGAGGTGGAGCTTGCAGTGAGCTGAGATCCGTCCACTGCACTCCAGCCTGGGGAACAGAGCAAGACCCCGTCTCAAAAAAAAAAAATTGGCCAGGCATGGTGGCGCACGCCTATAATCCCAAATACTTGGGAAACTGAGGCAGAATTGCTTGAACCTGGGAGGCAGAGGTTGCAGTGAGCCGAGATGGCGCCACTGCACTGCAGCCTGGGAAACAAAGCGAGACTCTGTCTCAAAAACAAAAAAAAGGAAAGAAAGAAAACATGGCCAGGCACAGTGGCTCACACCTTTAATCCCAGCACTTTGGAAGGCCGAGGCGGCCAGATCATGATGTCAGGAGATCAAGGCCATCCTGGCCAACATGGTGAAACCTCGTCGCTATTAAAAACACCAAAGGTCGAGTGCGGTGGCTCACACCTGTAATCCCAGCACTTTGGGAGGCCGTGGCAGGCAGATCACAAGGTCAGGAGATCAAGGATGGTGAAACCCCATCTCTACTAAAAATACAAAAATTAGCCAGGTGTGGTGGCTCACACCTGTAATCCCAGCACTTTGGGAGGCCGAGGAGGGTGGATCACGAGGTCAGGAGATCGAGATCATCCTGGCTAACATGGTGAAACCCCGTCTCTACTAAAAATACAAAAAATTAGCCGGGTGTGGTGGCAGGCGCCTCTAGTCCCAGCTACTCAGGAGGCTGAAGCAGGAGAATGACGTGAACCCAGGAAGCGGAGCTTGCAGTAAGCAGAGATCGTACCACTGCACTCCAGCCTGGGCAATAGAGCAAGACTCTGTCTCAAAGAAATAAAAAAATAAAAATATAAAAATTAGCTGGATGTGGTGGCACGTGCCCGTAGTCTCAGCTACTCAGGAGGCTGAGGCAGGAGAATCGCTTGAACTTGAGAGGTGGAGGTTGAAGTGAGCCAAGATGGCACCATTGCACTCCAGCCTGGTGACAGAGCGAGTCTCTGTCTCAAAAAACAAACAAAAAGGGACTCAACGAGAAGCATCGTAGAGATTGATGCAGGTCAGTCATTAACTCAGCTTGGAAAGCTTTAGAGCAAGGGTGTCCAATCTTTTGGCTTCCCTGGACCACATTGGAAGAATTGTCTTGAGCCACATATAAAATACACTAACAATAGCTCTGTGCATACATCTCACAGTGTTTTAAGAAAGTCTGGGCCGGGCGCGGTGGCTCAAACCTGTAATCCCAGCACTTTGGGAGGCCGAGACGGGCGGATCACGAGGTCAAGAGATCGAGACCATCCTGGCTAACACGGTGAAACCCCGTCTCCACTAAAAAATACAAAAAACTAGCCGGGGGTGATGGCGGGCGCCTGTAGTCCCAGCTACTCGGGAGGCTGAGGCAGGAGAATGGCGTGAACCCGGAAGGCGGAGCTTGCAGTGAGCTGAGATGTGGCCACTGCACTCCAGCCTGGGCGACAGAGCGAGACTCTGCCTCAAAAAAAAAAAAAAAAAAAAAAGAAAGTCTGGCCAGGCGCGGTGGCTCAAGCCTGTAATCCCAGCACTTTGGGAGGCCGAGACGGGCGGATCACGAGGTCAGGAGATCGAGACCATCCTGGCTAACACGGTGAAACCCCGTCTCTACTGAAAAACAATACAAAAAAACTAGCCGGGCGAGGTGGCGGGCGCCTGTAGTCCCAGCTACTCGGGAGGCTGAGGCAGGAGAATGGCGTAAACCCGGGAGGCGGAGCTTGCAGTGAGCAGAGATCCGGCCACCGCACTCCAGCCTGGGTGACAGAGCGAGACTCCCTCTCAAAAAAAAAAAAAAAAAAAAAAAAGAAAGTTTAAGAATTTGTGTTGGACTGCATTCAAAGCTTTCTTGGGCTGCATGCAGCCTGCAGGCCGCGGGTTGGACAAGCTTGCTTTAGACCAAGGCCATTTCTACAGTTATGGATTGCCTACTTCTAAAAACATGCTTTTTTTTTTTTTTGAGATGGAGTTTCACTCTTGTTGCCCAGGCTAGAGTGCAATGGCACAATCTCGGCTCACCGCAACCTCTGCTTCTCAGGTTCAAGCAATTCTCCTGCCTCAGCCTCCCTAGTAGCTGGGATTATAGGCATGTGCCACCACGCCCTGCTAATTTTGTATTTTTAGTAAAGATAGGGTTTCTCCACGTTGGTCAGGCTAGTCTCGAACTCCTGACCTTAGGTGATCCGCCTGCCTCGGCCTCCCAAAGTGCTGGGATTACAGACCTGAGCAACCACTTCCGGCCTTTTTTTTTTTTGAACGTAGTCTCGCTCTGTCACCCAGGCTGGAGTGCAGTGACACGATCTCAGCTCAATGCAAGCTCTGCCTCCCAGGTTCACGCCATTCTCCTGCCTCAGCCTCCCGAGTAGCTGGGACTACAGGTGCACATTACCACGCCTGGCTAATTTTTTGTATTTTTATTAGAGATGAGGTTTCGCCGTGTTAGCCAGGATGGTCTCGATCTCCTGATCTTGTGATTCGCCCACCTAGCCTCCCAAAGTGCTGGGGTTACAGACTTTTTCTTTGAGACGGAGTCTCTGTCGCCCAGGCTGGAGTGCAACGGTGCGGTCTCGGCTCACTGCAAGCTCCACCTCCCAGGTTCAAGCGATTCTCCTACCTCAGCCTCCGGAGTAGCTGGGATTACAGGGGCCCCGACATCATGCCTGGCTAATTTTTGTATTTTTACTAGAGATGGGGTTTCACCAGGTTGGCCACGCTGGTCTTGAACTGCTGACCTTGTGATCCGCCCACCTTGGCCTCCGAAAGTGCTGGGATTACAGGCGTGAGCCACTGCGCCTGGCCAAAACATGCTCCTTATCCTTCATTTCCAGTAGATTAGGAAATCCTGGGAGAGGGAAATTATCAGTAATCGGGCTGCTCTGCTTGGGGACAAACTAGACATTTAGTGTGGTGATTAACCCACCAGTGCTTGGGGTTGGGTAATCACTTTATCAAGTTATCGCAGGAGCAGAAACACTCCCAGAATGTTTATCTTATGGTACAACCTGCTCATTCATGCAAATTTACCAGGCACTGATTTCTTACGCCTGGGGAAAGAGCAGTGCAACCCCAGGTAGGTGCCTGCCCCTCTGTTCTTACAGGCAGAGTAATGGTACACAAGGAAACCAAGCCCAGCCGGCAGGTGGGGAAGGGCTCCCGGTGCCAACGTCCATCAGGAACCCACCGGTGATGTCTGCTTTTTCCCATGCTCTGTGTTTGGTGCTTTGAAAAATATCAGAGGGAGCCTTTGAGGGGCTGTGAATCTTCTCCACACCATGGTAGTGCCGTCAGAGGGGCTCTGTGGCTGATGACTGCAGCTGGCCACAGATTAAAAAGCTCTAGGCCGGGCGCGGTGGCTCAAGCCTGTAATCCCAGCACTTTGGGAGGCCGAGACGGGCGGATCACGAGGTCAAGAGATCGAGACCATCCTGGTTAACACGGTGAAACCCCGTCTCCACTAAAAAATACAAAAAACTAGCCGGGGGTGATGGCGGGCGCCTGTAGTCCCAGCTACTCGGGAGGCTGAGACATGAGAATGGCGTAAACCCGGGAGGCGGAGCTTGCAGTGAGCTGAGATCCGGTCACTGCACTCCAGCCTGGGCGACAGAGCGAGACTCTGTCTCAAAAAATAAAAATAAAAAATAAAAAATAAATAAAAAAACCAAAAAGCTCTAGGAATTATACCTCTGGGCATCCTACAGACACAGAGCCTAGATCTCAACTGTAGGTTCCCGGAGGCTGAGAAGGTGAGTTGGGGGTCCCCAGGTGTTCTGCGGCTCTAATTACCCAGTGACCTCCAGGGGAGGAGTGTGGGGCCCCAGGGTCCCAGGTGGCATAGCAAAGCCCTAAATGCCTTGTGACAGAAGTCAGAGCAAGTCAGGCACAAAGTCAAGTTCAGGTCAAAGGCCTCCTCCACCATCTAGACGCAGGCAGAGCCACTTTGCCTGTGGCCAGTGGAGTGCAGAGGTTTCTTTGGCCACGCCTTACTCATTCCATTTCAGACTCAAAAACAAGGTCGGCTCCTCCCAAGGGATTCTGTGTACACTGCCCGGGTGAGCAGCCAGGCCTCCTGCACCCCTGAGGCCCCTGAATACTCTCTTTGTCACGGTCTGTGTGGCCAGGAGGCAGGGTCGGAGTTCAGGGGCCCAGAAGGAAAAGCAGACATTTGAGAGCCCTGGTTTTGTGCTTTCAGTTTATTTTAGGGTAACTATAAAGGCCGTGGATCCCAAGGGGTGCAAGATTGAGCCGGGCTGGAGCTGATCTCTGAAAGGGAACCCAGGAAAGCTCTGAGGGAAGGGTTCCGGCCCGGGGTGTTCCAAGATTTCTAGGCTGGTGACTAGGCAGACACGGAGGCTGAGCATGGCTGAACCCAGACACTGTGAGGGATCCAGACCATGGGGCGGAATGTGTAGCCATGGGGAGGTCCCAGAGCGCAGACAGAGGAAGCCCTGGACAGCAGGAGGGCTGGGTCAGCGAGCAGGACCCGTGCAGTATGGTGAAGAGAGACAATCACCCTGCGATTCGGGGTCAGGAGATGAGAGAAATACTCAAGGCCCTGTCTGCTTCCTATTGAGGGCAGTCAGAGTTATTTACACTGTTGAATTTGTTTCTTTTTGAATAGATAAGGCAAGGTGGTTAAAAATGAATGGGTCCTGGCTGGGCGCAGTGGCTCAAACCTGTAATCCCAGCACTTTGGGAGGTTGAGGCGGGTGGATCACCTGAGGTTGGAAGTTCAAGACCAGCCTGACCAACATGGAGAAACTCCATCTCTACTAAAAATACTAAATTAGTCAGGTGTGGTGGCGCATGCCTGTAATCCCAGCTACTCGGGAAGCTGACGTAGGAGAGTCAGGAGAGTCTCTTTTTTTGTTTCGTTTTTTGAAACAGAGTCTTGCTCTGTCACCAAGGCTGGAATGTAGTGGCGCGATCTTGGCTCACTGCAATCTCCACCTCGTGGGTTCAGTTTACCCCATTCTGAGGCAGGAGAATCTCTTGAACCTGGGAGGTGGAGGTTGCGGTGAGCCAATATCTCGCCATTGCACTCCAGCCTGCGTGACAAGAGTGAAACTGTCTCAAAAACAAAACAAAAAAAATGAAAGGGACATGCTGAGATGTATCACTTAAGACACTAGTTCCTGCGTGAACATGAGGTGGACAAGCTCCTCCCCACATTCGACAGCAAACATTGTCTCAGATGGTGAAAGCACCTCCAGTGCCTGCCCAGGGGCCTGAACGTTGTAAAATGACAGAAATAGACAGGGCGTGGCGTCTCACACCTGTTGTCCCAGCACTTTGGGAGGCTGAGGCAAGAGGACCATGAGCCTGGGAGGCAGAGTTTGTAGTGAGATGAGACTGTACCACTCTAGCCTTGGTGGCAGAGTGAGACCCTGTCTCACACAGACACAAAAAAAGGCCGGAAGTCGGGTGCGGTGACTCAAGTGTGTAATCCCAGCACTTTGGGAGGCCGAGATGGGCGGATCACGAGGTCAGGAGATCGAGACCATCCTGGCTAACGCGGCGAAACCCCGTCTCTACTAAAAAACACAAAAAAACTAGCTGGGCAAAGTGGCGGGTGCCTGTAGTCCCAGCTACTCAGGAGGCTGAGGCAGGAGAATGGCGTAAACCCGGGAGGCGGAGCTTGCAGTGAGCCGAGATCCGGCCACTGCACTCCAGCCTGGGCGAGGGAGCCAGAGTGAGACTCCGTCTAGGGAGAAAAAAAAAAAAAAAAAAAAAAAAAAAAAGCCTGGCACTGACTCACGCCTGTAATCCCAGCACTTTGGGAGGCCAAGGTAGGTGGATCACCTGAGGTCAGGAGTTTGAGACCAGCCTGGCCAACACAGCGAAACTTTGTTTCCACTAAAAATACAAAAATTAGCCGGGCGTGGTGACAGGCACCTGTAATCCCAGCTACTTTGGAGGCTGAGGTGGGAGAATTGCTTGAACCTGGAAGGCGGTGGTCGCAATGAGCGGAGATCATGCCACTGCAGTCCAGCCTGGGCGACAGAGCGAGACTCCGTCTCGGGGGAAAAAAAAAAAAAAAAGAAAAAGAATGCGGAAGTTCCTTACAACTGATAGGGATAACTCTCTCCACACTGCTGTGTGGCAAAGCAGAGGCAGAACAGGCCATTACAAAAGATGTGCCAGATCAAAGGACAGGTGAACATTTTTTTTTTTGGAGATGGAGTTTTGCTCTTGTCGCCCAGGCTGGAGTGCAGTGGTGCAATCTCAGCTCACTGCAAGCTCCTCCTCTCAGGTTCATGCCGTTCTCCCACCCCAGCCTCCCGAGCAGCTCCGACTACAGGTGCCTGCAACCATGCCTGGCTAATTTTTTGTATTTTTAGTAGAGATGGGGTTCCACCGTGTTAGCCAGGATGGTATCAATCTCCTGAGCTTGTGATCTACCCGCCTTGGCCTCCCAAAGTGCTAGGATTACAGGCGTGAGCCACTGCACCCTGCCAAGACAGTTTTGCTCTTGTTGCCCAGGCTGGAGTGCAATGGCACGACCTCGGCTCACCGCAACCTCCGCCTCCTGGGTTCAAGCGATTCTCCTGCCTCAGCCTCCAGAGTAGCTGGGATTACAGGTATGAACTACCACACTCGGCTAATTTTGTATTTTTAGTAGAGAGGGGATTTCTCCATGTTGGTCAGGCTGGTCTTCAACTCCCAACCTCAGGTGATCTGCTGGCCTCAGCCTCACAAAGTGTTGGGATTACAGGCATGAGCCACCACACCCGGCCAATTTTTGTATTTTTAGTAGAGATGAGATTTCTCCATGTCGGCCAGGCTAGTCTCGAACTCCTGACCTCAGGTGATCCACGGGCCTCGGCCCTCCAAAATGCTGGGATTACAGGTGTAAGCCACTGTACCAGGTGCCCCTACCTTTTTTTTTTTTTTTTTTTGAGACAGGGTATCACTCTGTCACCCAGGCTGGAGTGTAGTGGCACGATCATGGTTCCCTGCAGCCTCAGCCTTCTGGGCTCAAGTGATCCTCTCACCTCAGCCTCTCAAGTAGCTGGGACTACAGGCTTATGTCAGCACACTGGGCTAATTTTAATATTTATTGTAGAGACGGGGTCTTGCCATATTGCCCAGGCTGGAATTCTTACCTTTGTTACTGTATTTAACGTATCCTTCTTCTCCGGCCATCTTCATGGTTTTCTCTCTGATTTCCACAGTTTGAACACAGTGCATTTGTGAAGCAGGGGCTCATATTTATCAAGTTTTGTGTGTGCTCTGGGCTCAGGTCTGTATTTTGTTGTCTTTTGTTATTTTGGGAAAATTGTTGGTAATTTTCTCTTCAAACATTTTTCCTAATTTGTTCTTTCTTCTTCTTTTGGGAGTCCTATTACAAGCATATTATATCATTTGATATTTTCCCACAGTTCTTGGATGCTCTTTTTAAAAAAAAACACAAAAAACCTTTTTTCCTCTTTGTTTTCCAATGTGAGTAATTCCTATTTTTCTCAGCTGTGATGATACTACCGCCCCATCAGAAGCATCACCTGTTACCGCGTTCTTTCTTTCTTACCATCTGATGAGTTTCCTCCTCATGCATATTGTTCACCCTTCATACAAGAGACCTCCACATATTAATCATAGGTATTTTAAATTTCCAGCCTGTTTCAATTTCTCGGTCACCTCTGAGTCTAGTTCTGTTAATTGCTTTGTCTCGTTTTTGTTTTTGAGACAGGGTCTTGCTCTGTTGCCCAGGCTGGAGTGCGGCAGCGTGATCTCAGGCTGTTCCCTGAGTACTCACCATGGATTGCGAAGTGTCCGAGTAGGGCCGTGCAGGAGTCGTTGTGGGGGTTTCATGGACTCTGAATGGAGTTTCTTGCTCCATTCTCCGCTGGTGAATCCAAGGCCCCACTCAGTGCCTCGGCTCACAAAGAGCATTTGTGGTGCTGAACGTCATTGAAGCAATCAACACAATAAAGGCGCCTGCTGGGGACCGCGGCTACTGCGGGGGGATGGGGACGGGTCTCCAGAGCCTCTACTTCCCCAGGGCTTTCAGGAACTTTAGCTTCCCCTAAGCACTCGCTGTTTTCTTTTTTCTTTTTTTCAGACGGAGACTCCGTGGCCCAGGCTGGAGTGAGGTGGCGCCATCTCGGCTCAATGCAAGCTTCGCCTCCCGGGTTCCCGCCATTTTCCTGCCTCAGCCTCCCGAGGAGCTGGGACCACAGGCGCCGCCACCGCGCCCGGCTAATTTTTTGCATTTTTAGTAGAGACGGGATTTCACCGTGTTAGCCAGGATGGTCTCGATCTCCTGACCTCTTGATCCGCCCGTCTCGGCCTCCCGAAGTGCTGGGATTACAGGCTTGAGCCACCGCGCCCGGCCGGCACTCGCTTTTACCAATTCTTATGTTGGGTTTTGTTTTGAGACAGGGTCTCGCTCTGCCGCCCAGGCTGGTTAAAAGAAAACCCCGTCTCTACTAAAAATAACAAAAATCAGCCAGGCGTGGTGTCGCGCACCTGTAATCCCAGCTACTCGGGAGGCTGAGGCAGGAGAATCACTTGAGGATCCGAGATCGCGCCACTGCATTGCAGCCCGGGCGACAGAGGGAGACTCCGTCTCAAAAAAAGGAAAAAACAAAAAACAAACAAAAACAAAGAAAAGTGATGGGGTCTCGCTCTGTTGCCCAGGCTAGTCAGGAACTCCTGGGCTCAAGCGACCCTCCAGCCTCGGCCTCCCAAAGCGCTGGGAGCACAGGCGCGGCCACCGCGCGATCTCCGGCTGCCTTAACGCCGCCCAGCACGGGGACCGTTCGGCCGCCGGGAGAAAGAACAGCGGCTGCCCAGAGCTCAGAGACCCGCGAGGCTCCGCGCTCCCCGCGGGGTTCTGCGCCTGCCTCGGCTTGGTTGGCCAGGTGGTCTCTTCAGGACCAACCCCAGTCATTCCCGGCAGGAACCACGCCTGAGGGGCCGCAGCCTCCCTGCGCGAGACGCCCTAGCGGACTACACTGCGGCCTCACAGCCCCAGCCAAGCCCGACATCATCGCGCGCAGGCGCCTCCGCCACGACCAACATGGCAGCCACGCGAGGCCTCGACCTGAGGGGCGTGGCCTGGCCGCCGTCAGCCAACGGGCGCGCGCGCCTGGCCGCAGCCAATAAGAAGGCAGCGCGGGCTCGGGCGCAGGGCGCCGCCGCTAGGGCTGTAGGACCTGACTCCATGGCCGACTTGCGGGTCCCGAACGCCGCCTCGGGCCAGGGCCCAGGGGGCCGCCGGAGGTCCTGGGCCGAGCTGCTGGGTAGGCGGGAGCGGCAGGCCGCGGGAGTGGGCGGCGCCGGGCCCGGGACGGTTTCGCTGGTCGCGCAGTCCCTTCCCGCCCAACCTCCGCCGGTGCGATCCGGGGAGGCCGCGCCCGGGGGGTTTTGCGGGGTGGGCGCCAGGCTGGGGCGGCGCGGCTGGCTCGGACCCGGCTCGGACCCGGCCCCTCCTGCGCCTGGGCCGACGCCCTCCGGCCCTGCCCGCGGGGCGCCCCCTTGTTTCCCGAACGCCGCCTCCGCCGGCCGCCCTGCCAGAGCCGGGCCTGGGGTGGGCGGCGTGGGGCTCCCCCGACTCGGGCCCTCCTGGGCCGTCTTCCGCGGCGTCCGCGCTGGCGCCGTTTCCCTTAGTTTCCCGACACCTGCGCCCTGGGGAGGAGCCGCGGCCCCTCTTGGGAGGGTGTCCCTGGTGGGTTTCTCCGCGGCGTCGGGCCCGGGACCCCGGGTGTAAACGGGGCGGTGATGGTTTGGAACCGACTTCTCTCCGTAGCGGGAAGGCTCAAGAGGCAGAAATACCATCCTGAAAGGGCACAGAAATTAAAGGACTCAGCTGTGCGCCTCCTGCGAAGCCACCAGGACCTGAATGCCCTGTTGCTTGAGGTGAGAGGAAGCTGGTGCCCGTCTGCGGGCAGGTTTAGGTTCGGGGTTTTTGAGCCCAGCCGCGGCACAGCTTTCCTAAGAAAACACGCGAGGCGGCGGGCGCGGTGGCCTGGCCCGCAGAGCGGGGAGGGTCGCCTGAGCCCAGGAGTTCTGGAACAGCCTGGGCAACAGGGTGAGAACCTGCCTCATTTATTAAAAACAAAACAACAACAACAAAAAAAACAGGCCGGGCGCGGTGGCTCAGGGCTGTAATCCCAGCATTTGGGGAGGCCGAGGCGGGTGTATCATCCTAGGTCAGGAGTTCGAGACCAGCCTGGCCAGCATGGTGAAACCCCGTCTCTACTAAAAATAAAAAAATTAGCTGGATGTGGTGGTGGTGGGAGCCTGTAATCCCAGCTACTCGGGAAGCTGAGGCAGGAGAATTGGTTGAACCTGGACCTGGGAGGCAGAAATTGCAGTGAGCCGAAATCATGCCACTTGCAATCCGGTCTGGTTTACAGAGCGAAACTGTCTCAAAAAAAAAAAAAAGCCCGGTGTGGTGGCTCACGCCTGTAATCCCAGCACTTTGGGAGGCCGAAGCGAGTGAATCACCTGAGGTCAGGAGTTCAAGACCAGCCTGACCAACATGGTGAAACCCTGTCTCTACTTAAAATATAAAAAGTAGCCGGGTGTGGTGGCGGGCACCTGTAATGTGCCCGAGGTTGCAATGAGGGAGATCCCGCCTCTGCACTCCAGCCTGGGGGACTTCGTCTCAAAAAAAAAAAAAAAAAAAAGCCCAGTAGGGAAGCATTACTTACACGCAGCTTGTGTTTATGCACAGAGCTTGATTTTGTGGTTTTTTTTTTTTTTTTTTTTTTTTGGAGACAAGAGTCTCACACTGTTGCCGAAGCTGATGTGCAGTGGGGCGATCTCGGCTCACTGCAGCCTCCACCTCCCGGGTTGAAGCAATTCTCCTGCCTCAGCCTCCTGAGTGACTGGGACTACAGGTGCACACCACCATGCCCGGCTAATTTTTGTATTTTTAGTAGAGACAGCGTTTCGTTATGTTGGCCAGGCTGGTCTTGACCTCGTGATCGGCCCACCTCAGCCTCCCAAAGTGCTGGGTTTACAGGCGCGAGCCACTGCGCCCGGCCTGGAGCTTGAACTTTTTAAATGGAGTTCATTGTTTTGGATTCTAGGTAGAAGGTCCACCGTGTAAAAAATTGTCTCTCAGCAAATTGATTGACTGTGACAGTTCTGAGGCCTATGCTAATCATTCTAGTTCCTTTATAGGTAAGTTACAGCTTCATTTTCTCTATTTTGAATTGCAGAAGAGTTTTTATATAGTAACCATAGTTTGCTAAATTAAGTAGAAATTTAAATTTGTTCAGATGATGGATTTCCACTTTGTGTGGTCACAAATTCTATGTGATGTTTTTGTGACTTGTGCTTGGGCGTCTTATGATGCTGTGTTTAAAAGCAGCGTTTGAGTCAACCTGCAACTCAGAAGCAGTAGGACCCAGAGTGTCCCTTGGAAAAACATGGGATATAACAGCAACAGGGATTGCCCCTTGCTCATTGAGACTGGTTGTGGTGTGCCCAGGAGAGTAGACGGGAAGGCAATTTTCTAGGTACCTCCTTCTCCCCCCAGTTTGAGAGTGGGAGATGGGGAAAGTTCTAGGTCAACAACAGTAAGTTATTTTCTGATCCTTCACGTCTTTGTTATGTAATGACTTGTTTCTATTAAAATAACCTTCAGTAATAACGCTCCCTTGACCACTGAACATTGAATATCATTGGCAAATGATACGGATTTTCACTGTCACAATTATATTTGAATTTCACAAATTACATATTATCATTCCAAGGATCCAGACTAGCCGCACAGATAAACCTTTGATTCATTAATTTTTCAGTTTGTTTTTTTCTGCTAAAGATAGAGCTAGTGCGCGCGTGTGCGTGCACGCGCACACACACACACACACACACACACACACAGAGTAAAAGCCTTGTAGATAAAAACAGACTTTCCCGTGGAGATATATTGGAAACAAACGACTAGAAATTGGCATGGTCGGCCGGGCACAGTGGCTCACGCCTGTAATGGCAGCACTTTGGGAGGCTGAGGCGTACAGATCACCTGAGGTCAGGATTTGAGACCAGCCTGACCAACATGGTGAAACCCTGTCTCTACTAAAAATACAAAAATTAGCTGGGCGTGGTGGCAGGTGCCTATAGTCCCAGCTACTCAGGAGGCTGAGGCAGGAGAGTTACTTGAACCTGGGAGGCGGAGGTTGCAGTGAGCTGAGACCCCTCCATTGCACACCACCGTGGGCAACAAGAACAAAACTACATCTAAAAAAAAAAGGAATTGTCTGCTTTTTTTTTTTTTTTAAAAAAAACATTCTGTTGCCCAGGCTGGAGAGCAGTCACGGTTCACTGCAGTCTTGACCTCCGGGGCTCAAGTGATCCTCCCACCCCAACCTCTTGAGTAGCTGGGACTACAGGTGTGCACCACCATGCCTGGCTAATTTTTTTGTAGAGACAGGGTTTTGCCAGTTGCCCAGACTGGTCTCAAACTCCTGAGCTCAAGCCATCCATTCACCTCAGCCTACCAAGGTGTTGGGATTGCAGGCCTGAGCCACTGTGCCCGATCTGTCTACTTTTCTACCGAGAATTTCACCAACAGTTGATTTCTCACATTATAATTTTAAGCTTCTATAATTATTGTAAATTTTTTTTTTTTTTTTTTTTTGAGACCAAGTCTTGCTCTGTTGCCCAGGTTGGAGTATAGTGGCGCGATCTCGGCTCACTTCATCCTCTGCCTCCTGGGTTCAAGCAAGTGTCCTGCCTCAGCCTCCCGAGTAGCTGGGATTACTGGTGCCCGCCGCTGCACCCAGCTAATTTTTGTATTTTTAGTAGAGACGGGGTTTCACCGTCTTGGCCAGGCTGGTCTTGAACTCCTGACCTCGTGATCCACCCTCCTCGGCCTTCCGTACTGCTGGGATTACAGGCATGAGCCACCATGCCCGGCCTGTAAATGTTTTAACTTACGTATTGATAATGTGTTTTTAGATTCAGTACGTTACAAAAACAGGCTCGTATTGCAGTCTCCAGTTTTTTGTGTTTTTTTTTGAGATGGAGTTTTGCTCTCGTTGCCCAGGCTGGAGTGCAGTGGCGTGATCTTGACTCACTGCAACCTCTGCTTCCCGAGTTAAAGCGATTCTCCTGCCTCAGCCTCCCGAGTACCTGGGATTACAGGCGTGCACCACCATGCCTGGCTAATTTTGTATTTCTAGTAGAGACAGGGTTTCACCATGTTGGTCAGGCTGGTCTCAAACTCCCGACCTCAGGAGATCCACCCGCCTCGGCTTCCCAAAGTGCTTGGATTACAGGCGTGAGCCACTGAGCCTGGCCTCCAGTTTTTTTTTTTTTTTTTGAGACAGAGTCTGGCTCTGTCACCCAGGCTGCAGTGCAGTGGCTCGACCTCGGCTCACTGCAAACTCCGCCTCCCAGGTTCACGCCATTCTCTGCCTCAGCCTCCCGAGTAGCTGGAACTACAGGCATCCTTCACTACACCTGGCTAATTTTGTTTTTGTATTTTTAGTAGAGACGGGGATTCACCGTGTTAGCCAGGATGGTCTCGATCTCCTGACATCGTGATCCGCCCGCCTCGGCCTCCCAAAGTGCTGGGATTGCAGGCGTGAACCACCGCACCTGGCCCAGTTTTTTTAAGCAATTAGTTTTGGCTTGGCGTGGTGGCTCACACCTGTAATCCCAGCAGTTTGAAAGGCCAAGGTGGGCGGATCATGAGGTCAGGAGTTGGAGACCAGCTTGGCCAACATAGTGAAACCCCATCTCTACTAAAAATACAAAAAATTAACTGGGCATAGTGATGCATGTCTGTAATCCCAGCTGTTTGGGAGGCTGAGGCAGGAGAATTGCTTGAACCTGGGAAGTGGAGGTTGCAGTGAGCCGAGATGGCGCTGTTGCACTCCAGCCCGGGCGACAGTGCAAGATACCATTGCAAAAAAACGAAAAAGAAAAAATTTTGGAAGGCAAATAAATTAGAAAATAGCTTATTGGCATTGCCTGCTTCCAGGTTGCTCACCATTTCTCACTGTATTGAACGCAGACCAGTGGCTGCTCAGGAGAATGGTGGCTGCTGCAGGCTATTAGTGACGTTCCACTCGGTGGCCTGTGGACTGAGCACAGCTGTGACTGTACCTGCCCACCAGGTACATGTCAGAGCACTGGGAAATCCCTGCCTGATTTTGACACAACCATCAATGTGAGTCAACAGGAGCAGGGTTATCTCTGAAGTAATTGGAAAAACAATGTAATTGAAAGAGCCTGCTGGAGTTCTCGATTGTGCTCCTTTGGAAAAAGATGATAAAGTTCTTGGTCAGAATGTATTCTTTACCTTGCTCCTTTTGTGTTGTGGGAATGTAACGAACACGAATGTGTAACTCTGGGTTCGGGTGTTGCCACCAGTTTTATTGTGCACTGCTTGGGTCATCAAATTCTAATTTTTATCTCACGTTTTTCCCTTTGTATCTATTTTCCCCCTTTAAAAGGCATTTTTTGTGTGTGTGCTACATCTTAAAATAAGGCGTTTTATTTTATTATTTTTATTTATTTATTTATTTATTTTTTGAGACGGAGTCTCGCTCTGTTGCTCAGACTGGAGTGCAGTGGCGCGATCTCAGCTCACTGCAAGCTCTGTCTCCCGGGTTCACGCCATTCTCCTGCCTCGGCCTCCCAAGTAGCTGGGACTACAGGCACCTGCCACCACGCCCGGCTAATTTTTTGTATTTTTAGTAGAGACGGGGTTTCACCGTGTTAGCCAGGATGGTCTCGATCTCCTGACCTCATGATCCACCCGCCTCGGCCTCCCAAAGTGCTGGGATTACAGGCGTGAGCCACCGCACCCAGCCAAAAATAAGGCATTTGAAACAGCAAGTCTTTGGTTTTAGATTTTGTCTCATGTGTTAAGAGAAAGCTGTGGTTTTGTTTTGTGTTTAAGGCTCTGCTTTGCAGGATCAGGCCTCAAGGCTGGGGATTCCTGTGGGTGTTCTCTCAGCCGGGATGGTTGCCTCGAGCGTGGGACAGGTCTGCACAGCTGCAGCGGAGACCAGTCACCCTGTGCTGCTGACTGTGGAGCAGAGAGTAAGACACCAGCCAGGATGAGGAGACCTGCCCATTGTTACTTTTAAGCTGGTTGGGAAAACAGGACATTTCTTTAATATTGTTTCAGGTAATCTGTTTTTTAAAAAATGTAATCTCTCTTTTCAGAAGAAGCTGTCTTCCCTGTTAGAGTTTGCTCAGTATTTACTGGCACACAGTATGTTCTCCCGTCTTTCCTTCTGTCAAGAATTATGGAAAATACAGGTAAATTTGAGATTGCAAATCTGGCTCTCCAGTGTTCCAGGCAATGTTCTGTTGATCGAGATGGAGGCAACAGAGTACCTGGGTTTTCTTGGGAATTCTGCCAAGCTTCTCATTAATTACAGAGAGTGGATGAAAAAGCGTTTAGAAATCATCTGTGGATTGGAAAGAAAGTACCTTCAATTACCATTTTTGTCACTATTTACCTTTCATTAGTAATGTTTTTTTTTGTTTTGTTTTGTTTTGTTTTTTTTTGAGACGGAGTCTCGCTCTGTCGCCCAGGTTGGAGTGCTGTGGCCGGATCTCAGCTCACTGCAAGCTCCACCTCCCGGGTTTACGCCATCCTCCTGCCTCAGCCTCCCGAGTAGCTGGGACTACAGGCACCCGCCATGGCGCCCGGCTAGTTTTTTGTATTTTTTTAGTAGAGACGGAGTTTCACCATGTTAGCCAGGATGGTCTCGATCTCCTGACCTTGTGATCCACCCATCTCGGCCTCCCAAAGTGCTGGGATTACAGGCTTGAGCCACTGCGCCCAGCCAGTAATGTTTATTAGAATAAAATATATTATAAAACATGTTTAGCCTTCTTGGGTTTATTATTATTAAGAATTTTCCAGGGCAGTATAGTAAACTATTAAAAAAAAAAAAAAGTATGTACTTTTTTTTCAGAGACAGGGTCTTGCTATATTGCCCAGGCAGGTCTTGGACTCCTGGCATCAAGCAGTCCTCCCTCTTGGGCCTCCCAAAGTGCTGGGATTGCAGGGATGAGCCACCATGCCCAGCCTAATGATAAAATATACACATGGTTCTTACCTGCTCTTTTTTGAAGCATTTTGAAGTTAGTAGAATTATAGACTTTCGATGAATGGAAAGAATGCAAAACATTTGGTGGTACTAAACAAAATTAGTAAATACACAGAAAAAGCAAAGAACCAAGGTGATCATTTATTCACCTTGGTTCATCATTTTTTTCCCATTCTTTTTTCTTCTTCTTTTTCTTTTTTTTTTTTTTTTTTTTGAGATGAAATCTTGCTCTCTCGCCCAGGCTGGAATGCAGTGGCGCCATCTTGGCTCACTGCAACCTGTGCCTCCTAGGTTCAAGTGATTGTCTTGCCTCAGCCTGCTGAGTACTTGGGACTACAGACGCCCACCACCACACCCAGCTAATTTTTTGTATTTTTAGTAGAGATGGAGTTTTACTGTGTTAGCCAGGGTGGTCTCAAATCTCCTGACCTCATGATCTGCCCACCTTGGCCTCCCAAAGTGCTGGGATTACAGGTGTGAGCCACTGCGCCTCTTTTTTTTTTTTTTTTTTTTTTTTAATATTTTTGAGACAGGGTATTGCTCTGCCGCCCAGGCTGGAGTGCAGTGGAGCGATCTTGGCTCAGTGCAACCTCTGCCTCCCAGGTACAAGCGATTGTCCTGCCTCAGCCCCCTGAGTAGCTGGGATTACAGGCACGTGCCACCATGCCCAGTTAATTTTTGTATCTTTAGTAGAGATGAGGTTTCACCATGTTGGCCAGGTTGGTCTTCAATTCCTGACCTCAGGTGATCTGCCCATCTCGGCCTCCCAAAGTGCTGGGATTACAGGTGTGACCCACTGTCCAGCCTTTCCCATTCTTTTATCCAGCATACATTATAGGGTTCATTAGATTTTTCAGTTACTGCTTTGGTCCCTGCTCTCATTGTCATCTAGCTGGGGAAACAAGCCACTAAATCCACAAGAAGTGCGATGCTACAGGTGCTCACAGGTTTATGAAGAAGAAGATGGACATGCCTATCAGATTGGAGAGTTAGGGAAGCCTTCCTGCACAGACTGAAGAGTGTGAGTTAGGGGGATGAGAAGGGGAGGCCACAGGGAGATCAGGGCACTGTGACTGGGACACAGTGTTCAGTGAGTGGCATGGGGTCTGAGCTACATGGAGGGTTATCAAATGGGAGAGGGTTGAGTGAGAAAGACAAGGGACACGCACAGGGCACACTGAAGGCTGACCTTTGTCGTGGCAGCTACGAGGAGCCAGTGAAGGCTTCTGAAGGAGCGATTGTCATGTCAGGTGTTTGTAATACTGTGTTGGCTGCAGTGTGGAGAAAGAGTTGGAAGTAGGCTCCACTGGAGCCCCGGCTGAAGCAGTAGGAAAAGGGAAGGAGGAGAAACAAGTGTTGGGCAATGGTGTGTGCGTGCCCAAAGGACAGGGGGTTTGAAAACAAGGACAGTTTTGTAAAAAACGATGTATTTCAGGCTCTAATTTTTGCTTGATGTTAATTTTCAATACAGCATGGTTTTGAAGAACCTAGGCTGAACATTTTTAGGAAAATGCATGCATAAAGGACTCAAACTACTGTGTTTTTTTTTGTTTTTTTTTTTTTTCAGAATTCTTTGTTGCTTGAAGTGGTGTGGCATCTTCATGTACAAGGCATCGTGAGCCTGCAAGAGCTGCTGGAAAGGTAGCGTACTAACAATGATTCGGTGTTACTGGTTTTGCAATCTAGTCTAGTATAAATTATATTTCATAAGCCCAAAATCAGACGGGTTTCATTTTTGGCTTTGAAATATAATTTATACTAGACTAGATTGCATTGCATATTTATACTAGACTAGACCTGGAGGAACTGTTGTTTCATTATTTCAAGAGAACATCTGTGTTTTTGTGTGTGGTTTTTTTTTTTTTTTTATGTTTTTTTTTTTTTTGAGACAGTGTCACTCTTGTTGCCCAGGCTGGAGTGCAGTGGCACAATCTCGGCTCACTGCAACCTCCGCCTCCTAGTTTCAAGCGATTCTTCTGCCTCAGCCTCCCAAGTTGCTGGGAATACAGGCGCCCACCTCCACACTCAGCTGATTATTGTTATTATTTATTATTTTTTTTTAGAGATGGAGTCTTGTTCTGTCGCCCAGGCTGGAGTGCAGTGGCACAATGTCGACTCACTGCAACCTCTGCCTCCCGGGTTCGTGCCATTCTCCTGCCTCAGCCTCCTAAGTAGCTGGGACTACAGATGCCCGCCACCGTACCCGGCTAATATTTGTATTTGTATTTATATATATATATATATTTTTTGAGACGGAGTCTTGTTCTGTCTCCCAGGCTGGAGTGCAGTGGCACGATCTCGGCTCACTGCAAGCTCCACCTCCTGGGTTCACGCCATTCTCCTGCCTCAGCCTCTGGAGTAGCTGGGACTAAAGCCACCCGCCACCATGCCCGGCTAATTGTTCTGTATTTTTAGCAGAGACAGGATTTCACCATGTTAGGCAGGATGGTCTCGATCTCCTGACCTCATGATCCACCCGCCTCGGCCTCCCAAAGTGCTGGGATTACAGGTGTGAGCCACTGTGCCTGGCCAATGTTGGTATTTTTAGTAGAGACAGGGTTTCACCGTGTTAGCCAGGATCTTGATCTCCTGACTTTGTGATCTGCCCGCCTTGGCCTCCTAAAGTGCTGAGATTACAGGTGGGAGCCACTGTGCCTGGCAATTTTTGTTATTTTTAATTGAGATGGGGTTTCGCCATGTTAGCCAGGCTGGTCTCAAACTCCTGACCTCAGGTGATCCACCTGCCTTGGCCTCCCAAACTGCTGGGATTACAGGCGTGAACCACCTCGCCTGGCCTTTTTTTTCGTTTTGAGGTGGAGACCCACTCTGTCGCCAGGCTGGAGTGTAGTGGTGCCATCTGGGCTCACTGCAACCTCCACCTCCCAGGTTCGAGCAGTTCTGCCTCAGCCTCCTGAGCAGCTGGGACTGTAGGTGTGCGCCACCACACGCAGCTAATTTTTGTATTTTTAGTAGAGACAGGGTTTCACCATGTTGGCCAGGATGGTCTTGATTTCTTGACAGTTCTTGGATTACAGGCATGGGCCACCATGCCCAACCGGAATAATATTTTTTATTTTATTTTTTTGAAATGGAGTTTTGCTCTTGTTCCCCAGGCTGGAGTGCAGTGGTGTGTTCTCGGTTCACTGCAACCTATGCCTTCTGGTTTTAAGCAATTCTTCTGCCTCAGTCTCCCGAGTAGCTGGGATTACAGGTTACCCTCCACCACGCCCGGCTAATTTTTGTGTGTTTAGTAGAGATGGGGTTTCTCCATGTTGGCTAGGCTGGTCTTGAACTCCTGACCTTGGATATGCCCGCCTTGGCCTAGAGCAAAATTTCATCTCAAAAAAAAGAAAAAAGAAAGAAAAACCTGCTGCCTAGGATATACGCACCTAATCTCAGAGCACCAAAATCTATGAAGCAAAAATGGCCAGAATTAAAGGGAGAAATAGACATTTCAGCAATAATCATTAGAGATTTCAATACCCCCCTTTCACTAATGGATAGAACAAGTCAGATTAAGAATGATACAGGCTGGGCGCAGTGGCTCAGGCCGGGCACGGTGGCTCACATCTGTGATCCCAGCACTTTGGGAGGCCGAGGCAGGTGGATCACGAGGTCAGGAGATCGAGACCATCCTGGCTAACACAGTGAAACCCCGTCTCTTCTAAAAATACAAAAAAATTAGCCGGGCGTGGTGGCAGGTGCCTGTAGTCCCAGCTACTCGGGAGGCTGAGGCAGGAGAATGGCGTGAACCCAGGAGGTGGAGCTTGCAGTGAGCCGAGATCGCACCACTGCACTCCAGCCTGGGCGACAGAGCGAGACTCCGTCTCAAAAAAAAAGAATGATATAGAAGTTGAATGCTACAAACCAGCTGACCTGACTGACTGTGGAATACTCCACCTAGTAGCAGAATGCGTATTCATAAGTTTAAATGGAACAGTCCCCAGGATAGAGCATAAGGTTTAGGCCAAGGCCAGTTGCGGTGGCTCACGCCTGTAATCCCAGCACTTTGGGAGGTCAAGGCAGGCGGATCACCTGAGGTCAGGAGTTCAAGACCAGCATGTCCAACATGGTGAAACCACGTCTCTACTAAAATTACAAAAATTAGCCGGGCATGGTGGCAGGTGCCTGTAATGCCAGCTGTTCAGGAGGCTGAGGCAGAAGAATCGCTTGAATCCAGGAGACGGAGGTTGTAGTGAGCTGAGATTGTGCCATTGCACTCCAGCCTGGATGACAAGAGTGAAGCTGTCTCAAGAAAAAAAAAAAGGTTCAGGCCATAAAACAAATAGGAATACATTTAGAAGGGTTGAAATCATTCAAAATATGTTCTCTAACCACAAATGAATTTAATTAGAATCAGCAACATAAGGGAATTGGGAAAATCCACAATACTTCGAAATTGAACAACATAATGGGTCAAAGAAGTCGAAAGGGAAATTAGAAAATAACTTGAGCCTGGGCGCGGCGCCTCATACCAGCTGTCCCGGGCGCGGCAGGCCTCACACCAGCCGTCCCGGGTGCAGCAACTCACACCAGTCATCCAGCACTTCGGGAGGGCAAGGTGTGGGACTCTTGAGCCCAGGAGTGTGAGTCCAGCCTGGGCAAAGTAGTAAGACCTCCAGCTGGGCGTAGTGGTCCGCACCTGTTGTCCCAGCTACTCAGGAGGCTGAGATGGAAGGATTGCCTGAGCCTGGGAGGTTGAGGGTGCAGTGACTGTGATTGTACTGCTGCACTCCAGCCTGGGTGACAGCAAAAAACTGTCTCAAAGAAAGAAATTGAGACATACGGCTCAGCTGAATCCCCTGATGATGGTACTGAGTTGAGCCATAGGTCTGTCTCTGTGTGTGTCTCCAGCCATCCCGACATGCATGCCGTGGGAGCATGGCTCTTCAGGAATCTGTGCTGCCTTTGTGAACAGATAGAAGCATCCTGCCAGCATGCTGACGTCGCCAGGGCCATGCTTTCTGGTACGTTCATGACAAGACGCGGGTTTTTGGGTAAAACTCATTTTGATCTGTGATAATGCCTTTTGCTCTCAAGTGCTCTGGGAGGCAGAACAGCCTCTCTCCCTGTGGCCATGGGGAGAGGCTCCCCATGGACACGGCTCCCAGTCTTAGCCTGTTGTGGGTTCACATTTAACTTGACTGGTGTGGAAATAGTAAGTTGGCCCATTGACATATGTTTAAGTGTTTCCATGCACCTTTCCCATAGAGTGACCGCAGCTGCTTCTGCCCTCTGAAGCCGCAGACCCCTGCTTTGCCAGTAATTCCTTTTTTTTTTTTTTTTTTTGAGACAGTCTCCTTCTGTTGCCCAGGCTGGAGTGCAGTAGCATGATCTTGGCTCACTGCAAGCTCCGCCTCCCAGGTTCAAGTGATTCTCCTGCCTCAGCCTCGTGAGTAGCTGGGACTACAGGCACGCGGAACCATGCCTGGCTAACTTTTTTTTAAATTTTTTGTAGAGACGGGGTTTCATTAGGTTGGCCAGGCTGGTCTTGAACTCCTGACCTCGTGATCCACCCGCCTTGGCCCCCCAAAGTGCTGGGATTATAGGCGTGAGCCACCATGCCTGGCCTTCCTGAGGAATGATATTATGAGAAAAACTTGGGACTGTAATGTTCCCCCACAAACTAAGAAGGTGCTGAGAGGCTGAGAATGGCTCGGATCAGTCTAGCCTGACGAGGACGTACACTCAGTGCACTCCCAGATGGTGGCAGGACAGCCCTAGAGAGCTGCCCCACCCCCATCTCGAAGGTGCATTTAAGCTCAATTTTCGGCTCTTTGCCTGCCGTGTTTGAGTGATGAGACTCTTTTCCTTGGTGAGTTCTCATATCCTCTCTGGGATATTTGGGTTCTCAGGGACACCTGCTGGGAGACCCATCCCACTACAAATGACGCCTACTAATAAAAATTAGGCTGGGTGCGGTGGCTCACACCTGTAATCCCAGCACTTTGGGAGGCTGAGGTGGGTGGATCATGAGGTCAGGGGATCGAGACCATCCTGGTTAACATGGTAAAACCCGTGGTGGCGGGCGCCTGTAGTCCCAGCTACTCGGGAGGCTGAGGCAGGAGAATGGCGTGAACCCGGGAGGCAAAGCTTGCAGTGAGCTGAGATCACGCCACTGCACTCCAGCCTGGTCAACAGAGCCAGATTCCGTCTCAAAAAAAAAAAAAAAGATGAGAAACTGATCTGTACAGGTAGCTTGTGGGTTTTTCCTTTTTCCTAAAGCTTTTTGGTGGCATGAGCGCCTTAGCATTCCTGAGCTACTGTGACCTGGTCCCAGATAGGTTAAGTTTAAATCAAAGTTAGAAAATATTTCGGATTTCAGTCCTTTTGATCTTAATTTTTAAAAAGCTGAGAATCCCTTTTCTCGCCCATCACATTCCTGAGAATAGGATGCTTCTGGGTCCCTCTAGTCCTCTAGTCTTGGAGATTGGTGGGCGAGAGAATCCGTGAGACCTTCCTTGGAAACCACTTTTATTTAAGTGAAGAAAATTGGGCTGGGTGCAGTGAGTCATGCCTATAATCCCAGCACTTTGGGAGGCCAAGGCGGGTGGATCACGAGGCCAGGAGTTCAAGGCCAACCTGGCCAAGAGGGTGAAACTCCGTCTCTACTAACAATACAAAAATTAGCTGGGCGTGGTGGCAGGCACCTGTAATCTCAGCTACTTGGGAGGCTGAGGCAGAGAATTGCTTGAACCCGGGAGGCGGAGGTTGCAGTGAGAGCGATCGCGCCATTGCACTCAAGCCCGGGCGACAGAGGGAGACTCCGTCTCACAAAACAAGAAAGGAAAAAAAGCTTCCTATAAATTTGTTCCCTTTCAAATAGAACTGCAACAGGAAAGCATCTGGCTCATCTAAGGGTTCTGCTTGGGTCTTGTGAATGCTAGTGTGGCTGTGGTCAGGTGAGCAGTAACTTCTGCAAGGTTCCTCTCAGGCTAGGAGCAGCTCACCGGGGTCCTGGTGGGCCCAAGCCGTATGCTCCTTTGAAGTGGATGGTCTGTGCCATTCACAATTGCTTGGAGACCACGATGTTCATAAATATTTTGGTTTTGTGGTTTTTCAGATTTTGTGCAAATGTTTGTTTTGAGGGGATTTCAGAAAAACTCAGATCTGAGAAGAACTGTGGAGCCTGAAAAAATGCCGCAGGTAGGAGGAAAAGTCAAGTGAAGAGTTTGGAGAATCGGCCTCATGAAAATAGACTGCAGCGGAAGGAGCCATCCTTATTCCAAGTGTTGAAATGTATCTATGTGTCTCTCTTTTGAAACATGTGGTATTTATGGGGTACATGTGATACTCTTATGTACATGGAGTGTAATGATCAAGTCTTTATATAGAGTATCTGTCACCTCCGGTATGTATCCTTTCTGTGTGTTGTCAACATTTCAAATTTTTTTTTTTTTTTTTTTTTTTTTTTTTTTTTTTTTTTTTTTTTTTTTTTTTGAGACGGAGTCTTACTCTGTCGCCCAGGCTGGAGTGCAGTGGCCAGATCTCGGCTCACTGCAAGCTCCGCCTCCCGGGTTCACGCCATTCTCCTGCCTCAGTCTCCCGAGTAGCTGGGACTACAGGCGCCCGCCACCTCGCCCGGCTAGTTTTTTGTAATATTTAGTAGAGACGGGGTTTCACCGTGTTAGCCAGGATGGTCTCGATCTCCTGACCTCGTGATCCACCCGTCTCCGCCTCCCAAAGTGCTGGGATTACAGGCTTGAGCCACCGCGCCCGGCCCAACATTTCAAATATTACAGTTATTTTGAAATACACAATCAGTTGTTAACTATTGCCGCCTCACTGTGATGTGGAACATGAGAACTTCTGTCTAGCTGTATGTTTGTACCTGTTGACCAACTCTCGTCATTCCCCCACCACATATACCCTTCTCATCTCTGGTATCTCTCATTTTACTGTGTACCTCCACAAGATCCACTTTTTAGCTCCCACATATGAGTGATAACATGCAATACTTGTCCTTCTGTGCCTGGCTTATGTCACTTCACATAATGGCCTTCAGTTCCATTCCTGTTGCCGCAAATGACAGGATTTCACTTTAAAAAAAGAGAATAGCCGGCCGGGCGCTGTGGCTCACACCTGCAATCCCATCACTTTGGGAGGTTGAGGTGGGCGGATCACAAGGTCCGGAGATCGAGACCATCCAGGCTAACACGGTGAAACCCCTTCTCTACTAAAAAAAAAAAAAAAAAAAACAAAAAATTAACCAGTCGTGGTGGCAGGCACCTGTGGCCCCAGCCACTCGGGAGGCTGAGGCAGGAGAACGGCGTGAAACCTGGAGGCGGAGCTTGCGGTGAGCTGAGATTGTGCCACTGCACTCCAGCCTGGGTGACAGAGTGAGACTCCGTCTCAAAAAAAAAAAAGAAGAATAGCTGAGGCTGGGCTCAATGGCTCATGCCTATAATCCAGCACTTTGGGAGGCTGAGACTGGTGGATTCCCTGAGGTCAGGAGTTTAAGACCAGCCTGATCAACGTGGTGAAACCCTATCTCTCCTAAAAATACAAAAAAATTAGCTGGGCGTGGTGGCACATGCCTGTAGTCCCAGCCACAGGCGTTTAGGCAGGAGAATTGCTCGAACCCAGGAGGTGGAGGTTGCAGTGAGCCAAGATTGCGCCCTGCACTCCAGCCTGGGTGACAGAGCGAGACTCCATCAAAGCTGACTAGTATTCCATTGTGTGTATATACCACGTTCTCTATCCAGTCATCTCTTGTTGGGCACACAGGTTGATTTCATATCTTGGCTATTAATAGTGCCACAGTAAATGTAGGAGTACAGATGTCTCTTCAGCCGACTGATTTCCTTTCCCTTGGCTGTACGCCCAGTAGTGCGATTGCTGGCTCATATGGCAGTTTTTTTTTTGGAGACGGAGTCTCTCGCTGTTGCTCAGGCTGGAGTGCAGTGGTGAGATTTCAGCTCTCTGCAACCTCTGCCTCCTGAATAGCTGGGATTACAAGCATGCACCACCATGCCCAGCTAATTTTTGTATTTTTTTTTTTTTTAAGAGGCGGGGTTTCACCCTGTTGGCCAGGATGGTCTCGATCTCTTGACCTCGTGATCTGCTTTCCTTGGCCTCCCGAAGTGCTGGGATTACAGGTGTGATCCACCGCACCAAGCAAAAGTGAGACCCTCTGGGCTGGTAGTTCTGTTTATAGAACTACCCAACTATTTAGAAACCTCAATACTATTTTCCATAATGGCTGTATTAATTTACATTCTCACAGCATATATGAGTCCTGTTTACATCCTCACCAGCATTTGTCATCTCTTGTTTTCTTGATAATGGTCATTCTAACTGAAGTGAAATAATAGCTCATTGTGGCTTTGATTTGCATATTCCTGATGATTAGTGATACTGCTTTTTTTTTTTTTTTTTTTTTTTTTTTTTTTTTGAGACAGAGTCTCTCTCTGTTGCCCAGGCTGGAGTTCAGTGGCTCTATCTGGGCTCACAGCAGGGTCCGCCTCCTGGGTTCATACCATTTGCCTGCCTCAGCTTCCTGAGTAGTTGGGACTACAGGCGCCCGCCACCATGCCCAGCTAATTTTTTGTATTTTTAGTAGAGATGGGGTTTCACCATGTTAGCCAGGATGGTCGTGATCTCCCGACCTCGTGATCCACCCGTCTTAGCCTCACAAAGTGCTGGGATTACAGGCGTAAACACTGTGCCTGGCGTTTTCTTATTTTTATTTATTTATTTATTTTTTTAGACGGAGTCTCGCTCTGTCACCGAGGCTGGAGTGTGGTGGCGCGATCTTGGCTCACTGTAACCTCCGCCCTCTGAGTTTAAGTGATTCTCCTGCTTCAGCCTCCCAAGTAGTTGGGATTACAGGCGCCTGCCACCGCTCCTGGCTAATTTTTTGTTTTTAGTAGAGACAGGATTTTGCCATCTTGGTCAGGCTGGTCTTGAACTCCTGACCTTGTGATCCACCCACCTCGGCCTCCCAAAGTGTTGGGATTACAGGTGTGAGCCACTGTGCCCGGCCTATTTTTCCATCATCTTTTTTTTCTTTCCTTTTTTTTTTTTTTTTTGAGGCTCAGTTTCGCTCTTGTTGCCCAGCCTGGAGTGCAATGGCATGATCTTGGCTCACTACAACCTCCCTCCACCTCCTGGGTTCTAACGATTCTCCTGCCTCAGCCTCCCAAGTAGCTGGGATTACAGACAGGCATGTGCCACCATGCCTGGCTAATTTTGTATTTTTAGTAGAGATAGGGTTTCTCCGTGTTGGTCAGGCTGGTCTCAAACTTCTGACCTCAGGTGATCCACCCACCCCAGCCTTCCAAAATGCTAGGATTACAGGTGTGAGCCACCGCACCTGGGTGATAATGGCCATTTTTTTCCATACACTTGGTGGCCATTTGCATGTTTTTTGAAAATGTTTAGGCCGGGCGTGATGGCTCCACCTGTAATCCCAGCACTTTGGGAGGCCAAGGCGGGTGGATCACCTGAGGTCAGGAGTTTGAGAACAGCCTGGCCAACATGGTAAAACGCCATCTCTACTAAAAATGCAAAAATTAGCTGGGCATGGTGGCGCATGCCTGTAACCCCAGCTACTAGGGAGGCTGAGGCAGGAGAATTGCTTGAACTCAGGATGCGGTGAGCCGAGATCGCACCACTGCACTCCAGCCTGGGCACCAAGAATGAAACTTTATCTCAAAAAAAAAAAAACATGTTTAATCATGTTCTTTGTCCCCTTTTTTTTTTTTTTTTTGTTTTTGAGACAGAGTCTCACTCTGTTGTTGGCTAGGCGCCTGTCACCTTACTTGGCTAATTTTTTGTATTTTTAGTAGAGATGGGATTTCACTGTGTTAGCCAGGATGGTCTGGATCTCCTGACCTCATGATCCACCCACCTTGACCTCTCGAAGTGTTGAGATTACAGGCGTGAGTCACTGCGCCCGGCCCTTTGTCCACTTTTTAAATGGGATTATTTTTGTTTTCCCTGTTGAGTTGTTTGAGTTCCTTATATATTCTGGATATTAGTTCCTTGTTGGATGAATAGTTGGCAAATATTTTCTCCCATTTAACAGGTTTTCTGTATTGTTTCCTTTGCTGTGCTGAAGCTTTTTAGGTTTTTTTTTTCTGTTTTTTTGAGACGAAGTTTCACTCCATTGCCCAGGCTGGAGTGCCGTGGCACGACCTCAGCGTACTGCAACCTCCACCTCCCAGGTTCAAGCGATTCTCCTGCCTCAGCCTCCTGAATAGCTGGGACTGCAGGTGCCACTACGCCCAGCTAGTTTTTCTATGTTTAGTAGAGATGGGATTTCACCATGTTGGTCAGGCTGGTCTTGAACTTCTGACCTTGTGACCTGTCCGCCTCGGCCTCTCACAGTGTTGGGATTACAGGCATGAGCTACTGTGCTGGCCTTTTTTTTTTTCATTTTTTTGAGATAGAGTCTTGCTCTGTCACCCAGGCTGGAGTGCAGTGGTGCCATCTCGGTTCACTGTAAGCTCCACCTCCTGGGTTCACGCCATTCTCCTGCGTCAGCCTCCCAAGTAGCTGGGACTATAGGCATCTGCCACCATGCCTGGATAATCTTTTTTGTATTTTTAGTAGAGACAGGGTTTCACCTTCTTGCTCAGGCTGGTTTAGATCTCCTGACCTTGTGATACGCCCGCCTCGGCCTCCCAAAGTGTCGGGATTACAGGCGTGAGCCACTGCCCCTGGCCATTTTTTTGTATTTTTAGTAGAGACAGAGTTTCACCTTGTTTTTCAGGCTGGTCTAGAATTCCTGACCTCAGGTGATCCACCCACCTCGACTTCCCAAAGTGTTGGGATTACAGGCACGAGCCACCATGCCGGCCTAGTTCTGGGTTCTCTGTCCTGTTCCGTTGGTCTGTGTGTGTGTTTGTATCAACCTCATGCTCTTTTCATTTCTGTAGTCTTGTAGAATGGTTTGAGCTCAGGCAGTGTGATTTTTTTTAGCTTTGTTCTTTTTCCTCAGGATTGCTTTGGTTATCTCTGTTCTTTCTTGGTTCCATGTGGATTTTAGAATCTTTTATTCTATTTCTGTGAAGAATGTTATTGGTATTTTGGTAGGGATTGCATTGAATCTGTAGATTGCTTTGGATACGTCCCAAATTTTCATTCCCTTTTGGAGGTTCCTGAGCCAGTGGCTGACATTTCTATATTGCAGTCTGTGGACTTTGTTTGAGGAAGTCTGTTTTATTGTTTTTTTTTTTTCTGAGACAGACTCTCGCTCTGTTGCCCAGGCTGGAGTGCAGTGGCCAGATCTCAGCTCACTGCAAGCTCCGCCTCCCGGGTTTACGCCATTCTCCTGCCTCAGCCTCCGGAGTAGCTGGGACTACAGGCGCCCGCCACCTCGCCCGGCTAGTTTTTTGTATTTTTTAGTAGAGACGGGGTTTCACCGTGTTAGCCAGGATGGTCTCGATCTTGTGACCTCGTGATCCGCCCGTCTCGGCCTCCCAAAGTGCTGGGATTACAGGCTTGAGCCACCGCGCCCGGCCTGTTTTATTGTTACCATGAGTTGTTCCCTGAGGAGTGGTGTGCTTTAGGCCCAGGTGATGTGAAGAAGGGAAATGGACAATGGCACCTTCTCACCGTCTTCTGGCTCTAGAGGCATCAAGGGTGAAAGTCTTTAGTTCCACAGCCCAGATTCAAGGCGTGTGCTTCCTCTCTCCACTGAAGTACTGCAGCAAAACTCTGTGCCTGCGAAAGCCAGTGTCCTGCCCAGTCCTAGGCTCACAGCCTCAGGCCATGCTGACAGCAGCCTTAGGGTGATTCCAGAAAGTTCAGCCTTCTGACTCTGTCTGGGTCCCTTCAGTGTTGGGATACTTTCTAGATCTATGAAGGTTTTTAATTTGTAAAGTCTGTTTCTTAGAGTAACAAGTAATAATTCCTTGTGTGATGCAGGTATCACACAAATTACAGAAAAGAACCATGTGATGGTAATTCACATTCTATTCTGACAGGTCGCGGCTGATGTACTGCAGAGAATGCTGATTTGTAAGTTAATTGCCCTGTGGCCCAGACTAAATGACTTAGTTTGCTTATTAGCAATTCTGTCAGTTTTCTGCCTTTCCATTTGAAGTGTTTCTCCCCCGTATGTTTCACTGTGTAGAGTCCTGGTACTGGAATGCCCTTGTTTTGGTTGTAATTTGGTGTGGATCTACCTTCCCGTTCTTATTCTGGTTTCCAGTTCCTAGCGGCTTTAGATTTAATTTTCAGAGCTGTGAAGGGATACCACGTTAATATGTGGGTAACAGGGAAGCATTTTATTGTCTGTGTTTTGATTAATGGCTTCCAGATTGTAGAAGTCTTGATGGATGTGGGCCCTCTGGAGGACTGGAAGTGGATCCCATGTCCGAAAGCACTTGGGGATTGTTTCTGGTGGGCTGCCACTGTATGCTGACATCTGTTTTCTGTTCCTGGCTCTGTCGTCAGTTGCACTTGATGCTTTGGCTGCTGGAGTACAAGAGGAGTCCTCCACTCACAAGACCGTGAGGTGCTGGTATGTTCTCGAGGGTGGCGTGCCTGAGTGTGCTGCAGGGGGGTTCCTGCCAAATTAAAGAGCCCAGATATTTTAAACACTTCCAGAGCTTCAGCAGCCCACTCCTGAGCACACTTCCTCTGCCAGTTATGATAACAGGCGTGAGGAGGAGGCGACCGTGGGAAAGCCCTGGGAATGCTCTGGTCAGCCTTTTCCCCGTGAGGATGAGGTTGGAAGGCGCGCCCACTGCAGGATCCTGTTCCGCCTCTGGAAGTCCTGCACCAGTGCTTTGTCCCACTCACTGTGACCTCCTCCCCTCTGTGGAGTCTCCCCTTGCTCCTCCTCCCCCGGGTGTGGTCCAGGCTCTAGAGCTGGCCCTGCCTCTCAGCCCCCCACATTTCTAGAACACACTGCAGCTGTGCCTCCGCAGACTTCCGGAACACACTGCAGCCGTGCCTCTACAGACTCCCGCTGCCTGCCCTCCACAGGTCCTGCTCAGATTCACCAGTAGGCAAGCTTGGGCCTATTTGCTTTTTCTCTCCACAACTCTGTGGAGATGTGTGGAGACCTCTGTAGGTGGGGAGGCGGAAGCTGAGGAGTGGGGCTGGGTGGAAAGTGGACGTCGGGGTTTGGTGGAAATGGGGCTCTGGGGTTTGCTTCCCTCTAATGTGGTCAGGGGACCTTGAAGTGAAGTCTTGAGAAACCTGTAGAATTCCCCACCGCTTCCAGGCCTTGTAAGAAACCCGTAGAATTCCCCACCGTTTCCAGGCCTTGTCAACCTTCTTATTCTTTAATTAATTTGCTCTTTATTTCGCATCACTCACAAGTAACTGTTTAACTGCTCAATTAAATGTGTTGTATCATTTGGTACTTTTAGTGAAACAGTGAATAAAGCACTGTGTGGTTTTCTGAATGTTTGCGTGTGCATCAGTTAGCTTAGGCTGCTGTAACAAAGGGCCAGAGACTGCAGTGTGGACGCAGATGTGTTTCCCAGCGGTGGAGGCTGGAAGGTGGAGGTCGGGGTGCCCCCAAGGTTGGGTTCTGGTGAGGACCCTCTTCCTGGCTTGCAGGAGACCTCCTTTTTCTGTGTCCTCATGAGGTAGAGAGGGGGAGAGGAAGCCCTCTGGTGTCTTCTCCGGGAGGTTATCTCATCATCACCTCGGCCTTCTCAGCACCCCACCTGGAGAGGCTGGGCTTCAACAGAGGAACTTTGTGGGGATACAGTTTAGTCTGTGGCAAGGGCTTTTTTAAATAATCTGCATGATAAGATTACTCACACTGACGTCCTGAGCGGCAGATAACAACCACTGACCTGCTGCTTTTTAAATTTTGTAATTAGTTGCCAATACTTTATTTTTGAGACAGAGTTTTGCTCTTGTTACCCAGGCTCGAATGCAATGGTGTGATCTCTGCTCACCGCAACCTCTGCCTCCCAGGTTCAATCGATTCTCCTGCCTCAGCCTCCTGAGTAGCTGGGATTACAGGCGTACATCACCATACCTAGCACGAGCCTGTAATTTTGTATTTTGTATTTTTTAGTAGACACGGGGTTTCATTGTATTGGTCAGGCTGGTCTCGAACTCGTGACCTCAAGTGATACACCCACCTGGGCCTCCTAAAGTGCTGGGATTACCGGCGTGAGCCACCGTGCCCGGCTGGACCCTTGATTTTCTTACCTAGGGAGTCGGCATAAAGTACCCCTTGCTGGTTGCAGGTTGTAAAGCCTCAGGGGGTCTGGGCTGGGCTGTGGTGGTCTGTATGGGCCTACTGGGATATGGCAGGCTGATAGACCTCAAGTGCTCTTGCCACCTGGCTCTGTGACCCCATTCCCCCCTAGAACGTCCTGTTCTCTCACACAGATGGCCCAGGAAACCGTAGTCCCTTCCATTTCTTCCTCATCTTCATGGACAGAGCTGGCCTCAGCCCCTGTTGTGACTACAGTGTTTGAGGCCCTGGTGTGCTGGGCTCTTCTCACAGGCTTGGCACGACCCTCTGGGGGAGTTCCGTTTCACAGAGAGTGCCGCTGAGGCCCCATGGGGTTGGCTCCTGCTGCTCCACTCCTGGGTGCGGCGCAGCCTGCCCTTCCCAACCTGTTTCCTTCTGCTTGCCTCCGCTGCTCTGCTCTGTGGGCTTCGCCATTGCCTTGTCTCCTTTATCGTTGAATTGCCACCTCCTTGGATTCAGTTTCACATCCATGGTTATAGTGGCCTGGTCAAGAAATCCCCTTCCTTCCTTAAAGAAAGGGCGAGCCTGGGCCAGGCGCAGTGGCTCACGCCTGTAATCCCAGCACTTTGGGAGGCCGAGGTGGGCAGATCATGAGGTCAGGAGATCAAGACCATCCTGGCTAACATGTGAAACCCCGTCTCTACTAAAAATACAAAAAAAAAACAAAATTAGCTGGGCATGGTAGCAGGCGCCTGTAGTCCCAGCTACTCAGGAGACTGAGGCAGGAGAATGGTGTGAACCCTGGAGGCGGAGCTTGCAGTGAGCCGAGATGGCACCACTGCACTCCAGCCTGGGTGACAGAGGGAAACTCCGACAGAGGGAAACGCTGTCTAAAAAAAAAGAAAAAGAAGGGGCGAGCCTGAGCCACGGTTTGTGCTGGGACCGATGAGTGGCGTGCAGGGCACCCTCCCTTTCCTGAACCCTCTTTCTGCTGCATTGGCAGGTTCGGCGTGTTCAGTGGACACGTGCTCGGCAGTGTCATCTCCACAGATTCTCCGAAGAGGTTCTTCAGTCACACGTTGACTCAGATACTCACTCACAGCCCTCTGCTGAAAGGTGGGCCCCGAGCGGAGGCTGCTCAGTTGCTGCCCAGTTTGGGGATTGCTGTTGCTCTGTTGCCTTGGTAACGCTGACGGGAGATGCCAGGAGCTCTGGAACCTCAAGCAGAGATTGGGTCCTGAGGTGCCTGAGATTGTTAATATCCTTTCATCTGAAAGGAACAGATTCTTATAAGAAAATTCAGAACTATGAGTGGACAAAATAATTGTCACTAAAATAGAAATACCTTTTTTTTTTTTTTTTTTGAGTCGGAGTCTTACTCACTTGCCCAGGCTGGGGTGCAGTGACACAATCTCAGCTCACTGCAGTCTCCGCCTCCCAGGTTCAAGCAATTCTCATATCTCACCCTCCCAAGTAGCTGGGACTACAGGCACCAGCCACCATACCCGACTAATTTTTTGTATTTTTAGTAGAGGTGGCATTTCACCATGTTGGACAGGCTGGTCTCAAACTCCTGACTTCAGGTGCTCTGCCCAGCTTGGCCTCCCAAAGTGTTGAGGTGTTGGCATTACAGGCATGAGCCACCGTACCCAGCCTAAAATAGAAGTATCTTTTTATTTATTTCTTTATTGGAGACGGAGTTTCGCTCTGTTGCCCAGGCTGGAGTGGTGTGATCTTGGCTCACTGCAGCCTCCACCTCCCGGGTTCAAACATTCTCCTGGTTCAGCCTCCCAAGTAGCTGGGATTACAGGCGTGTGCCACCATGCCTGGCTAAATTTTGTATTTTTAGTAGAGAGGGATTTGACCATGTTGGCCACGCTGGTCTTGAACTCCTGACCTCAGGTAATCCACCCGCCTTGGCCTCCTAAAGTGCTGGGATTACAGGCATGAGCCACTGTGCCCAGCTGCTGTCTAGTCTTTTAAAACTTGGTGTTTGGGCTGGGCGCAGTGGCTCACGCCTGTAATCCCAGCACTTTGGGAGGCCGAGATGGGTGGATCACGAGGTCAGGAGATCGAGACCATCCTGACTAACACGGTGAAACCCCGTCTCTACTAAAAATACAAAAATTAGCTGGGCGCGGTGGCGGGCATCTGTAGTCCCAGCCACACGGGAGGCTGAGGCAGGAGAATGGCGTGAACCCGGGAGGCGGAGCTTGCAGTGAGCTGAGATCTGGCCACTGCACTCCAGCCTGGGCGACAGAGCGAGACTCCGTCTCAAAAAAAAAAAAAAAAAAAAAAAAACGGCCGGGCGCGGTGGCTCAAGCCTGTAATCCCAGCACTTTGGGAGGCCGAGACAGGCGGATCACGAGGTCAGGAGATCGAAACCATCCTGGCTAACACAGTGAAACCCCGTCTCTACTAAAAAAATACAAAAAACTAGCCGGGCGAGGTGGCGGGCGCCTGTAGTCCCAGCTACTCGGGAGGCTGAGGCAGGAGAATGGCGTAAACCCGGGAGGCGGAGCTTGCAGTGAGCTGAGATCTGGCCACTACACTCCAGCCTGGGCGACAGAGTGAGACTCCGTCTCAAAAAAAAAAAAAAAAAAAAAACAACTTGGTGTTTGGGTACGCACCTTCTGCTGGAATACCTGATCACCCAGCACTACTCACATTATCTTTCTGCTGGCTGCCCTTGCCTTGCTGGGACTGTGTGATGGTTCTCAACTAGACTGGGTGTTGCGTTTGATGGCCCGGGCATCGTCTGCCCAGTGGGTGTCCTGTCACCCATGTATGACAGACTGTTTCCGAGATTCCACTCTTACGAGTGGGGCCAAGAGGGACACTTTGAGCTTTCTCTGTGTCTGGCATATCCCCAGGGTAGATGCTCAGGCAGGAAGTGGGTGACGGCTGGAGGACGAGGGATGCACGGATGGCTCCCAACAGGTGCTGTGAGGTGCTCGGGGCTTTGTCATCACTTGGCCGAGCTGAGCTTCCTTTGAACAGCATCCCCACCATAATTGGGTTGTTGACAGTTATTTTATCCCCACCATGATTGGTTTATTGACAGTTTATTTTATTTTATGTATTCATTTTTTTTGCTTTTGAGACAGAGTCTTGCTCTGTCACCCAGGCTGGAGCGTGGTGGCGTGATCTTGGCTCACTGCAACCTCCGCCTCCCGGGTTCAAGCAGTTCCCTGCCCGAACCTCCCGAGTTGCTGGAATTAGAGGTGCCTGCCACCATGCCCGGCTTCTTTGTGTATTTTGAGTAGAGACAGGGTTTCACCATCTTGGCCAGGCTGGTCTAGGCCTCGTGATCCACCCACCTTGGCCTCCCAAAGTGCTGGGATTATAGGCGTGAGCCGCCGCTCCCGGCCTTATTGACAGTTTAGAAGCAGGAAGGTTGAAATGCAGTTGGTCTGTTGGGAAATATTGATTGTGAATATGACAAAGCATTACAAGTAACTGACTGGGCTTGAGAAACAGAATTGATGATAGAGCAAATAGGCAACAAACAGGGAGATGGTGAACTTTAATAATTGAAAAAGTACATATTAATACCTGTTTTCACACTGAAGCTTTGAAATACACCTTTTTGGCCAGGAGCAGTGGCTCACGCCTGTAATCCCAGCACTTTGGGAGGCCGAGGCGGGCGGATCATGAGGTCAGGAGTTCGAGACCAGCCTGGCCAACATAGTGAAACCCCGTCTCTACTAAAAATACAAAAATTAGCAGGGTGTGGTGGCAGGCGCCTGTAGTCCCAGATACTCGGGGGGCTGAGGCAGGAGAATCACTTGGACCCAGGAGGCGGAGCTTGCAGTGAGTGGAGATTGTGACACTGTACTCCAGCTTGTGCGACACAGCGAGACTCCATCTCAAAAAATTTTTAAAAAATACAAAAAGTATCTGGGTTATGGTGGCACACGCCTGTGGTTGCAGCTACTTGGGAGACTGAGGCAGGTGGATTGCTTGAGCCAGGGAGGTTGAGGCTGTGGTGAGCACTGCACTCCAGCCTGGGTGATAGTGAGACCCTGTCCAAAAACAAAACCCACAACTTTTTGATCTCTGACTTGAAGTTTTTGTCTCTTTCTCCCCATGCAGCATCTGATGCTGTTCAGATGCAGAGAGAGTGGAGCTTTGCGCGGACGCACCCTCTGCTCACCGCACTGTACCGCAGGGTGAGTGGAGGTGGTATGAGACCTGCTGCCGAGCTCGTGGTGGGGGATTAAGATCTGCCGAGTCCGTGTCATGCTGCCTGCCGTGGATGCCACATCGGGAGGTTCAGGGATGTCTAGTGAGACATGGCTGTCCTCATTGAGGCCACCACTTGGTTCAGGAGACTGAACTTGTCAGTTGGGCTGAGCCCCTCCTTGAGATAAGGAGGATTCTCTCCAACCAGTGCTGAGCACGGTGAGGGGAGAGACGCCACTGTGAGGGGAGAGACGTCCCTGTGTGAGCTGTCACAGCTCCACGTGTTACCTTTGCAGTGGGAAGTGAGGGGGCTGCGGTGGTTACCGGCTGGGAGGGAGGTGAGGGGTCATCTGTCCCACACTGGTTTGCTTTGATATTGAAGGGAGCAGACACTTTTATTTCAGCTCTTTGTGATGCTGAGTCCAGAGGAGTTGGTTGGCCATTTGCAAGAAGTTCTGGAAACACAGGAGGTTCACTGGCAGCGAGTGCTCTCCTTTGTGTCTGCACTGGTTGTCTGCTTTCCAGAAGCGCAGCAGCTACTTGAAGGTGAGCCTTCACGAGAGCCCGGTGGTGCTGGTCAGAGTGTGTGGGGGTGTGATTTGAGCACTGGTGTCAGCAGAGTCCAGCTGACTGTGGGTGAGCCTCTCAGTGAAGCCCTTCCCTACCTGCCCGGAACCTGTAGTGCCTCATGTCAATGGAACGGTCTTCATTGGACACTTCCATAAGCACTGACTGCTGCTCTGACAGGCCAGAGTGTGCACTGCTGCTTCGTTCAAGTCTCTAGTGGTTTGTGCTTGACATGCTGTAATTGCTGTCTAGTTTTTTAAAACTTGGTGTTTGGGTATGCACATTCTCCTACTGGAATACCTGATCACCTAGCACAGCTCACATTGTCTTTCTGCTGGCTGCCCTTGCCTTGCTGTGACTATGTCATGGTCCTTAACTAGACTGGGTGGCGCGTTTGATGGCCCAGGCATTCGAGAGCTGCCAGCTGGACAGCATGGTCACTGCGTTCCTGGTTGTGCGCCAGGCAGCACTGGAGGGCCCCTCTGCGTTCCAGTCATATGCAGACTGGTTCAAGGTAAGTGACCTGCCACTCGGCTACCTAACACTTGATCTTCCCATAAGGCCTGGGAGTGGAGACCATGCTGTCCCTACCTGACACTCTGTCATGAGAGTGAATAATCTTGCTGTCAGCTTTGCCAAGTGGCCTCAGCAGATCTTCCTCTGTGTGTGCTGAGGGGCCTGGATTCTCCCTGTTGGGGCCTTGGCCCCTTCCCCTGGTTTCTGTCGCACTTACTTTTTTTTTTTTTTGAGACGGAGTCTCGCTCTGTCGCCCAGGCTGGAGTGCAGTGGCGCAATCTCGGCTCACTGCAAGCTCCGCCTCCCGGGTTCACGCCATTCTCCTACCTCAGCCTCCCGAGTAGCTGGGACTACAGGCGCCCGCCACTGCGCCCGGCTAATTTTTTTCTATTTTTTAGTAGAGACGGGGTTTCACCATGGTCTCGATCTCCTGACCTTGTGATCCGCCCGCCTCGGCCTCCCAAAGTGCTGGGATTACAGGCATGAGCCACCGCGCCCGGCCTACTCTGTCGCACTTACTTGATGGAGCCTCCTACTCTCTTTTATAAGAAAATTTGTAAAGTCAAGCCTGGACACCATAGGGAGACTTCATCTCCACCAAGAAACACCAAAAACACACACAAAAAAACAAAGAAAACTATGCAGGTGTGGTGGCAGATACCTGTGGTCCTAGTTACTCAGGAGGCTGAGATGTGAGGATTACTTGAGCCTGGGAGATCAAGACTGCAGTGAGCTGTAATTGCACCACTGTACTCCAGCCTGGGTGACAGAAGGAGACTCCATCCCAAAAAGAAAAAGAAGAAAATTAGTGAAATCAGGAAAGGGGGACACAGATGTGGCTATTGCTTTTTGCACATTATACAGTCTCTTATTTTCCCTTTGTTTTTTGACACGGAGCCTTCCTGTGTCACCGAGGCTGGAGTGCAGTGGTGCAGAAAGCTCACCTTCTCGGCTCACTGCAACCTCCACCCCCCAGTTTTAAGCAATTCTCCTGCCTTAAACTCCTGAGTAGCTGGGATTACAGGCGTGTGCTACGACGCCCGGCTCATATTTGTATTTTTAGTAGAGACAGGGTTTCACCATGTTGGTCAGGCTGGTCTCTAACTCCTGACCTCGTGATCCACCCGCCTTGTCCTCCCAAAGTGCTGAGATTACAGGCGTGAGCCACCGCGCCGGGCCTTTCGTTCTTTTCTTTTTTTGAGACGGAGTCTCATTCTGTCACTCATGCTGGAGTGCAGTGGTGCCATCTCGGCTCACTGCAACCTCTGCCTCCTGGGTTCAAGCAATTCTCCCGCCTCAGCCCCCAGAGTAGCTGGGGTTACAGGTGTTCGCCACCACACCCGGCTAATTTTTAGTAGAGATGGGGTTTCATCATGTTGGCCAGGCTGGTCTCAAACTCCTGACCTCAAGTGAACCGCCTGCCTCAGCCTCCAAAAGTGCTGGGATTACAGGTGGGAGCCACCACACCCAGGCTTACGTCTCTAGTTTTCATGTAAGTCCTGAAACAAGTACTTCCCTTCTTCAGCGGTATCATGTATTCTTCCTTTTTCTTTTTCTTTTTCTTTTTTTTTTTCTTGAGACGAAGTCTCACTCTGTCGCCCAGGCTGGAGTGCAGTGGCGCAATCTCCACTCACTGCAAGCTCCACCTCCCGGGTTCACGCCATTCTCCTGCCTCAGCCTCCCGTGTAGCTGGGACTACAGGCACCCACCACCAAGCCTGGCTAATTTTTTGTATTTTTAGTAGAGATGGGGTTTCACCATGTTAGCCAGGATGGTCTCGATCTTCTGACCTCGTGATCCACCCGCCTAGGCCTCCCAAAGTGCTAGGATTACAGGTGTGAGCCACCGTGCCTGGCCTCTTCCTTTTTCTTTGGAACACACACAGTGTTCTCTCTGACAGAAGTTTATGCAGCTGTTCCCAAACCTGAGTGCACATTAGACTTGCCTGGAGGGGGCTTTGGAAATACAGATCCCAGGGCCCATTTCAGACTGCTGAGTCTGAGCTGAGACCTCAGGGATCCCTGGACAACCCCTGTGCAAACCCCCAGTTCATGTCAGGAGTTGGGTGTCTTTGAGACATCAACTGTGAAGGGCACTCATGGTTACTCTTTTAGTGCTTGTAAGTAAAGTTTCCATTTGAAGGGTTAATTTTTTGTAGAAGTTTTGGGTTCGGACCAGGTGCAGTGGCTCATACCTGTAATCTCAGCACTTTGGGAGGCCTAGGCAGGAAGATTGCTTGAGCTCAGGAGTTCAAGATCAGCCTGGGCAGCACAGTAAGACCTCCGTCTCTACAGAATGTAACAATTAGCTGGGTGTGATGGTAAGCACCTGTGGTCCCAGATGCTTACCGGCTGAGGCAGGATGATTGCTTGAGGCTAGGTGGTTGAGGCTGCAATGAGCTGGGATTGCATTACTACACTCCAACCTGCGAGACAGAGCAAGACTCTGTCTCAAAAAAAAAAAAAAAAAAAAAAAGGATTGGGTTTGCCTGCCATCACCACCTTGGTGAAGTAGTTGCCTCTTTGTAGGAGTCTCAGCTCCCTGAAATTTTAAAGAGCCACGTGCCTGCATAGCCATCATGACTGCTAGTGCCTGCTCCTCCCTGGGGCCTTCTGAGGAGGTGAGGCTGCACAGCAGGCTGAGCCGCATCTGTTCGTGTTGGGAGAAGGAGGGGATTGGTGCGGCATCAGCTCACTTTTATTCCTTAAAGTACCTTCTCACCTGCCCTCAGGCTCTCCCCAGCTCTGCCGAGTTGGCCTGGGGCTTCCACTAAACTAAGAGGAGAGGCATTTGCTTTGTCCTTAGTGAGGTGCTGAGAGATTTGTGCCAGAGTCCACCTGCTGCTCAGGTCACGAGTTCATGGGTCTCCAGGGTCTCGTTCCTCGGTTCCCACGGCGACCGTTGGGTCCACCTGGTGCTCAGGTCACGAGTTCATGGGTCTCCAGGGTCTCGTTCCTCGGTTCCCACGGCGACTGTTGGGAGAGGACCCTCTGGAGTGCTGTGTTGATGGTGCTGTTTTGGTTTTGTTTCCTTTTTTTTGTTTGTTTTGGTTTTGTTTGCTTTTTCTTTTACCTTTTCAAATCAACTTTATCAAAATATAGTTGAAATGAAATAATAAAATGTATCCAATGTAAGTGTACCATTGAATGAGGTTTTTTGTTTGTTTCTTTTTGTGTTTTAAGAGACTGGGTGTTGCTCTGTTGCCCAGGCTGGAGTGCAGTGGCATGATCATAGCTCACTGCAGCCTTGACCTCCTGGGGTCAAGCAGTCCTCCTGCCTCAGCTTCCAGAGTAACTGGGACTACAGGTGTGTGCCGCCACACTCAGCAAATTAAAAAACTTTTTTTTGTAAATACATCATACTGTGTTGCCCAGGCTGGTCTCAGATTCCTGGCCTTAAGCGATCCCCCCACCTCAACCTCCAAAGCACTGGGATTACAGGCCTGAACCACCATGTCCAGACAGTTAGATGAGTTTTGATAAATGTATATATGCATATTCAGTCTTTGAACATTTGTTTTTGTTTTGTTTTGTTTTGTTTTTGAGATGGAGTCCCTCTCTGTCACCAGGCTGGAGGTGCAGTGGCGTGTTCTTGACTCACTGCAACTCCCGCCTCCTGGGTTCCAGCGATTCTCCTGCTTCAACCTCCCGAGCAGCTGGGACTACAGGTGCACACCACCACACCCGGCTAATTTTTGTAATTTTAGTAGAGATGGGGTTTCACCATGTTGACCAGGATGGTCTCGATCTCTTGATTTCGTGATCCGCTCCCCTTAGCCTCCCAAAGTGCTGGGGTTACAGGCATGAGCCACCGAACCTGGCCTGAACATCTGTTTTAATTTTTACTTTTGAGGGCAAATCCCAGCACTGTGGAAGGATGAGGCAGGCAGATCGCTTGAGCCCAGTAGTTCGAGACCACCTTTAGCAACATGGCAAAACCCCATCTGTACCAAAAATACAAAATTTAACTGGGTGTGGTGGTGGGTGCCTATAATCCAGCTACTCGGGAGGCTGAGGCAGGAGAATCTCTTGAACCCGGGAGGTGCAGGTTGCAGTGAGCCCTGACTGTGCCACTGCACTGCAGCCTGGGTGACAGAGCGAGACTGTCTCTCAAAAAGAAAAAAAAAAAAGCTGGGAGTGGTGGCAAATGTCTGTAATCTCAGCTACTAGGGAGGCAGGAGAATCCCTCAAATCTGGGGGGCAGACGTTGCAGTGAGTCAAGATTGCGCCATTGCACTCCAGCCTGAGCAACAGAGCCAGACTCTGTCTCCAAAAAAAAAAAAAAAAAGTACACAATGTTGCATGCTTTCAGAAAGACCAAGGTGAGCCTTCAGTTCCAGTTGCAGTTCAGGTTTCCTGATGGATATTAACTCGCTGAGCTTTCACCAGGATCTCCTGCGCACTCACACGGGGCCACCAGGATCTCCTGCGCGCTCACACGGGGCCACCAGGATCTCCTGCGCGCTCACACGGGGCCACCAGGATCTCCTGCGCGCTCACACGGGGCCACCAGGATCTCCTGCGCGCTCACACGGGGCCACCAGGATCTCCTGCGCGCTCACACGGGGCCACCAGGATCTCCTGCGCGCTCACACGGGGCCACCAGGATCTCCTGCGCGCTCACACGGGGCCACCAGGATCTCCTGCGCGCTCACACGGGGCCACCAGGATCTCCTGCGCGCTCACACGGGGCCACCAGGATCTCCTGCGCGCTCACACGGGGCCACCAGGATCTCCTGCGCGCTCACACGGGGCCACCAGGATCTCCTGTGCTCACACGGGGCCACCAGGATCTCCTGTGCTCACACGGGGCCACCAGGATCTCCTGTGCTCACACGGGGCCACCAGGATCTCCTGCACGCTCACACGGGGCCACCAGGATCTCCTGTGCGCTCACACGGGGCCACCAGGATCTCCTGTGCTCACACGGGGCCAGGGCAGCAGGAGCTCGTGCGGTTTTGCAGTAAGTGGCTCCGTTTTCACAGAGGTACACATTCTCTCTGCAGGTTCACTTGTGATGTGTTCAGGGCCATGCCCATTTAAAATCTTCCTTCCCTCCCTGACTGACTGCAGCCCCCAGGACCTTGCTGCAGCCGCCTTCGTTCCTGGAAGGGTTTGCTCATGTTCCATGCTTGCTCTGCTGGGGTCTTGCAGTGTCACTGTCTGAGGGGTGGCCCTCCTTGGCCTGTTTTCCTTATGCACCTCTCTTGCAGTGATCTGTCCGCTGATGGATGAGGTTAGAAGTTAAAGTGTGTTCAGAAGCGGCTTCATCCCACAAAATCAATTTGTTTGCTGTGCATAAACACTTCTTAGGGCATTTAACAAATTGTACCCCAAGGATCCCAAAAGGATACCATCAGTGTTTGTTCTAGCTAATTATTTTTAACTTCTTTTCTTTGAATAACTTTTATTTTTTTATTTTATTTTATTTATTTATTTATTTATTTTTTTGAGACGGAGTCTTGCTCTGTCGCCCGGGCTGGAGTGCAGTGGCCGGATCTCAGCTCACTGCAAGCTCCGCCTCCCAGGTTTACGCCATTCTCCTGCCTCAGCCTCCCGAGTAGCGGGGACTACAGGCGCCCGCCACCTCGCCCGGCTAGTTTTTTGTGTTTTTAGTAGAGACGGGGTTTCACCGTGTTAGCCAGGATGGTCTCGATCTCCTGACCTCGTGATCCGCCCGTCTCGGCCTCCCAAAGTGCTGGGATTACAGGCTTGAGCCACCGTGCCCGGCCTTGAATAACTTTTAGATCTTCTCTTTGATCAAAGCACAGCCATGCCATCTGTAAATGTGTGAACCACAATGACTTTTGCTTGTTTCTCTTTTTTCCTTTCTGTTTAGGAGACAGACCAGAGAAGCAGCCCAGACACTGCCTGGGTGGTGCAGCCGCGCCTGGCTGTCCTGGGCTTCACGCTCTTCTCTCCACACAGGCCTCCTTTGGGAGCACGCGAGGCTACCATGGCTGCAGCAAGAAGGCGCTGGTCTTCCTGTTTACGTTCTTGTCAGACCTCGTGCCCTTTGAGTCCGCCCGGTACCTGCAGGTGAGAAGCTGGCTGCCATATCCATGATTTCTGGTGCTTCTCTCACCTACTCAATCTCAGGACTGCCTTGGCCTCCCCAAGAGCCTCCTGCAGATCTGCTCTGAGCCTCTCAGCCAGGCCCCTCCCCTTCCCCAAGCAGTTTATGGTGAAACAACACAAACATTGCAGCTGGGGGTGTCCATGTGGACACAAAGTGAGGGCACGTGTGCCAGTAATGGCAAACTCTCAGAAACTCTTTTCTCCTCTAGGCCAAGGAGGTGGGTAGATAGACCCGCTCAACACGGTTGAGTGTGGCCTTCACTGCTCATTTTCTTCTCTTTAAAGTCCTCTGTTCTTTTTCCCTTCCTCCCTCAAAACAGCGAGCAGGTCTGAGTGGTGACGTGGAGAGGCATTCTCAGCGCCCAGTGATGCAGGAGGAGGAAGCTGTAGTGCAGTGAGGTGTTAGGGACTCATTCTGGCTTTTTTTTTTTTTTTCTTTGAGACAGCCTCACTCTGTCGCCCAGGCTGGAGTGCAGTGTTGCCATCATAACTCACTGTAGCCTACACCTCCCAGGTCAAGCAATTCTCCCACCTCAGCCTCCTGAGTAGTTGGGACTCTAGGCGCACACCAGCAAACCTGGCTGGTTTTTTTTTTCTTTTTTTTAGTACAAATGGAGTACTTGCTATGTTGCCCAGGCTGGTCTTGAACTGAGCTCAAGTGATCCTTCTGCCTTGGCCTCCCAAAGTGCTGGGATTACAGGCATGAGCCACCGTGCCCAGCCTGACCCTCATCTTTTAAGAAAACTGGCCGGGCGCAGTGGCTCACACCTGTAATCCCAGCACTTTTGGAGGCTGAGGAGGGCAGATCACTTGAGGTCAGGAGTTCGACACCAGCCTGACCAACATGGAGAAACCCCATCTCTACTAAAAATACAAAATTAGCCTGGTGTGGTGGCACATGCCTGTAATCCCACCTACTTGGAGGGTGAGGCAGGAGAATCGCTTGAACCGGGGAGGTGGAGGTTGCAGCCAAGACCGCACCACTGCACTCCAGCCTGGGCAACAACAGCAAAACTCTCTCTCAAAAAAAAAAAAAAAAAAATGCAGTGTCTCCTCTGTCCCCTTTGACCAGGAAGCCAAAGGCGTGGAGCTGCAGGTGGGCCAGCCAGTTCCTGCTGCTGCTAGGATTGTACATCCCTGGTTTCCCCAGTGAGCCACCCAGGACTTGGAGGACCAACTACATTAGAATTCCTTCGTTTTTCACCTGGGGAAGCATACGGAGTCTCGCTCTGTCGCCCAGACTGGAGTGCAGTGGCATGGTCTCGGCTCACTGCAAGCTCCGCCTCCCGGGTTCACGCCTTTCTCTTGCCTCAGCCTCCTGAGTAGCTGGGACTACAGGCACCCGCCACCAAGCCCGGCTAATTTTTTGTATTTTTAGTAGAGATGGGGTTTCACCATGTTAGCCAGGATGGTCTCAATCTCCTGACCTCGTGATCCGCCCATCTTGGCCTCCCAAAGTGCTGGGATTACAGGAATGAGCCACTGTGCCTGGCTTGTGTTTTAATTTTACTAATGGTTTGCTTTGCATAGTCGTAAGTCTGTAAAGGGCTGTGTTTCTCTACTCAGCACTGTGGATGTTGGAAGTGAATTGTGGCCTCCCTGGAGTCCAGGCAGTTCCCAGACTAATGGTGCTGCACTCTGCCATCTATCCTCAGGTGCACATTCTCCACCCTCCCCTCGTTCCCAGCAAGTACCGCTCCCTCCTCACAGACTACATCTCATTGGCCAAGACACGGCTGGCCGACCTCAAGGCAAGCTGCCCCTCCGTGCCCACTCCTCACATCTGTCCCGGCAGAAACTGCTTTGTTTTCTTGTTCTCATTCTGTCTCTTCTCTGAAGGTTTCTATAGAAAGCATGGGACTCTATGAGGATTTATCATCAGCTGGGGACATTACTGAGGTAACGTTGCTTGAGCCCTGCAGGGTCTCAGCCAGTCACGCCCACCATGCAAAGTCCAGTTTCCTTTGACTCTTGAGTTGAGCTTGAGCTTTTACGTCTGGTCTTGCCTTGGGCGCAGCTGGGGACTAGGCTCTGGGGGCCTTTGTTTTGCCTTGTCCCACCTTGTGTGTGTGGAAAGAGTTAGTGTGTGTGGGAATGAAGCACCTCACGCTGCAGTAAATTTGTCCTTTCAGGAGACCTTGGTTCATGTGGGGTTGAATGGAGAGGTGGTTGCTCATGTTTTTCTCTGAATCACAGAGAAGTGTGAACTTTTTTTTCTTTGGAGTCGGAGTCTTGCTCTGTCGCCCAGGGTGGAGTGCAGTGGCCCAACCTCGGCTCACTGTAAGCTCCGCCTCCCAGGTGCACACCATTCTCCTGTCTCAGCCCCCCAAGTAGCTGGGACTACAGGTGCCTACCACCACGCCCGGCTAATTTTTTGTGTTTTTAGTAGAGATGGGGTTTCACTGTGTTAGCCAGGATTGTCTCGATCTCCTGACCTCATGATCCGCCCGCCTCAGCCTCCCAAAGTGCTGGGATTGCAGGCATGAGCCACTGCGCCCGGCCGAAATCTTTACTTTCAACTCTTTAGTCTCCTAGAGGCATGAAAGAGGCTCACGGCAGGCTCTCAGCAGAGCTGAGCTGTCTTGATGAGCGCTGCACATCGCCGGGTCTGAGTCTTGTGTGTGTGGAAGCGGCAGTGTTGTCCCTTCCCCTGTCTTGCTGGTATTTTGGGACATTGTGGAGTGCTCCAGGGCCCCTGCTGTGGACACACCATGTGGGCCTTTACCTTTAATTTGTACAGAGTCTTTGCATCAAGGAAGCACAGGTTGAGTGTGGCCTTCACTGCTCACTTTCTTTTCTTTAAAGTCCTCTGTTCTTTTTCCCTTCCTCCCTGTGTGGGAACCAGCCCCACAGCCAAGCTCTTCAGGATGTTGAAAAGGCCATCATGGTGTTTGAGCATACGGGGAAAATCCCAGTCACCGTCATGGAGGCCAGGTAGGCCGGGCTGCCCAAAGGGCCGCTGGTGGCTGCAATGTGTGCAGACTCCGCTCTGATGCCTGTCAGTGTGTTGGGGCTCTTCTGAGTGTGTCCCAGGTCTGCTCAGAGCCACATGGGGCAGGTTGGCCACTGTCTATTTATGGAGAGACAGGAGTCAGGGCTGTAAATGTCACATCGAGGATCCTGCCGTGAGGGGATACGGGCTGAGGTCAAGAGCTATACATTTGCCATGAAACATGTTTTCCTTTGTAAGAGCAGGTGATGCCCCCCAATGCTGAAACAGCTGACAGGAAGTGCTGATTGGGGAGCTTGCACTGGGAGGGAAGACAGTGGGACCCTGATGATTTTTTTTATCAATGCCTTCTTCGTGACCAATATGGAGTCAGTAATAAAGAGCTGAATAGCTCAGCTTTATTCAATTTGTTGTGATCCCAAAACATCTTGAATTCTGGTGGTTACCCGTGTGGATGAGCTGATTGCAGCTCCCAGGGTTTTGAAATTAGCTCCAAGGAAATTGCCCCAAATGGACCTTACATGGTCCTCATGGCCTCAGATTGATCCAGGCTCCACGTTCATGCCCGGGGAGCAGGCGGAATGTGGTCCTGCCCCACACATGCCTTGTCCCAGAACTGTGCGCAAGAAGGCTTCATAATGCATCGTGGCTTTGGAATAAGCCCTCGCGGTCCACTCTCTGAAACACCCGTCACTGTCTGTGGGAATTGCCTTTTCGCTGCACTCACCTACGCGCTGTCTGCTTCTCTGTGTTGCAGCATATTCAGGAGGCCTTACTACGTGTCCCACTTCCTCCCTGCCCTGCTCACACCTCGCGTGGTCAGTATGCGTCTCCATGAGTTCATGACCAGTTGTGTAGAAAGCAAGGACTTTGCTTGTCAGCCTCTCACAGGGCTCTTCTCTTCCCACAGCTCCCCGAAGCCCCTGACTCCCGTGTGGCGTTTATAGAGTCTCTGAAGAGGTATGCAGCCACGGCTGGAAGGGGACAGCTGTGCTTCCAGGTTTCTTCTGACAATGCGAAGATTTGTGGCTCTTCTGTAGAGAAATTTGATATAAAATATTGGCTCCAAATTTAGTTGGTTACTATTTTTTTTTAAGATGGAGACTCGCTCTGTCACCCAGGCTTGGAGTACAGAGGCGAGATCTCGGCTCACTGCAACCTCCACCTCTTAGGTTCAAGCGATTCTCCTGCCTCAGCCTCCTGAGTAGCTGGGATTACAAGCCTGTGCCTGGCTAATTTTTTTTGTTTGTTTTTAGATGGAGTCTCGCTCTGTAGCCCAGGCTGGAGTGCAATTGCACAATCTTGGCTCACTGCAAGCTCTGCCTCCTGGGTTGGAGCAATTCTCCTGCCTTAGCCTCCTGAGTAGCTGGGATTACAAGTGTGCACTACCACGCCCTGGTAATTTTTGTATTTTTAGTGGAGACGGGGTTTTGCCATGTTGGCCAGGCTGGTGTTGAACTCCTGACCTCAGAAGATGATCCACCCAGCGTGGCCTCCCAGAGTGCTGGGATTATAGGTGTGAGCCACCGCTCCTGGCCTATTTTTTTTTTTTTTGACGGAGTCTCTGTTGCCCAGGCTGGAGTGCAGTGGTGCGATCTCAGCTCACTGCACCCTCCACCTCCCGGGTTCAAGCAATTCTCCTGCCTCAGCCTCCTGGGTAGCTGGGATTACAGGCGTGCACCACCACACCCAGCTAATTTTTGTATTTTTAGTAGAGACAGGTTTCACCATGTTGGTCAGGCTGGTCTCAAACTCCTGGGCTCAAGCGATCTGCCCGCCTCGGCCTCCCAAAGTGCTGGGATTACAGGCATGAGCCACCGCGCCTGGCTGTATCATTCTTCAGTGAAAGAAAGTGTTTCAGTACATAATGATTGTGCAAAGAGGAGAACTGAAGGAAAATCAGAGAGCTCTGGGAAAGCCTCATGCTGCACAACTTTAGGGTAGACCTGGAAGTTCTTGTTTAGAATAATAAGGTATCCCTGGGTCACTTACATTGCAGGCTACTAGCTAGAAAGTTGGTTGGTATCACAAAAGTATCTTCTTATTTCTTGGAAGAAATAAGAAAGTGTAAGTCCTATATTCCAGCAAAATTTTTAAAGTTCTGGGACCTGTAAGAAGATCAAAAAGAGAAAGAGCCTTTTTTTCTTTTTCTTTTTTGTATTTTTGTATTTTTAGTAGAGACGGGGTTTCACTATGTCAGCCAGACTGGTCTCAAACTCCCGACCTTGTGATCTACCCGCCTCGGCCTCCCAAAGTGCTGGGATTACAAGCGTGAGCCACCATGCCCTGCAAAAATCATGTTTTTAATCTTAAAATAAGTTTATTCTCTGGGATGATTTCTTTGGATTGTTTTGAGACAGGGTCCCACTCTGTCACCCAGGCTGGAACACAGCGGTACAGTCATGGCTCACTACAGCCTTGACCCTCCTGGGTTTCAACAGTCCTTCCCCTCTTCCTCCCCAGTAGCTGGGTCTGGAAGCGTGCTCCACCACGCCCAGCCATTTTTTAAATGTTTTGGGGACATGGATTTTTGCTGTGTTGCCCGGGCTTATCTCTATCTCTTAGCCTCAAATAATCCTCCTGCTTCAACTTCCCAAAGTTCTGGGATTACAAATAGGAGCTGCTGTACCTGGCTTACCCTTATCTGTTAAGAAAGTTCCCTCTTAATTTGCTAAGGATTTTTAGCATGAACTCATGCCTGTTGTCGTTGTTGTTGTTTTGAGTCAGTCTCGCTCTGTCACCCAGTCTGGAGTGCAGGGGCGCAATCTTGGCTCACTGCAAGCTCCGCTTCCCGGGTTCACGCCTTTCTCCCACCTCAGCCTCCCGAGTAGCTAGGACTACAGGCGCCCGCCACCACACCCAGCTAATTTTGTTTTTGTATTTTTAGTAGAGACGGGGTTTCACTGTGTTAACCAGGATGGTCTCAATCTCCTGACCTCATGATTGGTCCGCCTCAGCCTCCCAAAGTGCTGGGATTACAGGCATGAGCCACCGTGCCTGACCCTTTTTTCTTTCTTTCTTTTTTTTTTTTTTTTTTGAGACAGAGTCTCGCTCTGTTGCCCAGGCTGGAGTGCAGTCGCACCAGGACCATCTTGGCTCATTGAAACCTCTGCGTTCCAGGTTCAAATGTTCAAATAGTTCTTGTGCTTCAGCCTCCTGAGTAGCTGGGATTACAGGGGCCCCGTCAACACACCTGGCCAGTTCTTGTGTTTTAGTGGAGTTTCGCTGTATTGGACAGGCTGGTCTTTAACTCCTGACCTCAAGTGATCCGCCCGCCTTGGCCTCTCAAAGTGCTGGGATTACAGGAGTGAGCCACCACTCAGGGCTGAATTAATGCTTTCTCCCTCTTTTTAGATGATCATGCTTTTCTCCTTTAATCTGTGAACGTGATTGATTACTTTCATTTGTTCCTACTGTTGGAATATCCTTGTATTCCTGAAATATCTCCTGCTTAGTAATAATTTTTTGTTTTACAAACTACTGACTGGCCAGGCGTGGTGACTCACGCCTGTAAATCCCAGCACTTCGAGAGGCTGAGGCAGGCAGATCACCTGAGGTCAGGAGTTCAAGACCAGTCTGGCTAACACGGTGAAACCCCATCTCTACTAAAAATAAAAAAATTAGCCGGGCGTGGTGGTGGGCTCCTGTAGTCCCAGCTACTTAGGAGGCTGAGGCAGGAGAATGGTGTGAACCCAGGCTCGGGAGGCGGAGCTTACAGTGAGCTGAGATCACACCACTGCACTCTAGGCTGGGCAACAGAGCCAGACTCCGTCTCAAAAAAAGTAAATAAATAAATAACAATAAATAAATAAACTACTGGCTTTGGTATTTTGCGTGTTTTTGCATCAGTGTGATTCCCCTGTAGCATCTTGGCTGCTTCAACATCAGGGTCTTATTGCCTCATACAGTGAATCGAGCAGCTTTCCTTTTTGTGATCTCTGAAACATTTTGTTTGGTAGAGGAATTTGTGTTTTAAGGTTTGATAAATCTTGGGTGCAAAGCAGTCTGGTGCTGTGTCTTTTTTTTTTTTTTTAAGACAGTCTCTTTTGTTGCCCAGGCTGGAGTACAGTGGCACAATTTTGGCTCACTGCAGCCTCCACCTCCCGGTTTCAAGTGATTGTCCTGCCTCAGCCTCCCGAGTAGCTGGGATCACAGGCGCATGCCACCACACTCAGCTAATTTTTGTATTTTTAGTAGAGATGGGGTTTCGCCATGTTGGGCAGGATGGTCTCGATCTCCTGACCTTGTGATCCACCTGCCTCAGCCTCCCAAAGTGCTGGGATTACAGGTGTGAGCAGCCGCACCTGGCCAATTTTTATATGTATATATTTATTTCAGACGGAGTTTTGCTCTTGTTGCCCAGGCTGGAGTACAATGGTGTTATCTCGGCTCACCGTAACCTCCGCCTCCCGGGTTCAAGCAATTCTCCTGCGTCAGCCACCCCAGTAGCTGGGATTACAGGCGTGGACCACCACGCCCAGCTAATTTTCGTATTTTTAGTTGAGACGGGGTTTTGCCATGCTGGCCAGAATGGTCTCCAACTCCCAACCTCAGGTGATCTGCCTGCCTCAGCCTCCCAAAGTGCCGGGATTACAGGCGGGAGCCACCACGCCTGGCCCAATTTTGCCTATTTTTAATGACATGAACTAAACATTTTTCTTAGTATTATTCATTAAAATTAACAAAGATTCATGTTTCGAATTTGGAAATTACCAAAAATTGAATGGGAGAAATAGAAATAATTTATAATTTCACTGGCAGAGATAATCTCCGGTGGTATTTTGTGGTCTAGCGCTTTAGATATTAATGTGATTAATACGACATATTTTGAAACAGTGCTATTTAAATCTATATATTTTTAATCTTTTCTAAACATAGACTCATAGTGTACACAGTATTTATAATTTATTTAAATTTAATATGTTTTTATTTTATGATAGGTTTGGGGATTGTAATCTTGAATTAGTTTAAGCCGTAGCTGACTTGGTTTTACTGTTTTCCTGTGATGCAGAGCAGATAAAATCCCGCCATCTCTGTACTCCACCTACTGCCAGGCCTGCTCCGCTGCGGAAGAGAAGCCGGAAGGTAGTTCCTGGGCCGCTTGTCCCCCTGGGACTTGTGCTTTTCCGTTTTCCTGACCTTGAGCGTCTCTCGTGCAGCAAAGCCCGAGTGAGCTGGGGGGAGGCTGTGCCGGCTCAGGCCGGTGCTGTAGGTACAGGGTCCGCCCACCATGCTGACGCCCAGGGCCAGCCGTGGCACAGGCTCTTACCTGGGGGTCCTGAAGAATCACTTAGCACCTTCTGGAAAGGAGTGTGTCCTGCGCAGCCCCACTTTGTCGTTCGTCCTCTTTCCGTGGGCCGTGCTGAGGTGTGTGTGCAGGCTTCAGACTCGGGTGCGCGCTCAGCGGCCACCTTGGGGCCCACAGCGCCGGCTGCAGCCTGTTGCAGGGAGCGCCACGCAGCACTTTCCTGTTGCGCAGTTCGGGTAGGAGTAGAAGGCGGCTCTTGGCCTCTGGGGAGCAGTGGTGCAGCTGTGGGTCAGATCTAGGCCCTCACCGGGAATCCGTGAAGGCTGCACGGGCAGCAGTGGGCGGTGCCGTCATGAGGCTGGTTTTTCTTGCAGTGTGGCTTCATCTCCAGCAGAAGCACCTGCCTGCGGGAGCCGCTTGGCGCTGAAGGCGTCGATCTGAGGCTGCTGTGTCCGTGTGGGCTTTTTTCTTTTTTTTTTGAGACAGAGTCTCGCTCTGTGGCCTGTGGACTGCAGCGGAGTAATCTCGGCTCACTGAAACCTCCGCCCCCTGGGTTCAAGCAGTTCTCCTGCCTCAGCCTCCCTAATAGCTGTGATTATAGGCGCGCATTACTGCGCCTTGCTAGTTTTTGTATTTTTAGTAGAGGCGAGATTTCGCCAAGTTGGACAAGCTGGTCGCAAACTGACCTCAAGTGATCCGCCTGCCTCGGCCTCTCAAATGCTGGGATTACAGGCGTGAGCCACCGCGCCCGGCCCCCTGTGTGTTCTTCTAGCTCCCCTTCCACCTGCAGGGCCGGGGAGGCTGGGTGAGGCTCTTCTAATGAGCTACAGGCCTGTTTTAAGTTCTGTTTGCCAAAGCTCCTTTTTTCAATAAGCTTAGAAAATTTCCAGCAGCCCTAGAGACCCAGGAAACTTCAATGGGCAAAGAACAAAGGTCCCTGACCCACCCCCCCCCCCCCCTTTTTTTTTTTGGTTGGTTGGTTATTTCAGACGGAGTCTCGCTCAGTCGCCCAGGGTGGAGTGCAGTTGCACGATCTCTGCTCACTGCAAGCTCCGCCTCCCGGGTTCACACCATTCTCCTGCCTCAGCCTCCCAAGTAGCTGGGACTATGGGCGTCCGCCACTACGCCCGGCTAGTTTTTTGTGTTTTTAGTAGAAACGGGGTTTCACCGTGTTAGACAGGTGATCTCCTGACCTTGTGATTCCCCTGTCTCGGCCTCCCAGAGTGCTGGGATGACAGGCGTGAGCCACTGTGCCCGTCCGACCCCCCGCCCGTTTTTACCAGCATTGAAACCGCTCTCAGTCGTGCCGGGGGATGCTATAGGGGCCGCAGGGCAGTGTAGCCTGTGCTGTGAGGCGTTTGCTTCTCTTAAGAGGTGTTCTCCTCCCCCCTGGGTCCTCCTTCCCCTGGGTTCCACTTGTTCTTAGCTTTTTTTTTTTTTTTTTTTTTGAGACGGAGTCTCGCTCTGTCGCCCAGGCTGGAGTGCAGTGGTCGGATCTCAGCTCACTGCAAGCTCCGCCTCCCGGGTTCCCGCCATTCTCCTGCCTCAGCCTCCCGTGTGGCTGGGACTACAGGTGCCCGCCACCGCGCCCGGCTAATTTTTGTATTTTTTAGTAGAGACGGGGTTTCACCGTGTTAGTCAGGATGGTCTCGATCTCCTGACCTCGTGATCCGCCCATCTCGGCCTCCCAAAGTGCTGGGATTACAGGCGTGAGCCACCGCGCCCGGCCTGTTCTTAGCTTTTGGTGGCTTCCAGAATGGTTTCTAATGATTTGTCTGATAGGGCTTATGCACAGGCTCTAGAGCCTATGATTTCTGGTTTCATTTTGGGTGTGACTGCATAGCAGTGCATTGTCATGCTTGTGTCTTCTCCGGCAAGCCCAGAACATGAAGGTTTTTTTACCTTAAAAACATATGCATTGTATCTTCCTTTTTATGTTGAAAGTGGTGGCCAGGCACAGTGGCTCATGCCTGTAATCTCAGCATTTTGAGGCAGATCATGAGGTCAGGAGACGGAGACCGTCTTGGCCAACATGGTGAAATCCCGCCTCTAGTAAAAATACAAAAAATTAGCTGGACGTGGTGGCACGTGCCTGTAATATTACCCAGCTACTCGGGAGGCTGAGGCAAGAGGATGGCTTGAACCCGGGAGGCAGAGGTTGCAGTGAGCCGAGATCGCGCACTGCACTCCAGCCTGGCGACAGAGGAAGAGTCTGTTTTAAAAAAAAAAAAAAAAGGGATTGAGGAACCAGGGGACTAAATGGTCACCTATCCATGATCCTGTCCCCACCCTCGCCAGCCCCCGACCCTCCTTGTTTTCCTCGATGTGTGTGCTTTTCACAGTGGTGGAGTGGTATTAATGGTGCACACAGAACCACTTTTTTTCTTAAACTTGTTTATAAATGTAATTTTTTATTAAACTTGTTTATAAATGTAATTTCCAATGTGGTGCATCCAGCATCAGGGAGAACACAGCATTTACCTCCTCAGAGACTCCCAGTCACTCTTTCTGCGACACACAGCAGCTTGGAAGTGCACAGCTCTGTATTTGACTGTGTGAAGGTTCTGTTTTTGCAGTGAAGAGTCCTGTTGAGTGTCTTTGCATCTGGTCTCCTCCTCCTCACAGATGCAGCCCTGGGAGTGAGGGCAGAACCCAGCTCTGCTGAGGAGCCCCTGGAACAGCTCACGGCTGCACTGGGAGAGCTCAGAGCCTCCATGGCAGACCCCAGCCAGTGTGACGGTGAGGATGGATGGGGGCTTACGCTGTGCCTCGTGTGCACAGCCCGTGGTTGGGGCTCTGTGGCTGGGCCATTTTCCCCGTAGTGATGTCCAGCTAGTAGTCCAGTATTTGGTGGTGAAGACTGACCCCGGGCTGGTGGGTGTGGAACCTTTTTTGAGACAAGGTGAAAGGCTAGTCCTACTCAGGCCATCACAGACCCTTGGCAGAAGATGAACATTCTGCTAGTTGCATCTGAGTAGGACGGATGATGATGGAGAAGAAACTGCAGTGCCTAGGATATGTGTTTTTCCTTGTCCTGACTGCCAGGGTAGATGTCACATAGACACATGGGCTCTTTGCCCTGAGATCCTGCTTCCATGTGACAGTTTTCTGTGAAATGTTCATCATGGATTGAGAACATGCAGTTTATTTTTTCTTTTTTTTTTGAGACAGAGTCTCACTCTGTCGCCCAGGCTGGAGTGCGGTGGCGCCATCTTGGCTCACTGCAAACTCCGCCTCCCTGGTTCTTGCCATTCTCCTGCATCAGCCTCCCGAGTAGCTGGGACTACAGGCGCTGCCACAACGACCGGCTAATTTTCTTGTATTTTTAGTAGAGATGGGGTTTCACCGTGTTAGCCAGGATGGTCTCGACCTCCTGACCTTGTGATCCGCCCGCCTCGGCCTCCCAAAGTGCTGGGATTACAGGCGTGAGCCACCGCACCCGGCCCGCAAGCCATATTTTTAATTGAGTAACTTGCATAGATTTTTATTATGAATTGATTTCATTTGAACTGAGAGAAGCTCATGGAGGCAATTTTTTTTTTTGAGACAGAGTCTCATGCTTGTTGCCCAGGCTAGAGTGCAGTGGCGCAATCTTGGCTCACTGCAACCTCCGTCTTCCGGGTTCAAGCAATTCTCCTGCCTCAGCCTCCCAAGTAGCTGGGATTACAGGCACCTGCCCCCATGCCTGGCTAATTTTTTGTATTTTTTTTTTTTTTTTTTTGAGACAGAGTCTCGCGCTGTCGCCCAGGCTGGAGTGCAGTGGCCGGATCTCAGCTCACTGCAATCTCCGCCTCCCGGGTTTGCGCCATTCTCCTGCCTCAGCCTCTTGAGTCGCAGGGACTACAGGCGCCCGCCACCTCGCCCGGCTATTTTTTGTATTTTTTAGTAGAGGCGGGGTTTCACTGTGTTAGCCAGGATGGTCTCGATCTCCTGACCTCGTGATCCGCCCGTCTCGGCCTCCCAAAGTGCTGGGATTACAGGCTTGAGCCACCGCGCCCGGCCATTTTTTGTATTTTTTAGTAGAGACGGGTTTCACTATGTTGGCCAGGCTGGTCTCAAACTCCTGACCTCAGGTGATCCACTCGTCTTGGCCTTCCAAAGTGCTGGGATTTCAGTGTGAGCCACTGTGCCCAGCCTACATGGAGGCTATATATATATATATATCTGTGCCCAGCCTACATGGAGGCTATATATGTGTATATATATATATATATTTTTTTTTTTTTTTTTTTTTTTTTTTGAGACGGAGTCTCGCTCTGTCGCCCAGGCTGGAGTGCAGTGGCACAATCTCCACTCATCCCGGGTTCACGCCATTCTCCTGCCTCAGCCTCCTGTGTAGCTGGGACTACAGGCGCCCGCCACCATGCCCGGCTAATTTTTGTATTTTTAGTAGAGACGGGGTTTCACTGTGTTAGCCAGGATGGTCTCGATCTTCTGACCTCGTGATCCGCCCGTCTTGGCCTCCCGAAGTGCTGGGATTGCAGGCGTGAGCCACCGTTCCCGGCATTTTTTTGTTTTTTGAGACGGAGTCTCGCTCTGTCGCCCAGGCTGGAGTGCAGTGGCACGATCTCGGCTCACTGCAAGCTCTGCGTGGAGGCAATGTTCACAAAACTGTTAGCACTGGCTGGGGCTGCAGTGCCTCGATAGTCTTTACTCAGACCAAGTGCACCAATTCCTAAGTGTAGCCTTTCAGTGATGTGCTTGTGCAGAGTGTGGGGGACATTGAGGAAAAGTTCCAGGGCTTAAGCAAGAGGTTGATAAATGTCAGGTGCGTCCTGTTTCTAAAAGCAAAGCGGTGTTCACTTTCAAATTATGGAGTTGGGCTGTGTGTGGCCCATTACCCTGGGCCAACATGGAGCGTCCGGCACGTGCTTAGACAGATGTGGTGTCTGGAGGGCTGGCATGGGATTTCAGATGGGGAGCGTAGGAAGTGGAGGTTCATGTTGGTGAATGAACATGTCCCCCTCTCAGCTGATCAGAAGGCAGTGGACGGCTTCTGCCCTGTTCGCCATGACGCATGCTCCACCACAAGGACTGCCACCTGCAGGGCGGCTGGGGCATGTGTGCAGCCAGCAGGGTCCGTGGAGTCGCACCTGATGGGAGGCGGAGCTCTCCAGGCCACAGCTGCCTCCCTCCTTTCAGGGCTCCCATCATCCCTAACTAGTTTCTCCATTTGCAGTTATATCGGCACAGGTGGCAGTGATTTCTGAAAGACTGAGGGCTGCCCTGGGCCACAGTGAGGATGACAGCAGCGCTGAGATATCAAAGATTCAGCTCAGCATCAACGCACCAAGACTGGAGCCACGGGAATGCATGGTAGGTGTGGGGGCTCAGAACAGAGCAGGGAGTCGTCACCATTTTCCCTTAGGCAGAGGCATTACACTCAAGGCGCCTTCTCTCATTTTCTGTTTGACTTGCTCAGTTAGTGTGGTATCAGGTGTTCAGGGCCAGGCAGCAGTCTACCAGGGTCAGCCACCCTAGTCTGTTTGTGTATGAAGAGCTCCTTTTACATTTTATTTATTTATTTAATTTTGGAGACAGGGTCTTGCTTTGTTGCCCAGGCTGGAGTGCAGTGGTACAATCGTGGCTCACTGCAGCCTCGACCCCCTGGGCTCAAGTGATCCTCTTGTCTCGGCCTCCCAAGTAGCTGGGACTGCAGGCGTGCATCACCACACCTGGCTAATTGTTGCATTTTTTGTACAGATGGGGTTTTTCTGTGTTGCCTCAACTGGTGTAGAAGTCCTGAGGTCAAGTGATCTGTCTGCCTCGGCCTCTCAAAGTGTTGGGATTATAGGCATGAGCCACTGTGCTTGGCCTCTTTTTTTTTTTTTTTGTTTTGGAGACTGAGTCTTGCTCTGTTGCCCAGGCTGGTGTGCAGTGGCGTGATCTCGGCTCACTGCAACCTCCACCTCCTGGGCTCAAGCAGTTCTCCTGCCTCAGCTTCCTGGGTAGCTGGGATTACAGGTGCATACCACTACGCCCAGCTGATTTTTGTATTTTTAGTAAAGACTGGGTTTCATCCTGTTGACCAGCTTGGGCTCAGCTGCCTCTTTAGAACATGCAACAGAGGCTGTTTGTGGCCCCAGAACCTAAAATATTTTTCTGGTGCCTTACACACAAGGTTTGCCAATCCTGCCCGCTGCTATAGAATTTTGTGATTGGCAATTACATGAGGGCTGCTGTTCCCAGGATTGGGGAATGGGGGCCTGGATACCAGTTTGCATCGTGATGTGCCCTCCAAACATAAGCCTGTTTTGGAGTTCTGTTTGCAAAGCGGAATTGCAACGTCTGTGGCGGGAGAACTGGCCGGCTTCCTTCCTGCTGCTCCCGTCCGCGGGACGCTGCGCTCACAAGAACCGTGTCTCCACAGGCTGTGGACCTCCTGCTGACGTCTTTCTGTCAGAACCTGATGGCAGCCTCCAGTGTCGCTCCCCCGGAGAGGTGAAGGCGCAGGCGGCTTCCTGGGTGGTGGGGCTCCTCTGGGTGCCACCTCCTGCTGGCCAAGGCTGCAGGCCAGGGACGCATGAGCTTGTCTCCGCGGGAGCACACGGCGAGGCTGAGTTTCATCAAATAGGTCGCAGCAGAATTTCCCAATTTGCAGAAGATGGGTTGTCTTCCAGAAAGACTGTTATTTTGGGGAACAACTTGGCTGTTTCTTGGGCCGCTGGTGCCTGGGTTAGCTGTTGTAGGGATGTGCAGGACTGAATGGCCAGTACTGATGGTTTTGTGGCTGTCCCTGCAGGCAGGGCCCCTGGGCTACCCTCTTCATGAGGACCATGTGTGGACGCGTGCTCCCTGCAGTGCTCACCCGGCTCTGCCAGCTGCTCCATCACCAGGTGAGGCTCTGCTTCACGGGGCCACCCTTGGGGGCCCACTCGGAGGGCCAGGCTGCTGCTTCCCAGCTTGTCTTCAGTGCCTTGGAAAATTCCAGCTGGGAAGAGGGCAGTCTGCTCTGCCACCCTCGTTCTCGTTGCAGGGCCCAAGCCTGAGTGCCCCACATGTGCTGGGATTGGCTGCCCTGGCCGTGCACCTGGGTGAGTCCAGGTCTGCGCTCCCGGAGGTGGATGTGGGTCCTCCTGCCCCTGATGCTGGCCTTCCTGTCCCTGCACTCTTCGATAGCCTCCTGACCTGTAGGACGAGGGATTCCTTGCTCTTCTGCCTGAAGTGAGCTGTTCTTCCACAGTTGTGCCTTCTCTCCTCTCTCTAGAAAAGTGATGCATGCTCGTTTGATAAAACTGAAGAGACAGACATGCAGACATACCACCCAAAGATAACCACTTTTTAGCATTTTGGTGTATATCCTTCCAGAATTTTATCTGTCATATGTTTATAATATGTATGCATTTGTTTCTTTGTTCATAAAAATGAGATCATACTATACTAAACTGCTGAAATTAATAGTAGATAGTAACTGTCTACATTGTTAAGCATTCTTTGATGTCCTGGTGAGAGCTGCTTTGTTTTGTCTTGGGGTTGTCTGGCCCTTGGTTGGAACAGCTTCCTCTGGTCAGGTTCTTCGGCACCCCGTGGTGAGCAGCTTCCCAGTGTGTACATGTACACTTCAGGCTATTTCTCTAGGGCTCAGCAGATGGGGCCATGTGCTGAGGTGAGGAAGGACCCTGTGGTCGAGAATGGTCTGCTCAGGGCCTCAAGGGCTCCCTGCAGCTGCCACGCAGAGGCACAGGCCAGGACGGAATCCCTGCAGCTGCCACGCAGAGGCAGAGGTCAGGACGGAACCCCCGCAGCTGCCACGCAGAGGCAGAGGCCAGGACGGAATCCCTGCAGCTGCCACGCAGAGGCAGAGGCCAGGACGGAAACGCTGCAGCTGCCACACAGAGGCAGAGGCCAGGATGGAACCCCTGCAGCTGCCACGCAGAGGCCAGGACGGAAGGCTGGGAGACTCCAGTGGTCATTATTGATCTCTGGGGCTTGGCTTGCAGCTCCTGGGTCTCTTGGGCAGAGGTAGCCGAGGTTGGGACAGAAGCCCTGTTGTGATGCCGGAGACCCTGTGAGGAAAGGGGAGAGCTGGCATTATGACAGGGTCTGAACAACAGAGAACTTAGAAGAGGCTCAAGAAATGTACAGGAGAGGAAGTCAGATGGCAGCTGTGTGGATCCCGCACCCTCAGACGTGGGCCATGGGGAGCAGGCAGTGGGTACTCCGGGGGTTCAGAGCCCCTGCCAGGCGCTTGGCCCCACCAAATAGTCCCCACTCACCCCAGGCCCCAAACACTGAGTGCTGGGTATTGGCATGAGAGGCACACGGCCGATGGAGAAGTTGGGAGCTGGTGAGGAGGGAGGCGTCTAGGTGACTTGGGGGAGACAGGGCCATCCCCTTTCAGGAACACAGAGATGCCTCAGGATATATATCCAAGTGAAGAAAGCAAAATACTGAACTCTGTCTCAGATGCTACTTTTTGCATAAGAAAGGGAGAATGAAATATATATTTGGTGTTTTTCGTTTTTTTTTTTTTTTTTTTTGAGACAGAGTCTCTATCGTCTAGGCTAGAATGCAGTAGCATGATCTTGGCTCACTGCAACCTCCGCCTCCGGGGCTCAAGCAGTTCTTGTGCCTCAGCTTCCTGAGTAGCTGAGACTACAGGTGTGCACCACCACGCCCAGCTAGTTTATGTACTTTTAGTAGAGCTGGGATTTGGCCGTGTTGGCCAGGCTGGTCTTGAACTCCTGACCTCGGGTGATCTGCCCGCCTTGGACTTCCAAAGTGTTAGGGTTACAGGCGTGAGCATCACACCCAGCTCCAATATGTTTCTGAAAAACAAACATGAGACCCCTAAGAACACCATGACAGTGCTTTGGCATCTCCATTGCCTCATGGAATCTCACTCTGACGTTCTTGGTTACAAGTGGGAATTTTTCACATGGGTATTACTGTAGGTACATATGTTGAGTAAATGAGACTTTTCTTGCTGAGTCCCCCAGGCTGAAGTGATCCTCCCGCCTCAGCCTCCCAGTAGCTGAGACCACAGGCACACACCCGCACACCCAGCTAGTGAGAGATGGGGTCTCACTATGTTGCCCAAGCTGGTTCTGAACTTCTCGGTTTAAGTGATCCCCTGAGCTGTGATTGTGCCACTGCACTCCAGCCTGGGCATCAGAGTAAGGCCCTGTATCAAAGAAAAAATAAACCAAGGATTGGGCCAGGCACAGTGGCTAATGCTATAATCCCAGCACTTTGAGAGGCTGAGGTGGGCAGATCACTTGAGGTCAGGAGTTTGAGACCAGCCTGGCCAACATGGTGAAACCCCATCTCTACTCAAAAAATTTTAAAATTGACTGGGCGCGGTGACTCATGTCTGTAATCCCAGCACTTTGGGAAGCCAAGGTGGGCGGATCGTGAAGTCAGGAGATCGAGACCATCTTGGCTAACACAGTGAAATCCCATCTCTACTAAAAATACAAAAAATTAGCTGGGCATGGTGGCATGCGCCTGTAGTCCCAGCTACTTGGGAGGCTGAGGCAGGAGAATTGCTTGAAGCTGGGAGGCAGAGCTTGCAGTGAGCCGAAATCACGCCGCTCCACTCTGGCCTGGCAACAAAGCGAGACTCCATCTCAAAAAAACAAAAAACAATAACGGCGACAACGAAAAAATTAGTTGGGCATGGTGGCAGAGCCTGTAATCCCATCTACCTGAGAGGCTGAGGCAGGAAAATCACTTGAACCCAGAGGCAGAGATTGCAGTGAGCCCAGGTGGTGCCACTGCACTCCAGCCTGAGCAACAGAGCGAGACTCAGTCTCAAAACAAACAAACCAAAAAACCAAGGACCAATGCTCAGGTCATCCAGTTTAGAATGCACTAAACTCAGTTTTGTGAAGTTGAAAGTAACTTTTTCCTTCATCCCTTATTTTGTATGGATAACATTTATATATGTTATAATTTCTGTTTTCAGATTTTGTACAGCGGCAATTTCGTACTCTCTGTGCAAGTTTTCTTCCCAGTCACGAGATATTTTGCGCAGCTACTTATCTCCAGGCCTTATTAAAAAGGTGGGTTCAGTCATTTCCTATTTTTCCATTCTGCTGTACGTTTCAGGTTTACGCAGCTTTCAGACCGGAAGGCCGAGGTCTGCTGCCGCCTCATGCCCATCTCAGGGGCAGCTCCTGAGTCAGGCTGGCTGTTGTGGCCACCTCTGCTGTCTGCTTGGGCAGCCTGACTGCTGAGCGCTGCCTTTTCTTCTGTTCTCTGAGTGTAACGTGAAGTTGTATGAAGACAGCTACATGTCTGTAGTTGTAAGGAAATAGATGTTGGTATTTATGGGAAAGATGAATTAAAAGATCAGTATTCATAAAAAGTATCTTTCTCTGGAAAGAAGAATACTCATTCGTCTCGTCTAGTAAATGTTCCTTACATTGTTCAGAAAAAGGATTTTTTTTTTTTTTTTTTTTTTTTAAAGATGGAGTGTTGCTCTGTAGCCCAGGCTGGAGTGTAGTGGTGCGATCTCGGCTCACTGCAGCCTCCACTTGCCAAGTTCAAGCAGTTCTCCTGCCTCAGCTTCCCAAGTGGGTGGAATTACAGGCACCTGCCACCACGCCCGGCTAATTGTTTTGTATATTTTTTAGTAGTGACAGTTTCACCATGTTGGCCAGACTGGTTTCAAACTCCTGACCTCAAGTGATCCGCCCACCTTGGCCTCCCAAAGTGCTAGGATTACAGGCATGAGCCACCATGCCCGGCCCAGACAAAGGAATTTAAAGATGAGCATTGGAAACCCTGAATGTCAAAAGCAAAGGTGAAATGGCACTGAAACCAGTGCTGTCCTTTTATAGGATTTTAATGATCGCCTCAAGTATAAAATAGTGGTTTTTAGGCTGGGCTCGGTGGCTCACACCTGTAATCCCAACACTTTGGGAGGCCAACGTGGGTGGATCATCAGGTCGGGAGATTGAGATCAACCTGACTGACATGGTGAAACCCCGTCTCTACTAAAAATACAAAAATTAGCTGGGCGTGGTGGCGCACGCCTGTAATCCCAGCTACTTGGAAAGCTCAGGCAGGAGAATCGCTTGAACCAGGGAGGCGGAGCTTGCCAGTGAGCCGAGATTGCACCACTGCCCTCCAGCCTGGGTGACAGAGCGAGACTCCACCTCAAATAAATAAATAAATAAATAAATAAATAGTCGTTTTCAACTGCAGGCTTCACATCGGAATCACCTGAGAAGCTTTTGAAACTACAGATTCCTGGCCCCTTTCCAGATAAATTAAGTCAGAATCTGGGAGCAGCCCCTGAGGATCCAGGGTGCACATATTTCCAGTTATTTCCTCTGAGGAACTTTGCCTCTGGTGCCAAGTTTTTAAACAAAACATGGTGTTGGAGCTTAGGAGAGGGCAACATGGTCCCCACCCAGCGCACTGGGCAGGGATGGCAGTCCGGTTATAAACATGGGAGGCTCTTGTCTCCTCAGGGGCAGAGATGGACACGGTCACGTCCTTGGAGCAGTCTGGTTGTAAACATGGGAGGCTCTCGTCTCCTTAGAGGCAGAGATGGACACGGTCACGCAGCACTGACAGTGTGTCTCGCTTGTCCAGTGGTGTGCGCTTTTGGTGGCAACGCCACTCCTGGCAAAGGCCTAGAGATGGGCGGTCTCACGACCGAGGACCAAACCAGCCCTACCCCTGGGAGGCAGTTTTGTTCCTGCAATTCTGCTTCCAGACATTTAGCTTAAGGAAACAGTCAGATGGCAGGAACATCTACACATAGGCTCTTCCCTGGAGCGCTGTGCACAGCCATGACCACTGAGGGGCTCTACACGCTCCCAGGAGCTGGACTGAGGTCTCCTGAACGTGGGGTTGTGTGTTGCCCCCTCCCAGGGGCTGGACTGAGGTCCCCTGAACGTGGGGTTGTGTGTTGCCCCCTCCCAGGGGCTGGACTGAGGTCCCCTGAACGTGGGGTTGTGTGTTGCCCCCTCCCAGGGGCTGGACTGAGGTCTCCTGAACGTGGGGCTGTGTGTGTGGCTTGGCTGTTGATGGTCTGTTTCCACCTGAGCATTGGCTCAACCGCTCCCAGTGAAACTTGCATGATACTGTCTGTTTCAGTTTCAGTTCCTTGTGTTCAGATTGTTCTCAGAGGCCCGACAGCCTCTTTCTCAAGAGGACGCAGCCAGCCTTTCCTGGAGACCCTTGTACCTTCCTTCTGCAGACTGGCAGAGAGCTGCCCTCTCTCTCTGGACACACAGAACCTTCCGAGAGCTGTTGAAAGAGGAAGATGTTCATGTAGGTCACCGTTCCTTCCCCTGCATCGTGCCACATCCTGTGTGTGCAGACTGTCTCCTCAGAGGCAAGAACAGCAGCACCTAGGTGGTTTGATTGGAATCTTGACTGACATCATTGTGGCCTCATGTGCAGCTGTTAAGAAATTATACAGAGACTGCGCACGGTACTCACACCTGTCATCCCAGCACTGTGGGAGGCCAAGGCAGGTGGATCACCTGAACTCAGGAGTTTGAGACCAGCCCAGGCAGCATGGTGAAACCCCATCTCTACAAAAAAGGCAAAAATTAGCTGGGCACAGTGGTGTGCACCTGTGGTTCTAGCTGTTTGGGAGGCTGAGGCAGGAGAATCGCTTGAGCCTTGGAGGTGGAGGTTGCAGTGAGCCAAGATCACGCTACTCTACTCCCGCCTGGATGACACAGCGAGACCCTGACTCAAAAAAATAAATTAATAAATACAGAGAAACCCTGCTATACTTTCTGAGTTTCTCCCAACACAAACTTCTTTTTTTATTTTTAGTGATACGTTCTTTGAGACGACGTCTGGCTGTGTTCAGTGGTGCAGTCTTGGCTCACTGCAGCCTCTGCAAGTTCAAGCGATTCTCGTACCTCAGCCTCTCCTGTAGTTGGGACTACAGGCGCCCACCAGGCGCATAGGAGTGAGGCTAGAGACGCTGAGTGGCGTCTCTAGGTTAGTAGTACAAAAACCTCAAGGATATTGTACTACTTTTTCTGCTTTTTTTATTGTTAACTATGTTAGCTACACAAAAGTAAGTATGATGCTGTGTTTTGATTTGAGGAATGATGACCAGGCACAGTAGAAAAAGAAAAGGAGGCAGTGAATAGCTCTGTGCCCACCAGCAGCTCGGAGGGAATCTTCCTGCATTGCTCCCTTGGCTGTGCCGCATCTGTGGGTGTCCCTGTGCAGAGCTCGGCAGCTTCGGCCTTTATCCAGATAGGAGTGTGCAGCAGGAGTGTTGCTGCTTTTCCTGCAGTGTGAGGTTTGGAGATTAGTCCACAAATCAACATATTGAAATTAGTCCCTGTTGATTCATGGAACTGTTTTAAGATTTACAAACAGGAAACATGTTAACACAAGTCGGACGCCATGGCTCATGCCTACAATCCCAGCACTTTGGTAAACCGAGGCGGAAGGATCACCTGAGCTCAGTTCAAAACCAACCTGGTCAACATAGTGAGACCTTGTCTCTACTAAAATTTTATTTATTTATTTATTTTTGGAGACGGAGTCTCACTCTGTTGCCCAGGCTGGAGTGCCGTGGCGCGATCTCAGCTCACTGCAAGCTCTGCCTCCCGGGTTCACGCCATTCTCCTGCCTCAGCCTCTCAAGTAGCTGGGACCACAGGCGCTGCCACCATGCCCGGCTAATTTTTAGTATTTTTAGTGGAGACGGGGTTTCACCGTGTTAGCCAGGATGGTCTCAATCTCCTGACCTCGTGATCCGCCCGTCTCGGCCTCCCAAAGTGCTGGGATTACAGGCGTGAACCATCGTGCCCAGCCCTGTGTGTGTGTGTCTATTTTTAGTAGAGACGGGATTTCACCATGTTAGCCAGGATGGTCTCGATCTCCTGTCCTCATGATCCGCCTGCCTCAGCCTCCCAAAGTGCTGGGATTACAGGTATGAACCACCGCACTTGGCCTACTAAAAATGTTTTTAAAAAACTTACTTGGTCGTGGTGATGTGCACCAGCAGTCCCAGCCATCTGAGAGGCTGAGGGGGAGGCTGCTGGAGTCCAGGAGGCAGAGCCAGCCACGAGCTACGATTGTATCACTGCACACACTCCAGCCTGGGCAGCAGACCCTGTTTCCAAAAATAAATGAAGGTATGCTACTGTGAATAGCTGTAGAATGTTTTTGTTTTCGTTTTTCTTTTTTTTTCCTTTTTATAGATCTCACTCTGTTGCTTACTGCAGCCTTGACCTCCTGGGCTTAAGCGATCCTCCCGCCTCAGCCTCCCAAGAGGCTGGGACCACACACACGTGCCACCATGCCTGGCTGATTTTTAAATCTTTTGTAGAGACAGGGTCTTGCCATGTTGCCTAGGCTCAAGCGATTTGCTGGCCTCAGCCTCCCAAAGTGCTGGGATTACAGGCATGAGCCACCGTACCCAGGCAATTTTTAAATGAGATGGGGTCTTACTGTGTTGCCCAGACTAAAATAGACCTTTTATACTTGGAAATAAAGGATTACAGTGCTAACATCTTTGTGCTAGGGAAATCTTGTAAGAAACAATTCTTGACAAAACTAAAGTTTCTTTCCTGTAGAACTCTCAGCTGCAATTTCATTATAACACAGGGACACGGAGGGCTGCGTATGAGATGAAATGACAAACTGTTTTATAAACCTGCGGGCGGATTGTGTGTTCTGTCCTCATTGTATTGAATTGCTCCCTTTCTCTCAGTTAACTTACCAAGACTGGTTATACCTGGAGCTGGAAATTCAACCTGAAGCTGATGCTCTTTCAGATACTGAACGGTATGTGTTGAAAAGAGCTATCCTGGCTGGGCGTGATGGCTCACACCTATAATCCCAGCACTTTGGGAGGCTGAGGCAGGAGGATCTCTTGAATCCAGGAGTTTGAGGTCAGCCTGGGCAACACAGGGAAACTCCATCTCTACAAAAAATAGAAAAGGAATCAGCTGGGCGTGCGGCACATGCCAGTCATCACAGCCACCTGGGAGGCAGAGCAGGAACACTGCTTGAGCCTGGAAGGCAGAGGGTGTGGCAAGCTGAGATCACACCACTGCACTTTAGCCTAGGCAGCAGAGTGAGATCCAATCTCAAAAGAAAAAAGAGCTTCCCTTTAAAATGTTACACAGTTTTCTACACTGCCTTAAAGCCTATGTTTTGACATTTTATCCTCAATTTAATGTTTTGTTTAACTGTTAAACTTTGAGCACAATTTTAAATTTTTTTTTTGTTTTTTTTTTGGTGTCAAAATTTATTAAAGCAAAATTGAACGTAAAGTTTGCACTTTACGTGGTGGGGGCACCCGGGAGGGTTGCCCAATTTCAATTGTTATTCCTTTATTTAAGAAACATTTACTGAGCTCCTACCGTGTGGTAGACACTTCTAGAGTGTTCTAGAAGCAGGGAGTATAGAGGGAAAGAGACAAGGCTGCTCATATGGCACCTGTGTATCGATGAGGGCAGATGTGGCACATCGAGGGCACCCACTTAGACTTCACCCTGCCCTGGCTGGGCTGTGGCTGCTCTCTAGGAGCTGTACACCTGCATTCTGGCCCTGGCAACAGGCAGGTAGACACAGAAGTAGATTAAAGGTAGGAATGAGCTCTGGAGGTACCAGACAGGGCCGTGTGAGAGGAAATGACCAGGGAGGAGAAGAGGCTGGTGTGGAGCAGGTGGTGCAGACTTTGAGGAGAGGTGCCGACCTTGACATAGGGGTACCAGGAAGTGGGTAAATGAAGCACTGAACCCCCCTAGGTCCCAGGGCTGCTGACTGAGACCATTGGAGAGGTCAGTTGTGCTGTTCTGGGCATAGGAGTAGGGAGCCCAGAGGGCCCTTGGGTTTGAGGGCGTGGAGTTTAGGGTGGAGGTCAGGGAGAGGGGAATGTGGTCACTGCAGACATGGAGCATCCTGCTGGGTACATGAGCCTCGGGGTGCCTGCCACACCCAGACTCAGGAGAGGGTTGGCATCAGCCACCCTGTGTTCCTCATCCTTCTGGCCATCAGGGGCCCTCCAGGCACATGCAGCACTGTCTCCTGCGCTTGGATCTTGGCATCAGATTCTGGATGAAACCAATAGAAGTAATAGGAAAAGGAAAACGGGGGCCGCAAAAACAACAACTCGCTGCTGCCTGCGGCAAAACGGGTGCCGATGGTTCGGGTTTGTGCCAAGCCTGCTCTGCAGGTGCTTCCTCCACACACTCCCGTTTCTCCTCCTGGCTCCTCTCCGGGGTGGAATCTAAGAAGGAGTTCAGAGGGAGGTACTGGTCTGCTACGTGGGGTTGTGAGACCTCTCCTTACCACTCAGGTCACTGCTACGTGGAAGTTGTGATGAGATGTGTTCCTGGGATTTTCTTTCTTTTCTCAATTACTTAAGTGATAGTTAGATACATTCTGTGCTAGTTCCAGACAGTGTGGGTAGAGCACACACCCCTTAGCACTCACATTTGCATGGTTGCATTTTCCTGGTTTTGGCTCTTTCTGTGTAAATGGATTGCAGTATTGATGGTTCTGTGCACTGCAGATTTGTTTGTTTGTTTGAGACAGGGTCTCACCCTGTTGGCCAGGCTGGAGTACAGTGTTGCCGTCATGGCTCACTGCAGCCTCCCTCTCCAGAGCTCAAGTGATCCGCCTGCCTCAGCCTCCTCAGTAGCTGGGACCACAGGCGGGCACCACTATGCCCAGCTAATTTTTTATTTTTGGTAGGAATGGGGTCTCCCTATGTTGCTCATGCTGATGTCAAACTCCTGGGCGCAAGCGATTCTCCCACCTTGGCCTCCTCCCACAGTGCTGGGATTATAGGTGTAGCCACCAGAGTTTTGAGTGAGTGTGTCCTTGAGCCCTTTCTTGTCCATATGCACAGAGCCCACAGTCTGGACGCAGGTTGCTTCACCATCCCCTGCTGGTGGGCCTGTGAGTAGCTCAGGTGCCCTCAGGTGACTTTACAGCCTACATTTTTGTGCTTGCCTGTTCTGTTCACCAAGCTCATCCGCTATGTGGCCAGCAGTTACCCAGTGGGATGTCATCCTGAGTGGCCTTTGATCAGTGGAAGGGGGGCGGTTCACAAAGGCCACTCCTGAGACCAGGCCTTTCCCACAGCCCCAGGCACCCTACCCTGCAGACAGTGAGGTCTCATTCCTACTCCGAGGTCCCGAGCCGCCAGTCTCAACCCAGCTCTCACTAGTGCTGTGTGTTCCTTACTGTGGGCCTACTCCCTGGTTATGGGGAACTGCTGGTCGCGAAGCATTTCTCAGAATTGATGTCAGTGTTTGCTGTTCCAGGCAGGACTTCCACCAGTGGGCGATCTATGAGCACTTTCTCCCTAAGTCCTCTGCTTCAGGAGGCTGTGACGGAGACGTGGAGGCTGCGTGTACCATTCTTGTCAACGCTCTGATGGATTTCCATCAAAGGTTAGCAGCACACACTGTATTAGGGTTCCCTAGAGGAACAGAACTAATAGGATATATACAAAGGGGAGTTTTTGGCCTTGCTGGCCGCCGATTAGATGGTGCCCACCCAGATTAAGGGTGGGTCTGCCTTTCCCAGCCCAGACCCAAATGTGAATCTCCTTTGGTAACACCCTCACAGACACACACCCAGGGTCAATACTTTGCCTCCTTCAACCCAGTGCAGCCGGCACTCAGTGTTAACCGTCACACACCAATGGGGCCTTACTTGAAATCATGGCAACTCTAAGAACACATTTTTCTCTCACTCCAATTGTGTTATGCAAAGTACACTCGAGCATATCACATGGCAAATCTAAGTCAGTACAAAATAAAGGCAAGCTTCCTTCATCAGTTGTTTCTTTATGTGTATAGACTTGCTAAGTGCAACAACTTTGGGCCGGGTGTGGTGGCTCACACCTGTAATCCCAGCACTTTGGGAGGCTGAGGTGGGTGGATCCCCTGAGGTTAGGAGTTCGAGACCCAGCCTGCCCAACCTGGTAAAACCTCATCTCTACTAAAAATACAAAAATTAGCTGGGCGTGGTGGCGTGCGCCTGTAGGCACAGCTACTTGGGAGGCTGAGGCAGCAGGATTGCTTGAACCCAGGAGGCAGAGGTTGCAGTGAGCCGACTGGGCGACAGAGCAAGACCCGTCTCAAAAAACAAAAACAACAACAACAAAAAGTTGTTTTTCTGTTCTGTCACCTGGTATTCAAGGTGAGCAAGTGCAAAGCACGGCACCAATGGCCTAGCAGATACTGGGCCTCTCTCCATCTGAGAGGGATTCTCAGGACAGAGCAGTTCCTGAGGGGCTGCATCTGGGCCAGAAGGATGGACGGAGTGTACCTGGGGCTGTCCAGGCTTTGTTCCCAGCGGCTCTTGCCTGCAGCTCCAAACTATTGTGTTACAGCTTCAGCATTCAGTACAGATGGCAAGTGTGTATGCACCTTCCCTCCATGTCCCCTGCCTGTGGCAACCACGAATCCATTTTCTGTTCATGGATTTGCCTTTTTTGCATATTTAATATAAACGGAATCACATAGTATGTGGCCCTTTGTGTCTGGCTTCCTTGGCTGAGCAGAGTGTTTCTGAGGCTCATCCGTGTTGTAGCACATATCAGCACAGCCTTCCTTCTTATGGCCGACTGACACTCACAGAAGGTGTGGGGGCTGTATCAGCACAGCCTTCCTTCTTATGGCCGACTGACGCTCACAGAAGGTGTGGGGGCTGTATCAGCACAGCCTTCCTTCTTATGGCCGACTGATACTTACAGAAGGCGTGGGGACTGTATCAGCACACCCTTCCTTATGGCCGACTGATGCTCACAGAAGGTGTGGGGGCTGTATCAGCACAGCCTTCCTTCTTATGGCCGACTGATACTCACAGAAGGTGTGGGGACTGTATCAGCACACCCTTCCTTATGGCCGACTGATGCTCACAGAAGGTGTGGGGGCTGTATCAGCACACCCTTCCTTATGGCCGACTGACGCTCACAGAAGGTGTGGGGGCTGTATCAGCACAGCCTTCCTTCTTATGGCTGACTGACGCTCACAGAAGGTGTGGGGACTGTATCAGCACACCCTTCCTTCTTATGGCCGACTGACGCTCACAGAAGGTGTGGGGGCTGTATCAGCACACCCTTCCTTCTTATGGACGACTGACGCTCACAGAAGGTGTGGGGGCTGTATCAGCACACCCTTCCTTCTTATGGCTGACTGATGCTCACAGAAGGCGTGGGGACTGTATCAGCACACCCTGCCGCCTTATGGCCGACTGATGCTCACAGAAGGTGTGGGGGCTGTATCAGCACAGCCTTCCTTCTGATGGCCGACTGACGCTCACAGAAGGTGTGGGGGCTGTATCAGCACACCCTTCCTTCTTATGGCCGACTGATACAGAAGGCGTGGGGACTGTATCAGCACACCCTGCCGCCTTATGGCCGACTGATACTTACAGAAGGTGTGGGGGCTGTATCAGCACACCCTGCCTTCTTATGGCCGACTGACGCTCACAGAAGGTGTGGGGGCTGTATCGGCACACCCTGCCTTATGGCTGACTGACACTCACAGAAGGTGTGGGGACTGTATCAGCACACCCTGCCTTCTTATGGCCGACTGACGCTCACAGAAGGTGTGGGGGCTGTATCAGCACAGCCTTCCTTCTTATGGCCGACTGATACTTACAGAAGGTGTGGGGGCTGTATCAGCACACCCTGCCTTCTTATGGCTGACTGACGCTCACAGAAGGTGTGGGGGCTGTATCGGCACACCCTTCCTTATGGCTGACTGATGCTTACAGGTGTGTAGGCTGTATCAGCACACCCTTCCTTATGGCCGACTGACACAGAAGGTGTGGAAGCTGACGCACCTCTATCATGGGTGACTTCCCGTTAACCCTACTCTAAGAATGCCTCCTGAGACTTCCCATTTATCTGCTGTTACCTTAAATCCCACTCTTAGGTCAAAACAACCTTGAGGCCGGGCGCAGTGGCTCATGCCTGTAATCTCAGCACTGACAGGCCAAGGCAGGCAGATCATCTGAGCTCAGGAGCTCGAGACCAGCCTGGTGAAACCCTATCTCCACACACAAAAAAAATAAGGCATGGTGATGCGTGCCTGTAGTCCCAGCTACTCATGAGGCTGAGGTGGGACTGCTTGAGCCTGAAAGGCAGAGGTTGCAGTGAGCTGTGGTAACAGCACTACATTCCAGCCTGGGTGACAGACCCCATCTCAAAACAAAAACAACAAATTTTCCACCTTAAATCCAGCGGTTAGATTCACAGAGCATTCTTGCTTTTCCCTGAGGGGGTGACTTCAATAATCCTTCCCTGTGATATAGAAGCCCCGCCTGGGGGTAACATTGCAGGGATGCATCATCTCTCTAGGCTGCCCAAGACATGGCTTCTGTCTGTAAGACCTTAAACATTTCTGTCTGAGAAACTGGACTGTTCAGCCTCTTTCTCCAGCTTCCCAACTTCCCCAGCCTTTATGGGTAGGTTTGCACAGAGCTGCTCACTGCAGAACAGAAGGATCAGCCATATTTTGTTTATCCATTTACTTTGTTTGTTTGAGACAGAGTCTTACTTTGTCTTATATATTTATTTTGAAACAGGGTGTTACTTTGTCACCCAGGCTGGGATACAGTGGCGACATCTCAGCCCACTGCAGCCTCGACCTCCTGGGCTCAAGTGATCCTCCTGCTTTAGCCCCTCAAGTAGCTGGGACTACAGGCACCACCTCACCTGGTGGCTAATTTGTTGTTGTTTTTTTTTGAGACGGAGTCTCGCTCTGTCCCCCAGGCTGGAGTGCAGTGGCCAGATCTCAGCTCACTGCAAGCTCCGCCTCCTGAGTTTAGGCCATCTCCTGCCTCAGCCTCCCAAGTAGCTGGGACTACAGGCGCCCGCCACCTCACCCAGCTAGTTTTTTGTATTTTTTTAGTAGAGACGGGGTTTCACCATGTTAGCCAGGATGGTCTCGATCTCCAGACCTCATGATCTGCCTGTTATGGCCTCCCAAAGTGCTGGGATTACAGGCTTGAGCCACCACACCCAGCCCTGGTGGCTAATTTGTAATTTTAGTAGAGATGGGGTTTCACAATGTTGGCCAGACTGGTCTCAAACTCCTGACCTCAGGTGATCTGCCCGCCTCGGCCTCCCAGTGTACTGGGATTACAGGTGTGAGCCTCAGTGCTAGGCCGGACTTGGTGGCCATCCTAGTGGGTATTAAGTGCTATTTCATTGTGGTTTTGATTTGTACTTCCCTGATGGGTAGTGATTTTGAGCATCTTTCTATTTTCTTATTGGCCATTTGTAGATTTTCTTTGGAGAAATATCTATTCATATCCTCAGCCCATTTGAAAACTGGGTTACATTCATGTACTGCGTAACAGTGTTTTGGTTAACAACAAGCCACATATATGACACTAATCCCATAAAGCCATAGTTGTTTTGTCACTTTTTTTTTTAAGTTGTGTTTTTACTGTACCTTTTCTATGTTTAGATGCACAAATACTGTTGTGTTTCAGTTGCAGTATTCAGTACAGTTCCATGCTGTGCCGGTTCATAACCTGGTCTGTGCAGTGGCCCATGCCGTGTGGCCTAGGTGTGCGGGGGGTCTGCTAAGTCTGTGCAGTGGGCCGTGCCATGTGGCCTAGGTGTGCGGGGGGTCTGCTGTCGAGGTCTGTGCAGTGGGCCATGCTGTGTGGCCTAGACGTGCGGGGGGTCTGCTAAGTCTGTGCAGTGGCCCATGCTATGTGGCCTAGGCGTGCGGGGGGTCTGCTGTCTAGGTCTGTGCAGTGGGCCGTGCTGTGTGGCCTAGATGTGCGGGGGATCTGCTGTCGAGGTCTGTGCAGTGGGCCGTGCTGTGTGGCCTAGACGTGCGGGGGATCTGCTGTCTAGGTCTGTGCAGTGGGCCGTGCTGTGTGGCCTAGGCGTGTGGGGGGTCTGCTGTCTAGGTCTGTGCAGTGGGCCATGCTGTGTGGCCTAGGCGTGCGGGGGGTCTGCTGTCTAGGTCTGTGCAGTGGGCCGTGCTGTGTGGCCTAGGCGTGCGGGGGGTCTGCTGTCTAGGTCTGTGCAGTGGGCCGTGCTGTGTGGCCTAGGCGTGCGGGGGGTCTGCTGTCTAGGTCTGTGCAGTGGGCCGTGCTGTGTGGCCTAGGCGTGCGGGGGGTCTGCTGTCTAGGTCTGTGCAGTGGGCCGTGCTGTGTGGCCTAGACGTGCGGGGGATCTGCTGTCTAGGTCTGTGCAGTGGGCCGTGCTATGTGGCTTAGGTGTGCGGAGGGCTCTGGTCTGTGTCGGTGCACTTTGATGTTCACATGAGGAAACCATCTAAAGATGTGTTTCTCAGAATGGATCCTTGTCATTAAGCAGTTCATGACTGTATTTATATTACTGAGTTGTATGAGTTCTTTATATATTTTAGATAAAGTTCTTATCAAATATATGATATGTAAATGTATTCTCCCATTCTGTTAATTCTCTTTTCACACTCTTGATCGTATCCTTCAATGTACAAAAGTTTTAAATTTTTATAAAGTTCAGATCATCTGTTTTTAGTTTAGCTCTTTAGGATTTTGATCCATTTTGATGGATCAAAAAACATTTTGGGCCAGCCACTGTGGCTCACGCCTGTAATCCCAGCACTTTGGGAGGCTGAGGCTGGTGGATCACTGGAGGTCAGGAGTTCGAGACCAGCCTGGCCAACATGGCGAAACTAAAAAAATACGAAAACTAGCCAGGCATGGTGGCAGGTGCCTGTAATCCCAGCTACTCGGGAGGCTAAGCAGGAGATTTGCTTGAACCCGGGAGGTGGAGCTTGCAGTGAGCCGAGATTGTGCCACCACACTCCAGCCTGGGAGACAGAGTGAGAGACTGTCTCAAAAAAAAGAAAAAAAAAAAAATCATTGTGTGAGGTGGTCCAGCTTCATTCTGTTGCCTGTGGCCACGCAGTTGTCCCAGCTTCAACCATTTGTTGAAAACACATCTTTTCCCTGCTGAGTGATCTTGGCACCTCGTCAAAAGCGAGGATCTATTTCTGGCTCATTGTGTCCCTTGGTCTGTGTGTCCATATGCACTGCACCATTTGGATGACCGAAGCTTTGTAGTAGGTTTTAAAATTGGGACGTGTGAGGCCTCTAACTTTGTTGTTTTTCAGGATTGTTTTGGCTTTTCTGGGTGCTTTGTAGTTGCATCTCATTTTGGGATGAGCTTGTCAATGTCTACAGAAGTAGCTGAGATCCTGATAGGGCTGCTTGTGGGGCAGTGAGAGCATCTCCTTTCACTGTGAATCATTTGTTGCTAATGTATAGAAACACCACTGATTCTTGTGTATTCATTGGCCCGAGTCTTTTAGCTCTTACGAGTGTTTTTGTATCGATTCCTTAGGGTTTTGTATATATAAGATCATATCTGGCCAGGCACGGTGGCTCACGCCTTAATCCCAGCACTTTGGGAGGGTGAGGTGAGCGATCACCTGAGGTCAGGAGTTGGAGACCAGCCTGGTCAACATGGTGAAACCGCATCTCTACTAAAAATACAAAAATTAGCCGGGCCGGTGATGGGCTCCTGTAATCCGTTACTTGGGAGGCTGAGGCAGGAGAATCACTTGAACTCAGCAGGCAGAGGTTGCAGTGAGTCGAGATTATGCCACTGCCACTCCAGCCTGGGCGACAAGAGTGAAACTCAGTCTCAAAAAAAACAAAAGGAAGATCATATACTCTGTGAACAGAGATAGTTTAACTTTTTCCTTTCCCATCTGGATGCTTTTCTTTTTCTTGTTGAATTGCCCCGGCTTGAACTCCCAGGGCAGTGTTTTTTGTTTTTTCTGAGACGGAGTCTCGCTCTGGCACCCAGGCTGGAGTGTGGTGGTGTGATCTCGGCTCACCGCAACCTCCGCCTCTCGGGTTCAAGCGATTCTCCTGCCTCAGCCTCCCGAGTAGCTGGGATTACAGGCACCCACTGCCACGCCTGGCTGCTAATTTTTGTTTGTTTGTTTTTGAGACAGAGTTTCACTCTCTCTCCCAGGCTGGAGTGCCATGGCATGATCTCAGCTCTCTACAACCTCCACCTTACGGGTTCAGGCAATTCTCCTGCCTCAGCTTCCCGAGTAGCTGGGATTATTAGTGCCTGCTAACACACCCATCTAACTTTTTGTATTTTTAGTAGAGATAGGGTTTCGTCACGTTGGCCAGGCTGGTCTTGAACTCCAGACCTTAGGTGATCCGCCTGCTTCAGCCTCCCAAAGTGCTGGGATTACAGGTGTGAGCCACTGTGCCCGGCCTAATTTTTTTTTTTTTTTTTTGAGATGGAGTCTTGCTCTGTCGCCCAGGCTGGAGTGCAGTGGCCGGATCTCAGCTCACTGCAAGCTCCGCCTCCTGGGTTCACGCCATTCTCCTGTCTCAGCCTCCCGAGTAGCTGGGACTACAGGTGCCCGCCACCTCGCCTGGCTAGTTTTTTTGTATTTTTTAGTAGAGACGGGGTTTCACCGTGTTAGCCAGGATGGTCTCGATCTCCTGACCTCGTGATCCGCCCGTCTCGGCCTCCCAAAGTGCTGGGATTACAGGCTTGAGCCACCGTTCCCGGCCTCTAATTTTTGTATTTTTAGTAGAGAAGGGGTTTCACCATGTTGGCCAGGATGGTCTTGATCTCCTGACCTCAGATGATCCGCCCGCCTCGGCCTCCCAAAGTGCTGGGATAACAGGTGTGAGCCACCACACCCGGCCCCAGTGCAGTGTTGAGTAGAGGCAGAGACACTGCTTTGAGTGTAGAGAGGACATCCTTGTTGCCCCTGATCTTAGAAGAAAAGCTTTCAGTCTTTCCTCATTAAATTTGATGTTAGCTGTGGGTTTTTCATACATGCCAGGTACCAGATTGAGAAGATTCCCTTCTGTTCCTAGTTTATTGAGTGTTTTTATCACAAAGGGATGTTAAATTCCATCAAGTGCTTTTTCTGCATCTGTTAAGATAATCCTGTGGTTTTTGCTTTTTATTTTACTGATAACTGCATTCTATTGATTTGGGGATGTTAAGCTCTCCTTGCATTCTTGGGATAAACCCCCCTGGTCATGGTACGTAATTTTTGTATTTCCTGGGTTGGGGTTGGTAGTATTTTGTGGCAGTTTTTGTTTATTGTTGACTAATGTGAGGTCACACTGTCAGAAGCACAGCCATCACTCAACTCTGGAGGCAGGAGGAGAACTGGGAACTCCAGCACTATTAGGCGATACTGAGGAAGATTTTATTGTATTTTGTTTTCAGCTCAAGGAGTTATGACCACTCAGAGAATTCCGATTTGGTCTTTGGTGGCCGCCCAGGAAATGAGGACATTATTTCCAGATTGCAGGTGAGTTTGAGGATGCCACAACTCAGTGCGTTCACTTCATTGAAGCTGCATCCTATTAAGATGTTTATTATAGTCTGGGCGTCGTGGCTCATGCTTGTAATCCCAGTACTTTGGGAGGCCGAGGCTGGTGGATCACTTGAGATCTATACAGGTAGACAGCATGTACCTGTGTGTGTTCACTGTCAGTCAACAGGTGTTTACTGGTGCTGGCCACCCATGTGTCTTCTGTGCCAGGCCCCTGTCTTCCCCTCCCTCAGCACTGGGGCCTCCTAACTCCTTAGCCAGATGCTTTCCCTAGACCCACCTGGCTCCTTCTCCTCAGTGAGACCATCTGGTTATTCCTCTTAATAATAATCATTATTATTATTATTATTATTATTATTATTATTGGGACAGGGTCTTGCTGTGTCACCCAGGCTA